>NW_027509141.1:32367500-32572500 GCF_051911475.1 Siphateles boraxobius
TGAAATGAAGGATATTGTGACATGTTTGTTCCTGGAAGAAAACTCAAGACTACAATTAAAGCATTTGCAGGGAGTTCAGAAACAGCTTACTGATATAGAGAATAACTCCCTGCACGTCCTGATTTTGCAGAGTTTTGCCGAACATATATTGTTGATCCTGGAACAACATTCCAGTCTGAAAATGTAAACATAACCATATCCTTACCCCTAAATCTAACCCTTACCATGTTATCCCTAAAATCAGAGGAAAATAATAGGTGAATAACACTAGAAGGTTGTAAACCTAACCTTGACATAAACTGTAAACTTGTCCCTCAAATCTGACTGGTTGATTGGAATGTTGTTCCAGGTTCAACAAAGATGCACAAGTGTTGCACATGTTGCACTTGTTGAAATCGGGTTCTGCGACTTTTTGCTTTTTATCTTTGTGTTTAAACAGCAACACTAAAGAACGTGGAAAATGTGAACAAAAGCATTATACAGAACTATGAAATAATCAGAACCTCTACTACTTAGCTACTTTTGCTTATTACATTTTTCTCTTCTGAAAAATACCCTAACCTCACATTTGACTCCTCTAGAGTTTCAAAAGAGATCTCAACAATGTCTCTCACGTTCAGATTTTAAAAAGATACCAGTCTGGACACCAGTCTAATTATTTTCTGTTTTTAAGAGTCTTCAATCGAACGTGAGAACTCTAATTAAGAGAGAATTAAATCTCCTGAGCAACGAGGGCAACCAGATAGATGTGCTCCAGGTCATTCGGGTTATTAGGAGAGCATTGTTCACTGCACTTTTCAAATAATCTATCTGACAGGACTTTTATTATACCACTATTAATTTGGCCCTGTGTGTAGGAACTGATCTGACCTGTTGATAATGAACTACCTCACAAGCTTCAGTTTCTAGCCACCTTCTTCAATACTACACTGTATTTTGCATCATCCCTTCTTTCTTCAGTTTTAATAAGAACCCATTTTCACCCCACGGCTGCTAATTTATGCATTTGTTTTAATTAAGATATTTGGAATTATAACATCTTTAGTCTTCATCTCAACAAATGTCCTTCACTTACAACCAGAATACTTGAACTGGAGGGTTTTTATCCAGAAAATGTGATAGTAATTTAAATTATTCTCAAGTCATTTGCAAGGAAATTATGTCCCCGCTAGGGTCATTGTTATGTATTCAAATAAACTTCTGCAGCCCAGAAACTGAATATTTAAGCAAATGGCATATTTCAGCATTTCATTTTTGTTAAAAATCCCTTTTACAAATCAGTCACATTGCAATGATACATTATGAGATATAGGAAGGAAAGTACTGTGCCCACTTAATGCAATTTATTTTATTTGCATGCATTATCTGTGTTGTTTTAGTGTACAATTCTCTAAAGGAATTATGCAAATCTGGTAAATGCGCCAAACAATTGTGCATAATGGAATTTGCAAGATCCAGATTACTGAACTGGCTCTTGAAAATGCAGAAAAGAGCATTCGGTTGCATGGTAAATCAGGAGATGACATTCCTTACCATTTGATGAATAACTGCCAAAATGTCTCTATTAAATAAACACACATTTTTAATTGCAGTAGGAAAATTTACTTTTGTGAATACAGTGCAATCTATAACAAGCCTATAAAAAGAGACATATTTGTGTTTAAATGAATGGCATTGACTTAATTTAAATACACGTGGCACCAGATTAAATTCAACTAAGGATGGTGAATAAAACAAAGCCGAAATTCCCTACATTTGTGGATTTGCCCACCAGGGCATAGTAATTAAATGTCACTACATTCCAATGTGAAATGCAATTCCATCAAATTAGTGAACTGGTAAAAGGCCTGAATGCTTTGCGAGACATGGTGTTTCCAATATACAGGATCCATATGTCATCCAAAATATGTGAGAAAATGCCATATGGTGCCTTAGAGGATGGGTGGATAGAGTAACGGAGAACAAGATGGATGGGAAGGACACAGGACGAGGAAGAGAGAGGAAGAAGCCCAGAGTGAGGATGTGTGACAGGAAAGGAGCCAAAGAGAGAGCTGGTTGACAGAGAGAGCGAGAATAATGAACAGCGGTAGAGGGAAATGGTGGCAGAGAAGACAAGGAATCAGATGGAGGGAAACAAAGTCTCTCAGACAAGCATTTGTCCTTGACATTCCTTCTTCTTCTGGCCTCGTGCAGCGTGCTGACGAAGTGTGATTTAACTAGGCCAATGCTCCACTCTCAGACAGAAACACAGATAGACAGGAAGTGGTGAGACTGTGAGAAAACAAATGCCTCCAGTCCTCAACTGTTGAATACATGAAACTTATCTTGAACCATCTGCCTTTTTTTGAAGGTTGTTAATCAAAAAGGAACGAGAGGTTGTGCTACACTGTGTATACAGTCAAACTAAACACTAAAGATCTGTACAGAATTAAGCACAAGTCCCTTTCAGGAAAGTCAGCTCACTTGGCGGCCATATTGGTAATACTCATGGAAGTGAAGTGTATGTTTACTGAAAAGACCGAAATCTCCAAAACTGGTTTTCAAGATTATGTTCCAATAAACAATAAATCAACTATATCAGAATCTGAGTTTCTTTCTACATTTTAAAGCCAGTTTAGCTAATGCCAATACAAAAGACAGCAAAAAGCAGGTGATGCCACTATCAGACACATGATTCACTCGTAAGGAGAAGCTTCCATTTCTACAGCCGCCATATTCAAGTGTTACAGATTAGAATTATCTGGCAGTAAAAATCATTTTCTCTATTGACAGACATTTAAAATCAACTGAGACTAAATAAATATTTTGTAGCTGCTTTTTCTTAAAGAATTTAATATTTTTATTCAGAAAAAAATGCATCTAATTGATCCAACATGACAGTAAAGACATTTACGATGTTACAAAAGATTTCGGTTTTAAATAAATGATGTTTTAAACTTTCTACTCATCAACGAATCCTGAAAAAACGGCATCACGGTTTCCACAAAAATATTAAGCAGCACAACTGTTTTCATTGATAATAATCAGAAATGTTTCCTGAGCAGCAAATCAACATATTCGAATGATTTCTGAAGGATCATGACACTGAAGACTGGAGTAATGATGCTGAAAATGCAGCTTTGCATAACAGGAATAAATTACAAAAAGTATTTTACAAATTATTCAAATAGAAAAATTCGTTATTTTAAATTGTAATAATATTACTATTTTTACTGTATTTTTGATCAAAGAAATGCAGCCTTGGTAAGCAGAAAAGACTTCTTTAAAAAACATAAAAAAATCTGACTGACCCCAAGCTTTAGAACAGTAGTGTAAATATATATATAAACATTTAATTATTTTTTAAGAGGGTTTACCAGTACCCGATTCTTTTTAGAGGGTCTTAAAAGAGTAAATTTTTTGTAATATAGCAACTTGGCTGAATAAAAATAGAATTCAACTGATGTGCGGTCACACATATATTCTACAATGGCTTTGAATGTGGCTCATCTACTTAAATTTTAGAGCCAGAACTGTCTAAAATGTGTTCCAGTATTTGTGGCTTTGGCCTGTCCATTGACAGACTGCCACATCCGATTAAATTATGAAATATTAATGATTATAAGAGCCTCTTTCCAGAAGTGCCACATAAAAGACATACAACCCAAAAAAGAAATCAGCTGTGAAGAGACTTAAAGAGCAGGAGAGTGGGTGGTGAAAGAAAAGAGTGAGAGTGTGATTACACAGTTGAATGAGACACAGAACGGAGGAGAAAGGAGCACAGCCCATAGATGACACCAAAACTGGAGGCAGATAGAGCAACCTTGGCAACACAAGAATTTTTTGGAATAGGTGTGTCCCTCAAGAAGGGAACTTTTACTGATAGCCAGCTAACAGACTCGTCTTAAAGGGAATCACCATGTCGTTTCAAACCTGTATGACCTTCTGTGTGCCGTGGAAAAGGAACTTTCAGTGTTCACAGTGCTTTTAAATTTTAAGAATACACATTTTCTGTTCTACATTTTGAGCATTTTGTGTTCCACAGATGAAAGTAACACGGATTTGACCAACATGAGGGTGAGTAAACCAATGCCAGTTTTCATTTTTGGGTTTAGAATTTTTTCTTTAAATGCAGTAAATACCGTTCAAAAGTTTGGGGTTGGTTTGATTTTGTAAATGTTTTTGAAAGAAGTCTCTTCTGCTCACCAAGGCTGCTCATTTATTTGATAAAAATACAGTAAAAACAGTACAATTTCATTAGAATTTTAATGTATTTTAAAAAACATGCAGAATTCATTCTAACATGCTGATCAAGAACCATTTCTTATCATTATCAATGTTGAAAATAGTTGTGCAGCTTAGTATTTTGTAATTTTTTTTCAGGATTCTCTGATGAATAAAAAGTTCAAAAGAACAAAATTTGACATAGAAATATTTTATAACCTCATAAATGTCTTTATTGTCATTTTTTGATCAATTGAATGTGTCCTTGCTGAATAAGGGGCCGTTCAAACAGAACATGTTTTTGCTTTTCCATTGTTTTTCTATGTAAACACTCACTAGACGGACGTGTATAACCGTTGCACTCGCGCCTTGTGTCTTTTTGCGCATGATACAGCGTTCTAAAAACGCAGCACTCAAATTAAAATCAATTTCCTTTCAGTTGGTTACGTACAACGTACGTAGACGTCTCCGTTCCCTCCTTCAGGAAATGAGGGTTACATACGTAACCAAGACATTCCCTTTCAGTCGTCACGTTCTACGTACATTGACTTACAGACGAATTGGCGCGATCCCAATTCGGCGGTACGTCAACGTACACTCAAAAAAATGATATGTTGGACTAACTTAACTTTTTTATGTCAACAGAATGCACATAACTGGGTTATGTTGGATTTAAGTAACATTATTTATTTCGGTAAACGTAAGTGAATTACTTAAGGTAAATGCAATGTTGTTTAGTTGAATCAACTTACCAGTCTTGGTTTTGTTTTAAACAATAAAGTTAATTAACTACAATTATCCTAAAATTAATTTTTTTAAATTCATCCAAAATAAATAATCCATTTTCATTCTGTTCCAGTTTTTTATTGAATCCATTCAATAACAATTCTGAAAACTTTCAACCAAAATTCCAACAAGAATAACTTGTACAAAATATGTAATCTCAAAAGACTAACTTTACTTTTCAAAATGTAAAGAATCTGCTTATTACAAGAAAATAAAAATAAATAAAAGCATGTTGTCTTTAAATTAAAGGATTTATAAAATATTCACATACATGTGTTATACTTGAAAAATAATAGCAGTCTTCTTTTGCCTCCTTTTAATTGCATAAAAACAAAACAAAAAAAACAACAGTATTATGTATGTACTTTATGCAACAGTATGCAACATTATGGAGAAAACAAACTCCATTACGCCTTCCTGGCTCTTGGTCCTGACATCAAGTTACTCCTGACATCAAGTTACAGCATTTACGAAAGGAGTTTATTTTTCAGGACCTGGACCTTGTTTGAAAGCTTGTGTGCATCTAGCTCCATAAAAATCTTTTGAAATACTTCAAAAGTGTACCTCAGGTCCTGTGGGTAAGCCAAGTTTAAAGTGTAAATTAGACCAAGCATCACAGAACAAGCATTAGCCACATTGTTCAGGTTTTCGAGTATTTGGACGCCTTCAATGATAATGCCGACATCTTCATAAGCGTCTGTAGCATCTGCCCCTTCATGTACGATGACATAAATGCCTAGGGTGGTGTTGCGCACTGAAGTTTGGGCTTCATCATGTTCAACATCCTAAAAAAGTAAAACACAAATAGAAATAATTAATAACAGATCTGGGGTGAAAGTGGGAGTTGGTTGTAAAGAAACATACAATAGTTTTTTTTTAAAGTAAATAACTTACCAAGTACTCCTTCACAAGGTTTGTGGGGTCTTCGTTCATGTAAACCGTAAGGGCTTTCAAGATGCATTCCCGTTTTTTTTCGATGGTGTCATTCTGAAAAAATTTGAAATGAGCATTAGTTAGCACTTTGCTTTTTAGACTTGTTACTGTACCTGAAACATTTTAAGTAGCATTATACAGATTATTCCACTGTGATGTTTTCATTCAAGTCAAGTTTGTCATTCTTGTGATTACATGAAGAAACAGAAAAACTGAGAAAGATTAAATCCAGAAGAGCTGCGTCAACATCTCCAAGACACCTGAAGAAACCTTCCTGCAAAGCTAACTGAAAAACTATGAGCAAGTGTACCTGGACAAAAGCAAAGGCTGGTCACACCAAGTATTGGTTTTATGTAGTTAATAGAAGTTAAGTAAATAAAATCTATTTATGGCATTATGTTTTAAAACAGTACAAAAATTACTGTAGCTTCGCAGGAAGGTTTCTTCAGGTGTCTTAGAGATGTTGACGCAGATCTTCTGGATTGAATCTTTCTCAGTGTTTCTGTTTCTTCATGTAATCATAGACAGACTTGATGATGATGAGATCCAATCTCTGTGTGGATCATATTGGCTATTGTCAGACTCCTTGTGCATATAAAGATGTCACTGGATTATTACAATTAATGGCAAAAAGAATGTTTGGAAATGTAAACCGACATTTTGTACAGACACACTGCAGTAAAAGATTTAAATACCTGGCTTAAAAACATTTTTTTGGGTTCTGTTTCTCTTGGCCTCAAAAACATACTCCACGGAGTCTACAACTTTAAAATTTTCCCTGTAATATTCTTTACGCTTAAATGCAGAGGCTAGTGGACCACCATGCTTTATTGCTGTGAGTAAAGGATTTGTTGTACTTAAAGATGTAACAAGGTCTTTGACTAGAAACTCATCATTGTCAATCCTGTGCTTTTGTAAGGTGTCTACAATAATTCTGTATGACAAAGGGAAAGAAGCATCACTCAGTAAATAATGCAAGTCCTCCAACAACTCATCGACAGCTGTGCCTGGGACATGATAGTGATTCTCAAGCTTCAACAGCAAGGAAGCAAATTTTAGCTCTACCAACTTTGGCAAGTTCTCTGGAACCTCTCCTGTATCAATACAATCGGAATCCTCCTCTAACGTAGATGTATTGATTTCTTCGTTTGAAAGAGTGTCATCAGATATTCCTCTTACTTCTTGTGTTTTCACTATTCCTTCCTTAAAATCAGTCAACGAACACTGACAATGTTTTCGCCTCTTATGTGAATTAGATGTGCTATACACATTTGATTTAAACAAGCAGTCCTTAAACATACAACTTACTGTCTCATGACTGCGCAAATGCTTATTTATGTGGAGAAAGTAATCATTTACTGAAGGAATGTCAGTAACACCACAAACATGACAATTTATCTTTGTACTTTCGCTAGAATTTTGCTTTTGAGGTTGCTGCTCACTACCATGTGATCTGCATAAGTGGGACCGCAGTGCATTCCAGGTTTTAAAAGTGCATGGACAGTAAGAATATGCGCATGGATATGCTTGTCTGCGGCCATAGTGTCCATGTACCAACCTGAAGTGTTTTAAAAGCTTTGATCTTGATGTGTGAGACGAGCCACAATCTCTGCACAGCCACATGTAGGACTCTAGAACTCCAAAACTCTGTGAGAAAAAACAAGATGTAAGTCACCAAAGAATAATAATGATATAAACAACACTGTGACACTTTATAATAACGTTCAGTTATAAGTGACTTAAAAGTTATTAGTTAATGATAAACTAATAATTTACAAAACATGTCTATATTCACATATGATTAATAAGTGCTGTGCTAACATTTTATGAATGTTTTGTTAAATTAGTTATAAGTCACTAATAAGGTTATTAGTTAATGATGAACTAATCATTTACAAAACATGACTACATTCATAAATGACTAATAAGTGGTATGCAATTTTTTTATATTTTTGTTAATTCAGATATAAGTAATTTATAAATTATTAGTTAATACAGGTTTATAAATTATTAATAAGTGGTATGCTATACAGTAAAAATCTGTATATCCATGATAAATAGTTTACACTTTAGATTAGGGCTAACCACCAAGCTTGTATTACTTAGCTAACATCAGATGCCATCTTATTCACATGTCAAATGTGTTTATAGCTGTTATTTGGGTCTTCCAAAGTTTGAGAGTTAACATTTGACATTAAATAAAAATGCTCAACACCATTATTTGAGACAGTTATTAAAACTGATAACATTACTAAAATGTGAAAGTGCTTTGCTTTATACAGTAACGTACACACAACAATCTCTGTTAACACATAAATGGAGAAACTCTTATTAACTAACAATTTAATAAGTTATTTGTGTCTTTGTGTGAGGAAATTCACATCAAAGTTAACAAGTATGCATATTATAAAAGATCGAAACACACGAATGTAACGTTATGCCTAACGTTAACTAACAAAAATGCGAAAACCAGACGAGGAACGCGGCAACTTCATTAAAATAGCCTAACATACAAAACACGATATCCGCGATAATCTACTGACAGCTTCTAGCTTATATAAATGCATAAAAGTAAAATACCTCACCTCTGTGTCCACAAAGACAAAACGTTGATTGTGAAATGTTGCATTTGACTGCACAAAATGGCGATGAGGGAATTTGAGTGAGCTGAAGGATCGTTGGATGTGCTTTCCATCTGCGCGTGTGCAAATACAGCTCCACCTGCTGACCAAAGTGCGGTACTGCAGAAGCAACATAACTGCATTTCATTCATTTAACACAAGTGAGCTGTGTAAATGGGAAATATCACTTTTTCTAATTTTGTCAACACAACTGTTTTAATTTTAATGCACAAACGTAAGAGCATTATTTAATTTAAACATAATTAGATTCTTAGGACCAACAACTACCAATTTTCATTTTTTTGAGTGTACGTATCCGTTCCCTCCTTCAGAGAACGAGGGTTACATACGTAACCGAGAGGTTCGTATTATAAAGAATGCATTTCGAGACCTTGCGTTTTTTCCCCATTCCACTGCCCGCATCTTGCGTTTTTGCTTTGCTTTTGTTCTGTGTAAACGAGCCCTAAGACTGTTTAAAAAAAACTACTGACCCCAAACATTTGAACAGTAGTGTACATCAAACTCTACTTGCTATGCTTATCAAAAGTATTGAGAAGACAATAAATTATCTATAAATGCCATAATATATTGTTTTTACATCTTAGCAAAATTCATTCTAAAAAATAAAGGTTCCAAAAAAGCTTTTTGTAGTACAACCTGACATAATTTGAGAACCTTTTTCAGTTCTATGGTTCTTTAGAAAGTTCTACATATTAGCGGTACAAAGAGAAAAAAACAGAAGGGCTTTTCCTCTGTCTATATGAACCAATATACTAATTTAAAAAACATACAATGTATGTAACATCAAGAACTTTTTCTCCAAATAACTACATACATCTCAAGAACCAAAGAAAATGGGCCGTAATAGGAAGAAGTCCTGCAAACAACCTCTGAAGAACCTTTATTTTAAAATGAGCAAGGGTATTTTAGACTCTATTCATGTCACGTAAGGCAACCATCCTTACCTGATTCTCCTCATGGGTCACCCGCATCTGTTCTTTGAGGATAGAAGTGCGCGCTGCCTCCTCTTTCCTCATTATACGTTCTTTCTTCAACTCGGGGCTCCAGAAGCTCTTGATGCTGTTGGCGGAGGAGCCCAGCTTGCTGTCCTTCAGGTCCAGCTCCCTCCGGAGGAGATCGTTTTCTCTCTGCATGTCCCGTAGCTGTGCCTGGAGCTCCAAAAGTTCCCCGCCCCCTCCCCTGACGGCCTGCCGCAGCAGAGCAGACGGCGTCCCCTGGTGATGGAGCATCGACAGCGAGCCCAGGTCACCGTAAGACAGCAGGTCGGCGTGAGGGATTCCTGCCGTGTGGATGTTAGGGGTGCTGCCCATAGCCGTGACCCGAGCGCCGTACATCGCTCGACTCGTGGCCCGACCCAGCGTCATGGTGCCTTTGGGGTAGGTAGCCGTGGATCCAACGGCTTCGTGGTCACTCAGGTACATTGGGCCAGACGTGGCGTAGGCAGCATTGAGGGACTGGATGTTCTCCATAGATAAGGTCTTGCCACCCGAGCTGCCGCTGTTAGCCCGACGGTGTCCCAACCGAGGAGAGCGGGGCAGCCGCGGGGAGCGAGCGGGGCTGCCCTCCATGTGGCCGACGGCCCGCGCACTGCCATACATCTCACAAGCTTCTGTAACACGGAGAGCCTGGCGTCCGTAAGAAAAGCCCCTTGTAGATTGACAAGGGTGTTTAGTGCATCCTAGAAAAGAGAACACACTTCAAAATGCAGTCGAAGACTTCAAAATCGCCAACTATTGTCTGGAACAAGACATTTATGGTCAGTGCATAGTTTAAACTGAGAAATCAGTTCAACGCATGTCAATCATTTCTATATGGATATAACACACGTTTCCCCCCACAGAACTTATGCTGATATCTAATTCAAGTCTATCACCAGAAATTACATTGGCATATGTAATGCATTTAATAAACTCTAAGCTGACTGGAGCTGAATAACAACACTATTGTCTTCTGTAGAGCTGTTTATAGCTGATTTGAAATCATTTCATAATTTATAAACTAAATCAACACGGAACTGACTTGAGCTGAATAATGACACTATTGTTTTTCACTATTGAACTGCTTGACAGCAGAATTTGAATTTGTCTCATATTTGAAGTGGTTTGCATCATCATTTCTGTTACTTTCCTGTTTATCACTGTGAAGCTTCCTTGAAACAATCTGTATTGTATAAGGTGACTTGACATGACAAATGCTGAAAGTAGTGAAAGTACAGTTAATTCATGTAATCTTAAAACCTTTTTCAATACTACTGGATAAAAATATTGCACAGACAAATATAGATATCTAGCCAATTAATATTTTAGAGCTCCTGTGCATATCTCTCTTTCATTCATAACACCCTAGAGTTAAGCAAAATCCAAAGATGTAAGTTCCTGAGAAACATTTTGTTCCTTTTCATTTTGAAGAAAACATAACTTCCTTCAATTCCGTTCAGGATAACGGCAGTGTCTATTATTCAGAAAGATGAGTCAAAATGAAAAGTGCCCTGCAGTTTTTCTCAGAGGTGGGGACCACTTGCTGCTCACTGGGATGACGCTGATGCTGTGGAGAGGGTTGCTATGGCAACAGTGACTGAGATGATGAAGGAGAGAGCACCTGTTTTCACTCGTTTGAAAAGTGAGGATGTGTGGGCTTTCATGGGCGTGTGAGGGAGTGAGAGTGAGAAATGTATATTTATGCTGAAACGAATCGAAGCCGGAATGCAGATGGCATGGTCATCTGTGCACTTCCATGCCAGAGAAAGGACATGTCCGGCCCTCATCTTTCCAGCCAGAGACCATATATAGCATGCCATACTGGACAAACGAACAAAAAAGGAAAAGACTGCACCCAAATGCCAAGATTTAAAATAAATTCTGCCACGATTGCTAGAAATTCACTGCAAAAATACAATGACAATATTTCCCATATTATTGGATTATATATTGGTGCCTGCATTTTTTACAACTTATAACTGTATTTTATACTTGAACTACCAAAATCGTCTTTTTACCTTAAATATTACTGATAACCATAATACAGGTGGTAAAACAGAAATCCACATGAGGAATCAGACTCCATTGTAAGTCTCCTGTCCATAAAACAACACCAACATGACACTAACATAATGCAGCATTAAATAATTAACAGAAAATGAAACACAAAACATCCTAATGTTAATTTACTGATAACAAATATGTGAAGTCCTGTACCGGACTATAATGGGCAACTTAACTCCTATGACGAGAAAAAACAGGTACGCTTAAGCATTCCATAGTTTTTATGGTTGTATCTTGTGACATCACGTCCTGTTTTTGGTTTGTTTGATGTCTTTGGTCCATGTTGTGTTCATATTTCATTAACCGGACCAGAGTTCGTTTGGAAGCGGACAGAGACTCATCTTTTCAGCATCTCGGTCCGCTTGTTTGGTGGCGTCAGGGTTCAGATGTCAGAGTTCACACTCATTCAAAGGAACTACACTAACAGCAATCTCACAAGGGTTTGTTTTAATAAAAATAAAGAAACATGCCAAGTGTGAACACACCCTAAGTCACTTTAGATAAATGTATCTGCCAACAGCATAATTTTGGTCTCTACGGACATAGGTAACAGAGACAGAGCTGGTTAATACCAGCAGAGAAGCTTAAACACTCCTGAATGAGAATTAAATGACAGAAAGAGCTTTTTTTTTTGGTCAGTAATATATAGAAGCCAGCTGCTCTCCAGCATAAATGGTTTAATCAAGGTGGTAGGGTACATATCATGAGCCACTCTCTCTCACACTTGAAACAGTGTGTTCATAGAGGCACAAAGGGCAAATTACCCAGACTTCAAAAACACGACATGTTAAAAGAGGAACTGGCCAAGCGATATTTGTTGTGTGGAGTACGGTTTAACCAAGACATTAATGTTCAGTGTATGGCTCGAACCCACAATTTAATTCAACTCCAGCCAAACATTTTTTTTTTTACCCTGGTAAAATAGGCCTATCTTGTTCACTAAACGTCTATCACCACAAATCGGAGCAGATCACTTGTTGGCAGATGTAATAAAAGAAAAGCAAATGCTGAAACTATTCCTCAAAAGTTCATTAATTTAACTTTAAAAACCTAATAAACATTTCCATCATCTTTTACTAGTGAATATCAATCTTTATCTTATATTTACTTGATTTAACAAAAAAATAAATAAACATTAAACACATGCATATTTTAAAGCCATGCATATTTAAAAATGTATTCACTATAGAAATTCCCATAACATTTTCAGAGATTTACAGGTATAAAACATGGTGATATTTTTCTCTTCTCAATTATATCTTAATAATAATAATACTAAATAAAATAATTTTTAAGCAATGCTGACTGTTCACACACTATTCACACCCGTCGCTTAGATGGCTGTAAGTCACATTGTGGAAAAAATATCCCATAAAATCCCTTGTTATCAAGGGTCGCCAGAGACACTATTCAAAAAACAATAAATTTTTGGATCTTTTAAAGATCAGACAGAAGCCGCATGTGAAAGCCCTCCCTCATCCTTCAGCCACTGGCTGCGCGGATAACATCTGCTTTCTGATTGGCTTTCAGGAATGTCAATCATTCCCCAAAAATCACTCCTAGAGGCTGACAAGTCATACAAGCCCATGTTTTTTCCTAAATGAGAAGATATCTTTGAGAAAACCACAGAGTGGAATATATATTTGAAGATGTAATACTAAATTGACATTTAAAAATGATAGGTGTAATCAACATTATTAAGCTTAATAACTGTCATTTCTAACATCGAAATTTTCTCATTTAGACCGCACACAGAGACATCCATAGAGAAAATATCAACCGTTTATTATGAAGACATACTAGCACTAATATACATTTTGATTTCGAGTATGTATGAATCCTAAAGGAAATGCATTTGAAACAGCATCGATCGACGCTTCATCACGTTCATACTACAGCGGATTTAAGCTCATTTTCCATCATTCAAAATGAATATAATTAGCTCAAATCGATAAATCCATTCTAATTTCGATCCTTTAATATAAATTCTCCCTAAACAGAGTGAATGAAAGCCAGTGTGTCGTTCAATCCCATTTCGTTACCTTTTCAGCGTCGTCGCCGCTCCATCACTGTGCGGGTCCCCCAGCATCAGCATCAGCGTCCCGTGTCCTGCATCCACTCCAGCATCAACATCCCGCGCTCTGATTGGACACACGTACACAAGCTCGGCCCCCGAACGCATAAATGAGCTTCAGATTTAAAGGGCCAGCGCATACAAGTGAGTGAGGAGAAGCGTCGACCACGAGGCGTTGTCATGCGTGTAGCCTATCTTGTATGGCACTGTATTATCACTTGAAAAGCTAAATTTTAAGTCAGTGTCGTCTATAAGTACTGTTAACACAAAATGTTAAAATAAGGTCATGCTATGATGACCAAAAGCACATAGAGGACAATCCTTCAAATTAACTTCAAAATGAGGAAAATCACAAGCAAATATACAATTATATATATATATATATATATATATATATATATTATCATTATCTGTATACAGTAGGCTATATTTATTTGTATATACAGTACATTTATTTGTGTATATACACATACACACAAATAATGTATTTATGTATCAACCACACACATGTGTAGATATATGTATGCAGATATATATTTTTTCTTCATATATATGAACATGTATATGATATTTTCTTATATATATATATATATATATATATATATATATATATATATATATATATATATATATGTATATATATATATATATATATATATATATATATATATATATATATATATATATATATATATATATATATATTCTTAAACCAATGAAAGGTGAAAAGTTAATTTAGTACTACTAACTGCTTTTCTCATTATGAATTCTGTGAAGGTCATATAGAAGAAGTTTGCATGAAGTTGACCGGTGAGCTATCCACTGTCTGCAGCCATGCCAATCATATGCAGCCAGTGTGGTCATGTGACCACTGCTGTAATTGGCTTTGATGCCTCCGGTGCTCTGTGATTGGCTGCCTGTCACACAGTTCCCCTCCAGCTCTGACTCCAGACGTGATGCTTAAGGTTGGAGACCGTCAGAGGTCTGTCTGTATTAAAGTAGAAGAGAACAGATACATTATAAGAAGATTGTGATCACATATGTATTGCTGTTGTTTAAGGAGTGCAAGATCATTTTGGGCTGTTAAATTTAGCCTGCAGGAAATATTATAATAATAAGACATTAAATCCATTTAATGTTCATAATGAATCAATTGTAAACATATTTTAGACAATCTCTTTAGGGTCCGTTGTCTTTTTTTTAGCAGTTTTAACTTGGTTTCTGCTTAAAATGAAAAGTTGATTTCAATGTGATATGTAAGTTTACAGCAAAATTAGACTTAATTAGCCTGTGCATGACTCAACCTTACCAACTAGTCCCTAGGTGGTGTGAATAATGTCTGATCACAGCGCTTTTACATGCTACAAGCCGTCCTGGCGCTGAGGGATTTTAGCAAATGTTGATGTTGAGCGTGTGTGACAGTGGGTGGACAAGAAAACACGTACACAGAACACAAACACACATCATCTGCGTCAAGTTCCATTAACAGAAGGCCGAGACCGGTTTTAGTTTATCACTTTATCTCAATGTTGAACAAATGTTCCATTGATCTTTGCATCGGCAAAGGCAAAGGCACAACTGTGATAAAGTACAGTATTTAATTGTACAAGAAAACTAAGAGAGGGTTGTCTTCCCACAACATCATTAGCTACTGTTCTCATCCTTTCTTTCACCGGGGACGCTGATTGCCAAACAAAATGAATTGTCGTCCTTGTTTGTGGCCTTTGGGGAAAGAATTTAATTATCAGAGCACAAAATATTATTATTATTATTATTATATTATATAGTATTATTTAGAGAGTGAGCGTTTGCTATTTTTGATTCCAGTCAAATTGCAGAGAGCCGCAAAGTTCATTTCAAAATGCAAAATTATTCCACATTTCATGTTACATTGCATAGCTCACATTGAGACGAATGGTCCTCTGATGACACCTAGAGGTCATGTCAAAAATGGCAGACAATCTTCAAACAGTGAATTTGCGTGGATTTTATCAATGCATATGCAGTTCCTAAATTACATACGTTGCAATTTGGACCAGCTCTACTGATGATGATTCAATTAAGAAAAAAACTCTTCAACATGCCGCATGATTTGATATAGGCCTATAATTCATGTATGTCTATGTAGCACAAATGGTGCAAGATGAATTACACAACCAAACTTTGTTACTTAAGTTTAGGCATTTCAAATTGAAGTATGGGATAAGATCTTAGGACAAGAAAGAGAGGTTGACGTACCTTTTCTCTCAAAATGTCATTTTCCTGCAATGAGTGACAGACACCAATACAAGAGACCATGTCAATTTTAGTTTTTTGTCTTTATTCTTCTCCAGTCTGGAAACAAATTGCAGGTTCATTATTTTCATAATCACATTACATGACATGATGCACCAAAATTTATCTTTTAACAGGAATACATTGAAAAGAACACAATATTTCACAATGAATACTGGACTCACACTTAGCCCATTGCACTTACAATAGTGAGTGAATCTTCTTCATTTGTGAGAGAATTTTTCACTTTTCCCCCCGTGTTGTTTTACCCAATTCCCTGTTGAATTTATAATACATCTGTTTATTCACTCTGAACCCTCTTTTCTGGCACAGTCATGATGGAAGCCACTTACATATTTTTCGATTGTATTTAGATGTAACAAACACAATAGTATAGAAACCCTACACAGACCAAATGTTTTCAGATTGTAAGTTTCAATTTTTTTCTCCCACTGTAGTCAACAGTCATTGAGAGCCAGCAACATATATGCTATGATTTTTTTTCTCATAATAATAACAATAATCATCATTATTCTTTTATACACAAAAGCACAAAAGGTTGGCAGCAAGGCCGGCGTGAAGTTGCACAAGACGGCCATCTTTTTACTCATGATATTTAAACACTGTACAAAATAACCAAAGTCAGTATTTACAGCGACAGTTAGTCTATATGTGTGTGTATGTGTTTGTGTGTTTACATGCCTGTTTGTGTAGATATGTCCGTGTTTGCGTATTTCTATCTATCACTGTGGCCGGCTTTAGTGGTGGCAACTTTGGCTCATGCACTTGTTATTGAATATCTCCATGGTAACAGTGATGTAGAAGAGTTATTATTCTTCATCAGGGAGTCTTGATTGCCTAAACAACATTCCAATATCAAAAAGGAAAAGATTCACCTCTGATCAACGCACCTCGCAAACTCAAATGGTGATGCTTGTGCTTTCGATGTGCATGCCCTGATTTTCATATGAATGGCATGTAGGTGAATTCATGCTACATACTGTACAGTGATCACGTTTACAGCAAGTCGCCTTTGAATCTTTTCCAAAGCATAGTTTTGACTGTGATGACATAATCAATTTTACATATCCACGTGCCTTTAAGATCACATCATTTTCTGCTATTGTAATAATGGTATTTATTTTCCATCTCTCGGTGGTAACCAGATATGTATTGCACGAAGACCTGTGTGTAAATTCAGTGTGGACACGACAACATTCGCAACCAAACACGAATGTAAAACGACGTTTCCCTGTTGGAGGAGATGAAATAACGAGTGCATAAGCTGTGTGCCCGACTTGTCGCCTGATCAAACTGCAGACACGAAGAGCGAATGACAGCATTACAAAGAGCCAAAGAGAGCTGAGCAGAATCATGCTGCAAGCAACAGAGATGGTGGATGTCCAAGACCAACAGTCCACACAGTTAACCCTTTGGCAACAGATTCCCTGAAAACTAGGGAAGACGAGGGCTTTCATAAACATGCCACTGAAATAATAAGAAAGAAATCTAGTAGTTTGATATTTTCATACATACATACAAGGTAAATACAAACATGTCCCTAGTCATATTTGAACATATCGTAATGCAGTATCGGTGAGGGATGTCGCAGTGGGAAAAAGTTTTACATGGATTATTGCATAGAACATTTGAAATTAGTTCAAACCCTTTTTCTAGGTGGATCTACATATCAGTAAATGTTTTTTTTTTTGGAACATCTGGATGGGCGAGATGGTGATGGTGTAGTTTATTGTGGTTTGTAGAAACTTCCTGTCTATGTATGACAATAACGAGGAACTTGAATGCAATGCAAAATTATTGTGCTCTGTACGGATTAGCATGCTATTGCTTGGGGGGGGGGGGACATATAAAAACAGTTTAGATTGGACGTGGGAAAAAAATGTTAAGGTATAAATAATAATAATAATACCAAACATTAAACAAAGAAATACCCGAAATATAAATACATAAATACACAAATCATTATCTTACAATAGAAGTGTGTTAACGAGAGATATGTACATGTTCAGCAGTATACACTTGTGCAAAATAAATCAAGTAAGGATGATATGGAACTTTAAAAAATATGTGAGGTATACAAGTAAAAAATATTAGTAAGGCTCTTAATTTAAAAGGAAATTAGGCGAAACTGATAAGAAGCTAACACGCCAAAAAACAAAACAAAAAGAAAACAAGGAAATTGAGGGAATTCTGAGATAGGGTAGCGATGGCTTAATGGTTGATAAAAGAGGGACATGACTATGCTAACATTCTGATATTACTGACCTCTGCACTTGACTGATAGTTTTACGTTAAATAACCAGCTTTTTATACAAGGTGCACATGGCTTCACCCTTAGAGACTCTGAAAAGTTGTCTAGATATGGATTCATATATATATATATCTCATATATGTATACATATATTTTTTTTTGTGCGTGCATTCCATGTCCACGGTTTACACATTTGCATTCATTACACACGTGACAAAAAGGTTAGGGAGGAACAAAAACATTCATAGAGAGGGTCAATCATCGCCATATTGGAATGTCAAGATCTTAGAAATCGAGCGTACATTTTTTAAACAGTTTGTTTTAAGCCTTTGTAAGGTAGTTATTCTCCTTCACTGCTACGGTCTCTTTGAGTCTGGGCAGAGAAGTCTTCATCAGGACTGCAAAAAGCTAAGAACTGCAGCTGCTTGACATCTTCATGCTGTTTTTGGAATAGGGAGGGTCACCTGAGCACAGATTATGTCATATAAGGGAAGACATAATTGGAAAAACCTCAAAAAGAACAGGCAGTTTGGCATTTTGGGAACTGTAATTGCTTCAATAGCAACTATGGAAACACTTTGGAAGAAAGATTTAGCCTCCAGTTTTGGTTGCTATGTAGATATCATTGGGTAGACTGGGCCTGTGAATTTCATCCTAATGTTTTCATTGGAAACATCTGGAGAAGAGATAAAAGAAAGAAATATTACAATATTTGGTATTTTCCCAGCATAGTCAGAGTGCAGAGTTGGTCAAATGATCATGGAATAAATGTTATTTGAGGAATGTTTTGGGTTCTATGCAAATAAATCTCTACTGACAGAATTTATGACAATGTCCATTACCACAGAAAAAAAAATTGCCTCAACATTCAGGTTAAAATGCAATTACAGTGGAAATTCAAGGGTCCATGCAAGAAATATTAAATTAACCCTAACTGTTTCTAAAGTACATGCTTTTTATACATGTTGGCAGGAGATAGAATCACTTGGTAGAATCACTTACTGACATTGTCTGTGTAAAACCAAAAATTATTCCATAAAAATAAAACCCCACACATTTCCACCTAAAAAAAATTAGCATTTAGACTCATTACAACTCAAATGGGGTTTAACAGAATAATTAATGTAAGTGATTTAACAAAAACACAAGCTTCATATTTCAGTTTGAAAACACTGGCCCAGTTTACTTTAATTTTTGAGGGTTATAAGATGTAGTACTCTGCTTAAACACTAGAAGGCAGAAGAGGCTGATTTTCTTTTTAAACATTTGTGTGCATCATGTGTAAACAAGCTAAACAAAGTTGTAAACACAGTTGACATTGTCACCACAAATTTGAATAAAGGCACAAATTAGTCAGAAAAGATGGAAAGCTTGACTTGAAATATATGGCATGATGTTCAGCAATACTGTACTGCATTTACATGCACAATCTTACAAAAAAATGGTTGCATGTGGAGGACAGTATATCACTTTTAATGTGAGTATAGTGACTAGAATGACACTCACACCTTCTTGTGATTGCATAAGTAAACCACGCTGATGTATGGAGCCGGATTTGGATTGGATAGCCGAGAGTTGAATCGGATTAGCCATGGTTTAAGGAGCCCCTAAACCTGTTTTATCCCAGATCCTTTCTTTGGATCTACACATGCAACACACCCGCTGACAGTAAAATACCACAACAGTCACCATGATACAATACCAGCGACAGTATGAGGAGGAGGAGACAGACCACAGGTAGATCAAGGAATGGAAGAAATATGACTACTGCAGGAAAGGCTATGTTCAGCAGAGAATAAGAGGTTCAATAGGACATGAGATTTTAAGGCCACATTTCATTGTACAGTTGGTGAATACAAAGCTATTCCATGTAAAGAACTTTAAAAAACAAAACTTTTCCCTCACCATTTCAGTTTAATTTCTGGTACAACTCTTTGAAATGGTACACTGTGCAATTTTGATTGCATCTTGATTAATGTGACTCATCAGAATATTGTCAGCACAAAGATGACTGAGCTTTGCACGGATGCTAATGCTAATCCAAGCCCACTGATCTCCCTGCTAATTATAGCTCACTTTGACTGACCCAATTCACCCACGCTGAATAGTGAAAGGTTAGATTTCAGTGGCCTCGGATCAGGGTCAGCTAATCTGAACTCTAACCTTCGACAGAGCAAGTGGCAGAGGACATAGTTGCACAATTGCCCTGCCTGAAGTACAGATCAAGAAACAAAATCACTCTGAGAAGAAATGCTCTCTCCTTCAGCATTAAACAGCTAGTCATTAACTTTTTCACAGCCCTAGGTGCATACATCTGTAGTCAATGTATTTGCATTCTGATTTTCACATACGTTGGTTTATAATGCAATGAGACTGTACACTGACAACAAAGTTAAAAAGGTAATTCGTTATATTGACATATATCAGACAGAATTAAAATTGGTATTTAAATTGCCTGGAGTCAAATTATTCAACTTGGTATGAGTTGCAGAATAAAATACTCACCAGTTTCCTCAGGTGTACCCCGCCCTCAGGCTAAAGATGTTAAATGGCAGCAATAAATTCATAGGTTTTTCCAGTTCTAACTCCAAGTCACCCCAACTTATGCCTGAGGAACAATTGAGCAAAACAAAACAAAAAATCCAAAGGGTTTAAAAATCTCATATGTAGTTCATACAAGTAACAGTAACAGTTACAAACACTAATCATTTAAAGGGGTAATGCAAGAAATGTGTCAACACTACTCTTACTACTTTTTAACTAGCTTAACCAGTATGGCTACCAATCTAGCGCTAACTAGTATAAACCACATTCAACAAAATTCATGCTCATCTTTTCAGAAGGTTAATGCACAGTGTTTTCTCACCTTCTTATCAGTAGATCACCAAAATGAAGTAAACTTCTTCCCGAGAGCAGATACAGCTGTATAAAAGATAACAAAACAAAAACACAATTTAGGTGCCATATCTTAAAACATCTTGGGCCATATTTACAATGAATTTTATCTTACCACTAGGAGTCCTCCTAAGGGTTCCTAGCTAGGGGTTTTAGCTTAAAACCTATTCACAAAACCCATAAGAGCAAGTTTTATTAAGGAACTCTTAATATAAGAGCAAGGCTGGATTGAAATCATTGCTATGGATGATGTCACTTTTTATGAGCTTTCTCTTTTAAATCACACACAGTGGTTGGTAGAGAAGTATAGGCTGCAGACAGCAGGAAGGAGAAATATATAACGTGAACGTGATTTTGGCAGCCACTGGCCAACCCTAGAAATATAAATGGCCCCAGTGCTTCAAACAAAGGCTGTAGATTCAATCCCAAGTAGGAGTAACTCAGGATTGAGAATTACTGAGATCACAGTACTGCTCAGGCCTCAGCCATTGTTCACTTAAACCCAGGATACCCTTGGGTGCTATCCTTGAAATTACTCTAGTGAAAGCTGTTCTGGAAGAAAAGCATCTGCTAAATGGTAACTAATTACTATCCTAAGTCAAGACATGCCACATATTCTCCATAACATCTGTCTCTATCCCTGTTGCCAAAATTTTGATTGCTTATGTTTCACAGTTCCATACCATCTCCTAATTTCCCAGCTTGCTCCACTGCTCCTCCCTGCAGGATCTTTGTAAGAACATTTTCTCCTTCTGCAGGCGGTTGTGCAGCGCTGCCTATACCCCCTGGTCGGGGTGCTGCCTTTGAACCTGAAAAGACAAAAGGCACATAATCTTTTGCTTAGATCATACACCAGTAATGAAATATGTTTCCCTATCTTCCTGAAAATCAAAATTATTTCCACTTACCGATTCCCGTAGCAGGAATCTGGGGGGGTTTTGCAGCCTGAGGTACAGCTTTTGATCCAATAGCAACTACAGGAGTCGGTGCAGGTGCGGGAGCAGGTGCAGGTGCAGGTGCAGGTGCAGCAGGCTCAGATTTTCCCTGCACAACCAGTGAGGGGCAACGTTAAAGAAACTATTAACTCATTTCAAAGAAATTAAATATTTGTCAATAACACTTTCAAGGGCAAGCTTATGTATAAAACTTAAAACATACCTCATATAACCAAATGTGAAATGTGGTTTTACAGTAAATGTATCTTAAGCAAGATTTATGGAAACTCACCACAGCAGCAGCTGGCTGGGCGGTGGGGGGTCCTCCTGGCTGTTGTCTTGCCTGTGCTGGAGCCTGACCTGGCTTAGATTGCTGCTGAGTTATACCTGTTCCCATGCCAGTAGCTGTGGTTGTGGGCTGAGTTGCTCCCATTGTGTTTGCTGGCTGTTGCCCAGGTTGCTGTGGTGGCTGCTGCTGTGTACGGGTTGTTTGTCCCAATTGGTGTTGTCCTTGCTGCCCTGTCTCAGGTGGCTGAGACCCTGTCTGCTTGGCAGATGCTTGCTGTCCGGATGTGGATCGCTGCTGTCCTTGCTGTGGTTGTGGTTGCTGCTCTCCAAGACCCTGCTGCGGCCTAGAAACTGAAGGGGGCTCCTGCCTCCTGGATGAGCCTGGTTGCCTCTGCCCTCGTTGTCCACTTGAGCCATGGTGGTGGCCTGATGGATCACGGGAGTATTCTCCTGAGTCTCTGTGGCCAGCAGATCGTGGATCTGAGGATCTTTTCTGTGTGGAGGATGTTGTGGCACGGCCGTCTGAGCGGGTGGAAGGATCTTTTGGATGTGACCTTGAAGAACGAGACGACCTGGGATCATCTGAAGAATGACGGGAAGAGGAGTGCCTTCCTGAGCTGCTGCCATGGTGACGGTGTTCCCGAGATGAGGTGGAAGAAGAATGCCGTTGATGTCCATACTCGTCTTGAGGCCACAGGTCTTCCTCAGGGGGCTCATCATAATCATGATAAGTGTGCTTAACATTGCCCCTCCTGCTAGAGGATGAATGACTTCCACTCCCATGGTGTCTAGAGCGATCTGACCGAGCTTCACGTGGTTTTTCAAACCAGTCTGTCTCCTCCTGACCCAAATGATAGGCTTTTTGGGAAATGAAGGGAGAAAGTCAATACTTTGTGCTATAGGAAGTGCCAATGGCAAAGAACAGTATCTGAACACACTGAAGCCATGCAACGCTCAAATCCCAAAGATAGCAGCCAAAGAAATAGAAAAGGAAGCCAACAAAAACAGCCATCAACGAGAAAAAAAAAAGACAGATTGTAAAGACATTTGAATCACAATCTCAAATAGATAAAAGAATCACACCATGCAGTTCATGCAAAAAAGGCATATATGGTTTCATGCATTTATTCAATAATACTCCAAACTTTTGTTCTCTCTGCCTTCAAGGCAAGATCATTGGCATGCAAGTTTTTAATTGTTGGATGCATTTTAACAGGCAGTTTTTAAATTCAGCACCAGTTACCTTCACTGTCTGAAACAGCACAGTGCATGTCATCTGCAAGGTAAGGGTCATCTGGCTTATATACATGACTCTTAGGTATATCCCTTATATGGTGGTCCTGTACATCTGGCAAGGAATGGCTCGAGCCATACTGATTTCGTACATCATGAGGATCTGGCACAGAGCCACGACCAATTCCCATGGGCTTTCCAACAGGACTCAGAGGACTCTCTTCCTCAGAGTTCTGTGTACGCATAGAAGGACGGCCACTGCGACCATGGGTGCCCCTCTGTGATCGCTCCATGGCGTCCCTCTCATAAGATTTACTTCGGTAGCCACTTGAGTCTCTGGAAGAAATTTTATCCATGCCATAACCTGTGGACCTTGATCGTCCAGAGCCATAAAGACGATCATCCTCTTCTAATGCCTCTCTTGATCCATAGTACTTCTGTTGATCATAGCTCTTTTTCACGCCAGTCCTTGACACTACAGTGCAGCTACCACCTGTTGATGTTGTCATGGTGTAGGAGGCTAGATCAGACTCTACATCTCGAGCTTCTTCAATTGGAGAAAACTTGGAGATTTTTTGCTCCATACCTTGCTTCCTATGTTTGCTACGTTTGGATGAAACAGCAGGTGCCAAATTTTTGGATGAGTGCTTCTGGCTGCCCATTCCCCCACTGCTGCGTGAAGGGTGCTTATAGTCATCATAATAATAACCAGAACCACTTACAGTGGTACTTGGATGTCCATGGCTGTCTACTCCACTTTGATAGGTGTTTGAAGTTCTTCCATATAAATTCTCAGCGCCATCGCCATAAGTTGGTCCACGTGGGCCATTCTCACTTCCATAACCTACCCGTGACATGTCAGAGGACCCCATATTTTCTTTTGTGAGTTCACTGATATCATCAATCATTACATAATTTCTTGGTATATTTTGTTCTAGATTTGTGGCATAGACACCATCTGTTACATATCCTGATGATGGACTTGGAATACGTTCAGCCAAAGGTTGGTCAGAGGGACGATACTGACCATAAGCATTGTTTAGTGGCGAGGAATAAACACCGCTGAATCCAGTCTCTTGAGCTGATGTTGCTATTGGAACGGAAGGATTACTGATAACTTCATAGTTTGTGGGTAGCTTCTGTTCTAGATCAGCAAGCGAGGTTTGCCTTGGCCTTTGATGGGCAGAAAGCATGTCTGCTTGAGGTTGGAAGGACATGCTCTGTGCAGGGTAAGGTAGGGTCTGCCCTGGTAAAGGTGTAGTTGGTTGAAATCCCTGGTGACTGGGCTGCTGCAAACCAAGATCAGACTCATAAGTAGGCTGACCGTAGCTATGAGTCTGGTATGGCCCTGGGGCCTGATAGGATGAAGGTTGGGGAGGATGAGGTTGGAAGGTTCCAGGCTGGGGATGTGGGGAGGTTGGGTACGGTGTGGGCTGAAACCCAATCTGCTGATAGCTGGCAGTGGATGGTTGTGTGGGTGTGGGCTGGGCCTGTGGATACTGATATGGAACATATGAGGAGGTAGGAGGGTACTGAGATGCATTCAAATCAGAAGTAAACTGGTTGAGAGGAGCTGTACTTGGGCGTGACAACATTCCATTTTCTTCATATGTGCCTGGTGCTACTCCAGCTAATCGCAAATTATTCAGCTCACTATCTGACATGTAGTCACGTGCATCCCCAATGCATCGCAGATATGCCAACTCTCTCCTCTCTCTCTCTTTCACCCGGGTTTCCTTGCGCTGGGTGATGCCCATTTCCAAGTATCGTAGCTTAGCATCAATCTCCTTCTCCTCTTCCTCTAACTCAGCCTGCTGTTTACGTAATTTAGTGGATTCTTGCTCTACGGCTTTCAGTTCACTCAGCAAGCCTGCCTTCATTGCACCCTGTGAAGGACGTGGCAACACCCTCTGGGATGCTCCTGGGGAACTGTACATATGGGTAATTGCTGGTGTTACAATCGGTACAGGGATCTCATCTGGTGGGGGACTGGGCAGAGTTCTCTTCACCTTTCTCATCATTGCATTCTGCTGCTGCTGCAAGGCAGACATCTGGAGAGCAGAGATTTTAGAGACTGATTAATATTACAACAGCCAGAAACAATTTTGAGAGAACCACTTTTCCATTAATACTTTAAAAAGCACACAGATTAAACGGTTAACATGCAAAATTACGTAAATATGTTAAATATTGCATATACTGATTACAGACACAGTTGTATCACAGTGTATCATATTGTATTACAGTATTTATCTATCTCATAAATAAAACCATCCAAATCAAAATTTCAAATCCAAACACATTACAATGTATTGCAAGCACAGTCAGGGAATAACAGTTATTTTAAGTCAAGCAATTATAAATATATAGCCATGACACTATATTCTCTCAATGGTTAGTGCTTTTAGAATCAATCAGGCAATACATTATACATGACTTTGATTATACAAAAATGGCTACAATCCTATTTAATTGTAATGACTTTGTATACTTAATAATTTAGTGTTAACAAGAAATAGTTTTTAGTTTACAAGAAATAAATAGTAAATAATAATATAATAAATAAAAACATCTGCATACCTACAGTAATGTGGAGTTAGAGAATCCATTAAAGAAATTCCGTTAAATCACACATTTGATGAAGTGACAGAAAAAATAGCCTCCTTTAACTGGTGTGCAGTTCGCTGAATGCACAAGCCAGAACATTCCTTCAACGGGAATTAAACTGAGAATGAAAGACTCAGACCTCTCTGACCAGCTGCTGACAAGCCGGAAGACAGCAGGGCAGACACAGTATGCCTACTGTACACGTTGAGCCAACCCTTAGCATGTCAGAGACTTGGCCAGATATAGCAATTTTTCTGTGTGTGTGTGTGTGTGTGTGTGTGTGTGTGTGTGTGTGTGTGTGTGTGTGTGTGTGTGTGTGTGTGTGTGTGTGTGTGTGTGTGTGTGTGTGTGTGTGTGTGTGTGTGTGTGTGTGTGTGTGTGTGTGTGTGTGTGTGTGTGAGTGAGTGAGTGTATGCGGTAAAGAGAGTGGGGAATGAATGGTATATAAATAAATAGAGAACTACAGTAATTGAAAAAAAGAGATAAAATAAATAAGTTGTCCAACCCCACCTTATTAAAAATGTATTTTGCCTATACTATTATTGGGCCCTACAGTGTATACTTTGTATTAATGGTACAAATGGGGATTGAATTGTCTCAAATTACTATCTACAAGCTGTGGTTTTGTAGTCAACAACAGACGACTGTAGAGTAAAAAAAATATTGGCAATGAAATGGTTCCATACCTGGCTCGCTGAGCTGGTTTGACTTTGGTATAAAGAGAATTTGGTCTTGGTTGGGTCCTCTGATGTTGGACTGAGAGGCTTAGGATCTGACATGGACCGTTGAACACTCTTTATGGGTCTCGGAATAGTCTGATGTCTCTGTGGTGATTCTGCAGTAAAGGCTTTTTGTTGGGGAGTCACATGAGCCTTATTAAGTTTCTCACTGGAAGGAAAGGTAGTCTCCAACATACGATGGGGGGACAACGGAGACACTGGAGAGTACAGCACTTGTGGAGATTTGGGTGGCTGACGGGACGGAGATTCATTTTGATGCTGAGCTTGTTGGTATCCAATATCTAATGGGTCTGGCTTTCTCCTTTCAAACTTGGTTGGCATGGCACCAACTAATTGCAGACTAGTAGAATAGGGGCTAACAGTAGTGGGAACACTGAGCTGAGGAGTAACCACTCCGTGGAATTGTGCCTCTGGATCAGTTTGACAGGCTAAACTCTCTCCCTTTTGGGTCCTTTCTGGAGCAGATATGTAGTGAAGGAGTTCAACCTTTGATGTTTCAGCCATGGTAATGTGTATGGATGGAGATATTCTACTCAACTGGTCTGACTCAGTCTGACATGAGAAGTCATTGGTGGTCTGAATGGCAATGCTGGATTTAGATGCATCACTCTTAGTCTCGGAAGTTGGTTCAGAATGTTTGGAGTATCTTGAACGTCTGCGGCGTATTGGCTGAGTGTCCCACTCACCCTGGTCTTCTTCATCAGTCTGAACGCTGCAGTCAGCTATACGTCTAGTTCTACGACGACGAGACATGAGTTTGTCCTCCGTGTCTTCATCATCAGTTTGGACACTGCAATCTGCAATTCTCTTTACAGACTCATCCTCTGATCCATTCCTCAAACGGGGCATAGAGTTTTGTTTCTTCATAATCCGACCATCTCCATGATCTTCACTATTCTTAAGGGACATCTCTGAAGAAGAGCTAGGCAAAGGCCTAGTGGACACTACTGCCTGGACCACCTGCCCATCAGCACATGGCAAGATCTGCACACTCTGGCCTTCTTGTGGAATAATTCTACCACTCTGATCATAGATAATTGAGATGGTTTGAGGTGTAGTTGCACCAACCATCACACCTTGAACGGCACCTTGAGCTGTTGTAGCTGCTGCCTCTGCTCCAGCTGCTACTGCGGCTGCTTCAATGGCTGCTGTTTTCTGCCGCTTTTGTTCTTCAAGCTGCTGCTGGAGCTGCTGTTGCAGAGACTGAATGTGGTCTAGCTGCATCCTTTGTTGTGCCAGCTGCTCTCTTTGCATCACTAGCTGGGTTTCCCTTTCAGCCTGTTGCTGGTGAATAACCTGCTGCTTGATGGTCTGTAGTTCTTGAATCTCCCGCTGCATGAGAAGATGTTCTTTCTCTCTGTGCCTCTGGAGCTCTAAACGGTCCCTCTCCAACTCCTCTTGTAGACGTAGTTGACGCAATTTCTCCAACTCAACACGTTCTCGTTCCAGCTGCAAGATTTGCTCCTGTTGTTGTCGCAATCGTTCCTCTTCTTTTTCCTTCTCAATATTAGCAGATGTGGTTATAGTGGTACTGGCAGATGTATCTGGAAAGACTCGGGTAAATGCCTGGGTCTGCTTTTGTGGCACTGTTAATATTTGAGGTTGTGTCTGAGGCTGGCTTTGAGCTTGAGATTGTTCCTGACCTTTGACCAAAGACTGTGGTTGGGTTTGGGGCTGTGTTTGGAGTTGTGTTGTAGTACCTTCTACTGAAATATGAGCCAAGGGAGCCTGTTCATTTACAACTGATTGAACTGGCACTGTACTAGTATGTGCTGATTGTACACTTTGCATACCCAAATTAGAAACAGGTTGACCAGTTTTAGGTGCTGCAGGGGTTGACATACTGCCAGGTGCTGTAGGCTTTCCGAGGTAAACTGGAGCATCCTGGGAAGTACTAGAAGGTGGGACACGTCCTGATGAAGTATCTGGAGTGGTTACTGAAAATCGATTTGGAGGAGGATATCTATAAGGTCCCTGTGCATTAAGAGGCATTCTTGGGGTGACTTGAGGCAACCTGGTGAGGTTAGCAAGAGGTACAGGTGTCACATTGCCTGAAGGGCAAGGTCCATATACTCCTTTTAACATGGGATTAAGAACAGGGGCAGGCTGGGTGGTGATTGGCAGGGTGGAGGCAATTGGGGTGTTGATAGTAGAATATATCATGCCATCAGCTGTCCTCACAGCAGGGGGATATAAAGACCTTAGGTTAGCTTGTCTAGCATTGATTAAATTCGTAAGTGTTTGACCATGTACTGTTGGTCTACCATCTGGACCATACAACAGGTTGGCTCTAATAGATGCTAGGCCTTGTTGAAGGTTAAGTCTGCCAGCAGGGCCTCCTCTCCCAGCACCATACTGCAGAAGCTCAGGATTACTGGTGTAACGATTACCAAACTGCTCCATGGAGTTAAGAGCAGCACACATTCTGCTAATCTCTCTAGCAGTAGTGGCACTGTACTGTGCAAGATTGGATTCTTGAAAACCACCTAGGTCACGTGAAGGATAACTATACTCTGCATTTATATTGGACAATGAGCCATACCTTCGCAAAGGTAACGGTGGAGCTGTATCACCTCCTTGATGGCGTAGATCAGTGTAAGATCCATATTGGGCACCCATTCCAAGATATCCTGCTTCATAGGCCTGCTTCATGGTGCTTAAATCCACTGCTAGGTCCCCAGGGTCAGTCCTCTGATAATATTGGAGACTTGAACCGGCTAGATTATTGTCTGACATAGATGGCTGAAGTCGTCCTGGAGGAGGCAAGGTAAAAGATTTGCGTTCATCTGTAGCCATTTGGATATTTGCTGTTTGGTAGCCATCTTTTCCAGGTTGGTTTTGCTGTCCGGGAGCTTGAGATGGCTCTGCAGATGTCTCTGATTGTGTTGTCGTACCTCTCTGAGCAAAAGGGCCTGAGCAACTACCTGCAAATGGCAACTTGTAGACCACATCACAGCATGCTAACTGATTCTCTGGTTTAATCTGTCCTGTGAGATCTAGAACCTCTACTGGAGCAGGCGTCTCCTCTCTTTTAACAAGCTGGGTCACAGTAGACCCCTGAGTGCTATTCTCATCCAACTGCACCATCATTACCTGGGGCTTCACTGAGGAAAGATTCATCACAGCAGGTTTGTTTTTTAGCTCCAAAGCCACCCCACCATATATGTCATGACCAAGTGTAGGTGTGGTGGACGTAGAGCATGATAATGGTGGTGGAGGTAGCGGAGATATCTTGGGAATGGAAGTAACTGCGGTTTGTGTGCCTCCACCAGTGTTTTGGCTTACCACCAAGTCCTTCTTTAACAATATCGGTTGCACTTGATTAGCTAAGTTGTACCGGGCAAAAGATGCATTATGTTGATGTTGCTGGAGCTGTTGCTCAAGGAGCTCTTGTTGTTGCTGAAGTTTCTGTTGCTGTTTCTGAAGTTGCTGCTGTTGAATGCCTAGATTTTCCAGACATGCATCAATTTTTGGAATGGATGGATCTGCGACTAGTGGCCTGGTCTGGGTGAGACAGACTGCAGATCCAACTCCTTGACCGAAGTCGACTCTATTTTGCAAAGGATCTCCATACACAACTGGTTGCTTTGGCTGTGATAAGAACATGGATGCTGCCACAGTAACACTGACTGTGGTTGGTATAGTTGTTGTCACCTGAGGTTGTGCCTGTGCATTTAGATTCATAATAAGAGGTTGCACAGCAGTATGACGACTTGAGGGTGTTTCTGCTTCAAGAGAGTATCGTCTAGTTTCAGAAGCTAGAGATGTTAGGTCCATACCCTGGTCTGTCATAATGATTGGGGCAGGCTTCATAGGTGCTCTAAGATCCACTATATTATTACTAGGGGCAACTGTGCCTTGCTCTACAACTCTTGAGGTACCAGGTACTGTGGAGATTCTACACAAGGATATGTTTCCTACAGGAAGAGATCCACTACTTTGGGAACCAGCAGAGGTGGCAGTGCTCACAGTCACACTAACTCGCTCTGATATCTGTGTCCTTTGCAAGCTATGTTGAGGTGATGGGTGAGCTGGATATTTCTGTAGTGATGTGGGTGACTTAATTGTTGTATATTGAGTTTGATAAATTGTCTGTTGGCTATCTTTTGTTGGTGATGATAAAGGTGAGGTCGAGGAATTTACAGTCACTGGTTTGGTTTGACTGCTTGTTCCTGATCCCAATGTAATCACCATAACTGGGGAATCTTGGGAGGACTGTTGTCTTGCAAGACGTGGTGCCCCTGCTCTATGAGGAATCTGAGAGGTTTGAGTATGTACCACTGTAGAAGTAGTACAAGGTGCAGGGGCACGCGTTGGACTGTGTGAGGGGGAAGTAGAAGGGGATGTGGAAGGACTTGAGCCTTTAAAATATGAGAACATCTTTGATGATAAGGATGATGATCCAGGATCAGGCACTTGGCCCTGTACTGTCCCTTGTAGTCTTGCTTGAGACTGTGTGGGAGCAGGCTGCCTAACTTGAGACTGTGGAGAACCAGTAGAATGGCCTCCTTTAGAGGTTTGGGTGCTCATTCTAACTTGACTTTGTTGTGAATGACTCTGTGTAGAATGTACCCTTTGTGTCCCTCTTCCTGAAGGATCATTTCCAGAGAATGAGACTGGAGCTGAGATCTGGGTAGGACTTGTACCTGGACTCAGATTAGTTGTTCCAGAATCTAAATGGTGTTTTCTGTCTGTTTGAAGGACTCTTTCCTGGTTTAGTTGTCCTTGTCTTCCTGGTGCCTGTTGCTGCTGCTTTTGCATCATCTCTGCTTTTCGCATCATTTCCTCATAAACCTCTTCAGCGCTTTTTAATGATTTATCTGCTGTGGAGGGAGAGACAGCAGAGGTTTTCTCTGTTGGAGAGTACAAAGACATAAATGTAGGTAGATTATATTCACTGCCAGACTTGTACAGCTTTGAACCCATTTCAAATCCTTCAGCTTCTGAATCCATGGAGGGGGAGTATTCTGAGCAGGACGATCTGTGGAGTTCTTCCATTTCTGCAGCTTGTCTGAGCTCCTCTGTTGGGGATGCATCTTCAATAGGTGAAAGGTTACTAGGAGGTGTCTTTGACCTCTCTCTGCGTCTCTGTGCCCTCAGTTCCTCTTTGTCCCGTTTAGTTTTTCTGGCTGTACTGCGAATCCTCTGCTGCTCTAAGTCTCTCATCTTCTCCTGCTCTCTCAGAAGTTCCTCTTCTTCTCGCAATTCATCTTCTTCTGAGGAGTCCTCAATGGTGGGCAGCAGTGGACCATGGGATCGATGCCTTGCTTTCCTTTGTTGCTTTGCTTCCTCGAGCCTTTGTCGTCTGCTAGGACTGCTATCACTGTCATCTTCCATTGATGACACAGAGGTTGGAGAAGTTCCAGAGGTATAACTTGGTGTGGTTGCAGGAAGGGTTGAAGAGTATTCTCCCCTTGACCTTTCTTCAGGTGACCCAGTAAGGCTTTCCATCTCAAGCTCAGGCTCCCTGAGGTCATGATCTGTGCTGAGTTCCATGTCACGATTGTAGCTATTTGTATTATTCAATTCTATAGTTTTAAATCGTCTCAGGCCACCTTGTGAGGCCATCATGTCATCTGCTTCACCTGATTTGTAGTTATCAGTGCTTTTAGAGTCTTCTTCAAAACTGCTAGATTGCTGTGTAAGACGACGTCTCTCTTTCCCTAGATCTCCACTGTGTTTATGGCTCCTTTTTGTCTTTACGTGGCCCTCAACATCTGCTGTATCTTCCTCATCTGCACTCATCTCCAGAATCTGCCTCCTCATGAACTCCTCATCTGTTAGATCTTTCTGTGACTTCTTCTGTCGAGGTGGTAATGGAGAAAGGCCACTTTCACTGCTGTCTTCCACATAATCATGTCTTAATTTACAGCTTAGATCATCCGATGCTTCTTCATCAGACTCAAATTCCTGATCTTGTGATATAGACAGAGATCGAGGTCTTTGCTGTTCTGCGTTGTCCCTTCCATCACGATGCTGTACTTGGTCAGTGACTGTATGTGACTCCAACAGAGGTCGCATTGAGCTTTCCAGTTTTGTTAGTTCAGATGGACTTGGGGGGCTGCGTTGTTCAGAGATCCCCCTCTCATTGAGCTTCATAGAATCCTCTTGGATCAAGCCTGTAATCTCACTCTGGGAGCTAGATATACCATCTGAGGAGTAGCCTGTATCACTCAGGCTCTGTGTGCTAGACTTGTTGGAATCCTGTAAATACAGAGGATAATGCATTAGGTGCATTAGATATGCATTAGATATTGTACATTTTTCAGTTTAATTTAAATGATATATGACATATATTAACATTTAAAACAGTCATAACATAGTTTATCAAATACAATAAACAAAACATGCAAATGGCACATATTAGACAAGCATGCAAAACGGAGTGGATGATCATCAAAAGTGAATCTAAATAGTGATGAAAATGTAAAACTAAGTTGTAAATAATACTACTAGTTAATGATGTTGATAAAAATGGCATGCTTATATTAAAAATGATAACTTAGTGTATGTCACATTAAATGGGGCTATTTGTGACATCAGTTCTTAATGGGTAATTAAAAAAGAGTTTACAAATGATGTTGACTCATCACTGTGTAACCATCAGGCACTGGAAATAGTAATTAGCCCCAGAGATTGTTAACTTTAAACTGGTTTTGAGTACATGGAACATTCCCATCATAGAATGTTGAAGTGATCTGTTATGAAAGACAAATACAGTGGTGATGAGGACACAGAGGGCCACTCACGTCATCTTGTTTAGATTTCTGCATGCCACTACTTTTCTTCTCATCTTTTTTATGCGATGTTCCCTTTTTAGACGACGTTTCTGTTTTGGACATAGCTTGTTTCTTGTTAATGCCTTGATCTTGTTTTTTTGTCTCAGCCTTAGTTGCAGGTAATTGTTGAGAGGGGCCCTTGCACTGTGGCACCCCCTGTTTTACCGGAGAGAAAGGACCACTTACTTGGGCACCAGGTGGCTTTTGCTGCTGAGGGCTGATAGGTCTCAGTGTAGCTTGCTGACTGGGCCCTCGCTGCTGTTGTTGATTGGCTGGGCCTAGTAGTCTGGGAGATCCAATGGATGGTGGCACAGGAGGAGGAATATCCCCTAAGCTCCCTGACATTGCTCTCTGGGTCTGGCATGTCAAACACAGCCATTCCTTTTTCTGAAATTGAAATCAAACATGAAATTAGTATCATGAAACAATTAAGATATAAAGGATAAAAAAACTGTATACAAGGTGAAAGTGTCAGAAGACAGAATACATGTGATTTATCACATCACTTGCCTTCACTGGCATTCTCTCTTCTCTCTCTGCCTTTGTCACACAACTATTGTAATTCAAAAGGGATTTGGTCAAGTCGAGCAAGCAAGTATAATTGGGTTCTGGTCAAGACTGCGACCTTTTCTCAAAGGCCTTGCTGACTCTTTTCAAAGCCACTATGTTTAACACACACAATTATGTAGATTCTGTTAAATCCAGTAAGAGACACAAGCTCAGAATGATGGCTGATTCCACCCACAGCAGGAGGCTCCTGTGCATTGGAAATCACAAAGCATTTCATTAAACAATTTAGGAGTGTAAGACTATAAACGTATGATCATCATAAAAGCATTTTGCTTTAGAATTTGGATCAGGAGCTCACAAAACTGCATACCAGATTCTCATTTCTAGCACAATGCTCAGAAATACATGTTGAAAACACTGACTGTGCAGTACATGCCCAACCCTATTTTATTAACTTTTATTTAACCAGGCAAGTCACTTAAAGGGACAATGTGTAGTGTATTTTATTATCTAAAATCAATATTTTTATTCATAAATATGTCCTCAATGGTGTACATCTCTGCCAATTATCTGACTTATCCTCGTAAATGAAGAATTTATTATCTTTATATACATGTGACGGGTAGGTCCACGGAGGCTTCCATGTAGTTCCGCATTCTTGAAAAACTATAATAGCAGAGAGGGTCAAAAAGTACTAGGCCAACGCGTTTCCACAACGCGTTTTCGTTCAGAGCCAGCGTCACGTGACTGAAAGCAGCAGAAACGGAGGAGCAGAGCAGTGAGAGGCGCTTGTCACTGCCCCGGCAAGTTTAAAAGGCTGCATTGCACTGTTATTTTAATGGCGGACTATGGATATGCCGAGCCACAGGAGAAGAAATCCTCGTCACAAAAAAAGTCCAAAATTGAACGTAAAAGGAAACGTGACTGGAGATTACAAAAACAAGAGTCAATGTCGGGATTGCTTTTTGGTACATAACAACTACCGTAGATGCAACACGCATTTGAAAAAGCGAGGCGCTGGAGAGCCTAATTCGTTTGAATGCAAAATACAGTTTCACCGCTAGATGGGAGAAATTCATATGCAATGTCCCTTTAAGAACAAGTTCTTATTTTCAACGACAGCCTGGCAGGAGAATTATCTCGTGAAGGACATACTAACATATTATACCCACAAATATATACATTAATTTAAAACATCCACAAGATGTGATAAAAACACTCCCTAATAGTATTTTTAAATGCAGATTGAAATAAATGAATCCAATTTCAATTACTTTTGTAGCACATTCCAATCATTTGGAGCAGCGAAACTAAAAGCAGAGCGACCATACAGTTTTTTCTCTAGGGATAATCAAACGAATAAAAATACACCAGTGTATTTACCGTCTACTATGTAATGACGTCCAATTTAAAAGGGAATACAGTTGACAGTGATGCATTCTGTAGGGTGCATTAGTATACTATATACAGTACTATACCTATAATAGCTATACACATGAAACACCCAAAAAAGACATATGGAATATATAAACTGACATCTAGTACACCTGACTTCAAAATCCTGGAGAGTGATATACAAAAAGATTACAGATCTTATCAAACAGTTAAAAAACATTTGCAGTTTTTATAGTAAAACTCACTACAGCAGTGAGGCAATTATTCCTTCTTCTGCAACATAATAAAAAATAATCAGCATAATATAGCAGCAAATAGTACACCAGCACTCACAAAAAACAAAAAAAACAAAAAACATCTGTACTGAATGTCATTGTCTTTAACAGTCATGGGTCTACAGATAATTATAAAATCATAAAATGTTTAATGTCCAGTCTTAAAGAACACCAAAACCATACAGATACACTGTAGATAGGATATTGCAAAAGACCTCTCTAAGTTTAATGAGTCGCATGGGTACAGCAATAAACAGCGAAATTACTCCTAGTCCTAAATTTAAAAGAGAGTGCATTTTCAAAGTCCTGTGCCCCTCTGTCTTTTCTCGATTTTCTTGTCAGACTCATATACTTTCACCTGGCAGAGGGCTTGCCAATATGGTAGTGTTGGAATATTTGCTTACTGGGTTTGATGACTGAAGGTTTGTTGATTCGGGTTGATAAACAATCAGTACACTGCATGGGGTTCTGTTCCGATCTACACTGATGCAACTGCTCATACTTCTCTAGTGCACACAAGCATACACAAATCACAATAACCTCCATCAGATATTGCTCACTAATGTAAACTTGGTTCAATAGAAGTTATCATCCAAAGATATTGTGGCTGGTTGCCAAGATTTGGCTATGCAGTTGTGATGGTGTTCTGACCGGGTTTTAGCATCTTGCATGTTTAGCATGGTTGCTTGCTTACTGGCAAAAGACAAAGAACCCACCACCATTTTCTATGATGTTCTGGTCCCTAAATATGACTTGGATCAATGAAAATCTATGGAATTTTACTGAGTCATATGCTGAAGTTTAGTACAAAGGTCTAAAGATTTTACAAAGTAAGAGCAATTTTAATACATCCTAAAAATTTAACCAAACTTGTCTTCATACAAATGATCCTATGAAAATCTCCAAAATCAGGCTGTTGAGAAGAGAAAGAAGCTTTCTGCAGTATGTAAACAGCTATTCTAGTAACAAAATTCAGACAAAATGTATGTGCACAGCTTTGCTTGACTGCTAGAGCGGGTCAGGATGAATTCTGGGGAGAGGCTGAGGAAAGGTTTTGCCATGCGAGACAGATGCCTTTTCTTTTTGATTCTACTCCCCCCAAGTGCTCCACACTGAAGCTAAATATAAACAGGTGCAGCGTTCACTCAACGATTGTGCAAAGCTCACAAAATGCTCTGCCATCTGTGCCTTTCTGCTTTTTATATTCTGTGTTGAAGCGAGATGGACGTTGTGTGAGTGTAGTCATTTGTGAGGTGTGCTTTTAGCATAATGAACGAAGCAGAAGTAATGCAGTGTGTCTGTGAAGAAAGCCCAAGAAAAATTGTAAATGATTTCTCATTTTAAAGAAAATGATCTGTGAAAGCTGCAACTCAGTTGGACAGAGCAAATTTACATGAATGCTTGATTTCTGGCAAATCTAAAACAAACTTTTTTTAATGTTTATTTGTTGCATTCAATCTGAATGGGTTTTCTTAGCTTAAACGAGTATGAGGTTATCGGAAGTGGTCTAATAATAATCGGAAAAGCCCACAAAGTAGAACAAATTAAAAATAAATAAATATATAATATTAACAATGTAGTATTTTGTGTTCATGTGAGTTCTGGAGAGCATGGAGACCACAGATGCAGTGTCAGCTGTTACTGTACATAAGACAATCAGACAAACTCCTACTGGCATATTGGTTGCCAAAGAACATTAGCATAGTTAAACTTTGAATATACCACACCAGTACACCATCCACATATTTAGAGAAATAATAGAAAATTACTGGATTAATTGGACCATACCAGTTCAATTGTAAAATAATATTCAATACAGCTAGCTAACTACACTACTGTGAAGAACATTAAATGTTTCATAACATTATTTAGCTAATCCACAGGACTTGAATTAGCTAGTTGCATACCTGTGTCTGTGATTTTTGCTCCCATTTCGTGATGTCTTTTGATGTTGCCATCAAACAGGTGCAGACATGACTGTTTTGCATGTTGGGATAACCTTTGAAATCAACAGATTTCAAATGTGTTACATAAACCACTTTTCAAACAAATAGCTGCATGCATCTGAAAGAGCAGCAGAAGTCTCCAAAGATGGCAAGTCAAATCAAAAGCCTGCATGTATACACGACTGATAATGTTTTGCATCACACCACAACGGCTTCAGTCCGTCTACACTGGAAGCATCGAAGCTGCACGTCATTACACAATGGTGAAAGTTATAGCATTCAAGTTATAGCACACATATGGCATTTCTAAGTAACTCATTTTAAAACCGATGGGGAAAATAAAGCTCTGCAAGACTACAATGGACACTTCCAGAGTAAAAGCTTCATTGACTATAATGGTAACGGCTTGAAATTTCACACACCACTTGTGTTCGATGTTGACACAGTATATACCTCAGATGGAAATTTCTCTGCTTCCCTATAAAAATATTTTCATGTAAATGCATATGATCAACTTTAATGATTAGCAAATAGATAAGCTGTTTTCTAAAGCATCTTTCCATACGTTACAAAAACATGCCAAATTCTAAGGGGGTAGGCTATTTCAAAAAGCAGGTTTTGTGAGATACCCATGCATTCACAAAGGGTGTCTGCTTCAACGCTTGATTGAGGGCGTGTCTGAAGCTTGGTGCTGACACAACCGTCATAGTGACAACAGCCAATCACATAACTTCCAGCTTGGACTCCAACGCTCTAGTGTATTTGCATAAAGGCGATCTGATTGGCTGACTCCTGCATTGGCACTTGAAAAGTTGAAAATTTTTCAACTTCTGCCGCAAGCAACACCAGTGACTAGACGCAGTTAACCCACAATTCAGTTTGACAATGCATGACGTCACCCATTCAAAGTAAAAGAGTAGCATTAACGCCAAAAATGGAGGTAACTTTCAGAGTATGTAAGTAGCCATAGCAACTACCTCTCTTAAAGGGTTAGTTCACCCAAAAATTAAAATTAAGTCATTAATTACTCACCCCCATGCTGTACCAACCCCGTAAGACCTTCGTTCATCTTCGGAACACAAATGAAGATATTTTTGTTTAAATCTGAGAGGTGGATCACTGCTACATAGGCTGCCTAAGGGAATTAAACTTGACGGCCCAGAAAGTCATTAAAGAACATGTTTAAATATTCCATGTGCCTACAGTGGCTCAACTATAAGTTTATCAAGCGACGAGACTACTTTTTTTCCGAAAAAAAAAACATAAATAACGACTTTATTCGACTATTCCTTTTCTTCCTTGTGGGCCTGAGGCGAGAGTTCAAGAGATTTTTGAGAGGACGTTCTTCTTCTAATACTTCTTGTTCAGTTCTCGCGCATGCGTCGTGGAAATCTCTTGAACTCTCGTCTCAGGCCCATCAGTTTATAGTCATTTAAACTCTGTAGTGAAGGGCAGAGGTGCAGAGCTCTTAAAAAATTTACTATGAGATTGTGGGTGTGAGGCCTTAGCCTTCGTAGAGCTTTACATGAAACTCATGCAGCTGAACGCCCAATGGGATAAACACACAGGCCACGAAATCAATCACTCTGAGATTGAGGGGGCAGGAAGAGAGAGAAAGGAGTATGAGAGCTTGTATGTTTGATGTGTGCAAGCAGGATTTATCACAATTAAGCAGGTTTATTAGAATTGATCATAAGGATTATGAAGCAAGTAACACACTGAAGGTTTTAAATTGACTGCAGATTGATTTATATGGAGGAACATTTTAGGAATGTATTATGATTCACTACAAATATTCAAATGACAATCAAATGAGAAAAATCTCCACAGATGGTGTTGCTTGTCTTTCTGTTTCATATCGACATCCAAGAAAAACTATTTTCCTCCCCATTCGGCGAGAAAACATGTCAGTCTAATGCTGTGAAGGATTTGTGTATAGGATTTTGAAAGCAAGAGTTGATGTATTGCACATACCCTGTAAGTGTAGTTAGTTCAGGCAACATTTATTTGTATTATACATTTTTTTATTATAATTTTAACAATTTGAAATGGATGCCCTCTCTTTATAGCCTATCGTGTTTTTCATTTTCTATAACCACATGCAATGCTAAATCGGGCAATAAAAGGCACATATCACAAATCAATGCACTTGGCCATGCAGGGGGAAAAAACTAGTTTTAAGAAAAATTTAGGCATAACATATTTACATTTATACTACGAGGCTGTTAAATGCTTGAATCTGATTGGTTGACAAATGTTCTAAGGTGTGCAATTATTTTCAGGGAAATGCACAGCTAAAATAATTCCAGGTGAGTCTTCATGGCATTACATGCACACATCACTTTACCAAAATATTTCAGTTTTTTCAAGGGTTCTTACAGTCTACAACAGCAAAAGAACCAAAATTCACAACGATACTTACGAAGAAAATAAATATAGTAAACAATAGGATAAAAGGTCAAATTCTTTCCAAGTTTTTTGCCACAATATTACATTTTATTGAGTACGGAAAGCACATACTCTCTTTCTCCCGCTCACTCTCCCACTCAAACGCACACACATACAGTTCGGACACACACTCGCACAGAAACATGTCGTCAGCACTGCTCTGATGATTTTATCAGTAAAATAGTTTAGCAACTTAAAAGCAACGTAACATGTCTCACTAGCGAGGTAATAATGGTGCTGTTCTTGAAGAAGATAAACTTACATACAAAAGGATAAAATACCTTTATCCAAAGTTGCTTTGCAAATAATGAATACAACATATGTTTGAATTAGGAAATAACTCAAGGAAGTTTCAAACATTGCCTATATACAGTATAGAACAGGGAGGGGTAATTAAATAGGTGGAAATTAAATAGAATTTTGAATAGAATTTTGAAAAAGAAAACAGAATTAGATGGTAAAGTGTGTCATTTCTGCACCACTAGGAGTTTAAAGCAAAACTTCTCACATTTGCAATTATTTGGATAAACAAGTAAACCCAAGCTTCCATATCCGAGTCAATTCCATATCTGGATTTGCAATTCTGTTTAGTGCCACTAGTGTTGCAAAAATGACACATTTCACATTTATGATTGTAACGGAGGCCAGCTAGTAAGAGCTGTGGTAAACCTCACTTCCCTGATCTCAAGAGATCAAGAGACTGATGCAAGAGGCTGCTGTCTTTAACGTCCTCGCTAGCCCGTCTCCCATGCTGGAGACGCAGGTTCGAATCCAGCTCAGAGCAGTTTAAGTAGATGATGCATTTGAAATATGAACTACTGACCAAAAAGCAATGTTGAAACTGCTAATAAGCAACAGTGTTTACACTTTAGGGAACCATCAATCTTTCTTTCTTATAGTCTTTCTGCATTTTCCTCGAGGTTACAAGAAAGTATTTTAATGAAAAATTGGTTTTACACAATTCCCTTTTAATGGACACTTCTAAATGCAACTAGTCTCAAAAAGTAATGCATCAGTGAATGTTCTCATCTTAATCTTGTTAAGGTACAGCACAGGTCAAACTACTAAAGAGAAGCTAAATTTAAGATTTTGAGATTCAAATTTTGAGGTTTGACATTTAAATATTAGAATCCCCCTTTCATGTCTGAGCTTTTCAGTCAAATGCAGTGATTCATACATTTATTTTAGACAAACAGAGCCATCTACAGTCCAGCAAATTAAATTAGCCCATCTCTGTGGATATAAGATTTACATAAGACTGTCACTTACATAATATCATGATGGCTGCATTGCTTTCTGCTTTCTATATCAGAAATATAGACAGTGATTATGACCAGCATCCTCAAAATTATGAGAAGGCTCCAGAGTCTCTAAAGATTGAAACAGAATTTGATATAGTATCAGGGATTTCTTTAGTACAGTACATTCAAATAAGATTACAAACTTATTTTATTTAAGAGTCATCTGATTAAATTGCTATGAAACATGCCAGATTGCTTGAAATAATCAAAATTAATTTAATTAGTCGTCACTATTATTATTGCTTATAAGGTTAATGTTTTATACAAACCCAATATTTACCATTGTGTATTAAAGGGTTAGTTCACCCAAAAATGAAAATTAAGTCATTAATTACTCACCCCCATGCTGTACCAACCCCGTAAGACCTTCGTTCATCTTCGGAACACAAATGAAGATATTTTTGATTAAATCTGAGAGGTGGATCACTGCTACATAAGCTGCCAGAGGGAATGAAACTTGACGGCCCAGAAAGTCATTAAAGAAAATGTTTAAATATTCCATGTGCCTACAGTTGCTCAACTATAAGTTTATCAAGCGACGAGAATACTTTTTTCCCGAAAAAAACAACATAATAACGACTTTATTCGACTATTCCTTTTCTTCCTTGTGGGCCTGAGACGAGAGTTCAAGAGATTTCCACGACGCATGCGCGAGAACTGAGAAGAGAACGTTCTTCTTCTAATACTTCTTGTTCAGTTCTCGCGCATGCGTCGTGGAAATCTCTTGAACTCTCGTCTCAGGCCCACAAGGAATGAAAAGGAATAGTCGAATAAAGTCGTTATTATGTTTTTTTTTCGGGAAAAAAGTATTCTCGTCGCTTGATAAACTTATAGTTGAGCCACTGTAGGCACATGGATTATTTAAACATGTTCTTTAATGACTTTCTGGGCCGTCAAGTTTCATTCCCTCTGGCAGCTTATGTAGCAGTGATCCACCTCTCAGATTTAATCAAAAATATCTTCATTTGTGTTCCGAAGATGAACGAAGGTCTTACGGGGTTGGTACAGCATGGGGGTGAGTAATTAATGACTTAATTTTCATTTTTGGGTGAACTAACCCTTTAAACTTCGGTGCATAACTCATCTGACATTGTTTGTGGACATGAATGATACCTCAAATGGGTCCTTTTGAATAGGCCTATGTCACACTTCCTGCTTCCGCAACGCGGAGTAGGGATTCAGAACTTCCGGTCAACAGTATTTCTCGATAAGGATTTAGATTATCAGCCATAATGTCTAAACCATCCGAGGCAGACTGACCACGAGCTATGAGGTTGTGAAACAAAGGTTTTTGCTCCTGTAGAAGCTATAAGTTCGTATGAAATCAACCTTGTTTTAAGAAAAACGTGTTTTATCCGCGATCTTATGAAAAAAAACTACACTACCCACAACCGTAGCAGCAACGTCTACTGATTGGTCCAACTCGCTGTTACCATAGAAACGTTTACCTTACTGGCGGACAGCAGGTTACACCATAGACTGTAAAGGGCTACACCCGCAGCTGTTGTTGTAGTGTACCGGGTTGCTCTGCATCAGGACGTAGACAGCCATACGTCAGCTTTCACGCTTTCCCACTTGAGAGTTTTCATTTACCATCCGAAGCACATCGCCATATGCGCCAGGCAGGTTGCGGAGAGATTTGGTCCAGCGGTATCTATCGGACTCCGCCATTGTAAAAAGCTAACCGGAAGAGCTGTATCCCTACTAAAAGACTAACTTCCAGGCTTCAATTTTTTCGTGACATAGGCCTATTAGGCCTGTACGAAACCACCAAGCAACCACCCACAACACCCTAGCAACTGCATAGAAACATGCCAATCATAACACAGAACACCATAGCAACTGGATAATAATCTAGCAACCAGTAACATTAGGGGGTCAGTATGGCTCTCAAAACCTTTCTAAAAGTTGAACATGTGGTTTGGTCATAAACCAATCAGAATTCATCTCTGGAATATAGAAAAGTGCTTTCATAAGTAGAACAATCAGAGACGTCTCTCCACAGGCTACTGGAAAGAAAAGGGTCAGCTGGATTGATCCACACAGTGAAGCTGTGACACCTGCAGTTCAGCCTGAGCTACGGTAGCATGACAGAGCACAGGTGTATGTTTGTGGGTTTGCATGGACATTCACATGAACAATAGCGGTACCATGTGACATGTTATATCTCTGACCGTGTCTAACCATGTGAACATTACGTTTTCTGGTCGATATGAACAGTATGGTCATATCCGGTCATCAACTCGACACATGTCGGTGTCTGTGCTTTAGTTAAAGTTGACATAATATTGTATATATTATACATAATATTATATTATATATTTTATAATATAATGTAATGTAATATAATATGATATATAATATATTAAAATATAAAAATATTTGAACCTCTCATCACTTTTAGGAGACCTGCCATTATGTAGGAGAGAACATTAAATTAAAAAGCATAAAACAGTCTTCAGTCTTGGAAAGTGAACTTATACAACATTATAAAAGGAAATCCAACCTCTGACAGGCTGTGATTCCCCCGTTCCCCCTGAGGAGGACACCAGAGAGAGCACAAACCAACACGTTTAATCACCTCCACATTGGGGCACAGGTGCAACCACATGCTCGTACTCGCCGTCCACACACTCTCTCTGCTCTGTCAGAATTCCCATTCGCCTGTTGACAAACAGCCACATGCTTGCCACTCATGTCTCGGCAGGACGCTTCGTCCCTGCTGACAGCACACTGGGCACAGGTACTCATGCTGGGACAGGAAATGTCAGTGCTCATTACTGTAACAGCCAAGACACACCCATTCATCCTCACTCCACATCACATGTCTGACCCTGACCACCAGATTCCCATCAGCCTTTGCGCTGGATACCAGTCAGTTTATGCACTGAAGCAAAAAAAAATTTCTTTATCAATCAGCTCCTACATTTGAATGAGGCAATTCAAGGTATTCCCTTATGTGCCATCTGTCTCAAGCTTTTGATGGATGGATGGATGGATGGATGGATGGATGGATGGATGGATGGATGGGACAAGACTGAACAATCGACAGATAGATAGATAGACAGATACAGACAGACAGACAGACAGACAGACAGATAGATAGATAGATAGATAGATAGATAGATAGATAGATAGATAGATAGATAGATAGATAGATAGATAGATAGATAGATAGATAGATAGATAGATAGATAGATAGATAGATAGATAGATAGATAGATAGATAGATAGATGACAAAATGAAAGACAGAACGAGGCAGGCAGAATGAGACAGAACAATAGATAGAATGATCTAAAGACAGACAGACAGATATAACGCTATCTCGTCAGACAGACCGATAGAATGATCATTAGAAAGAGAGAACACTAGATCAATAGAATGACAGAACGATAGATAGAATTATAGACAGAATGATCAACAGACATAAAGACAGACAGATTGATAGAACGATAGAATAAAAGCAAGAGATAGCACGACAGAGTGATCGACTGACAGCCATATTACAGACAGAATGATAGAACACTAGATAGAATGACAGACTGAGACATAGAACGATAGATAGAATGACAGAACAATAGACAGAACCTGGGATAGAGTCCCCGTTTTTTAATGTGGTCTCACACATCTGTGCTGTATAAAACAGGCTTTCTCAGCAACTCCAGCAGTGATATATGACTGTTTCTCACATGCATGTGCATTCATCTGTCATGCTGTGTGATTATGTGCGCATGCGTGTGCATGTGTGTGTCAGGGCAGTTTTACAGGACAAGTCAAGGGATATGTGGGTTAATCCTGTGGGACTCCTTCAATGGGCCACGTGGGACTGCACACACACACACACACAGAGAATCAGAGAGAGAGAGAGAGAGAGAGAGAGAGAGAGAGAGAGAGAGAGAGAGAGAGAGAGAGAGAGAGAGAGAGAGAGAGAAAGAGAGAGAGAGATCCTCCGGGCCTGCTGCCCTGAGTCTGAGCCTGCACCGGATTACTGAGAGTAGGAAATGAAAGATCATCCAGCATAAAGGCACTCAAAGAGCACCCATTCAAACTCCATCAGAGAAAAGAAAGAGGGGAAGATGGAAAGAGAGGGGACCATCTGCATGTGCACTCGCATCCACCTGAGCTAAAGCACTGCAACACATATGTTACAGTAATTTGCTCCTGTACAGCCTCACAATCCAATAATAGCACCAGGATTCATTCGCCGCAACATAAAAGTGTGAGAATGGAATGGCATTCTTTGCTTGTTGCACGCAGCGTGTCTTTACTGAAGCTCCTGCAGCACCTGAGGCTACGAAAAGATTTTGAATCATGTGGGTAATTGATTTTGCTGTGTATTATTAGCAGTAGAGAGGCAGCACCAGTGATTTTACACAATGCAAAAAGAACAGAGAAGAGGACCTGAGAGAGCAGTCAGTCAGGGTGTTTTCCACAATGAGGTGAAGAGATTTTGTCTGCTTAAGTTATTCTCCCAATTTCAATTAATATAATAAATATTTGATTTTACATTAAAGGAAAAGTTTACCTAAAAATTTAAATTCAGTCAATTTGCTCACTATGACAGTCGTCATTCACTTTCATTGAGTAGTGAAAAAAGATGCAATAAAAGTGAATGGTGATGAAGGATCTCTGTATAAAATATTATGCCTAAAATTTCCTTTTGTGTTCTACAGGTTGGAGCAATATGTAGGAGAATAAATGATGACATAAATGGCATTTTTGGTGAAATATCCCTCAAAGCAGTGCATTCTGCCTGATTTATGTTTTGCATTACATTATAATTGCCCTATTATTCAAATTAGTCAGTAACTTTTCGGGCCAGACAAAACTGTGAATGAGAGAAAATGTCTGATACAAGAAACAAGACAACATAAAAATCAAAATTGACACTAGTATTTGAATTCTGAATAAATGTCCCTGGTCATATTTTGCTCAATGATGCACATTAATTTAAAGAACAAAGTTTGTTTTCTTAAGCTGTCATCAAAATACAATAACTTTCTCGGCAATTGAATCCTTTCTTTTCATCTGATGTGACCAACATAACAAGTGCAAAGAAAAATAACATTAAACGGTTAATGAGCGTCTATTAAAGGGATAGTTCATCCAAAAAAGGAAAATTCTATCATCAATTACTCATCATCAGGTCATTCCAAACCCGTTAGATTTTCGTTCATCTTCAGAACACAAATGAAGATATTTTTGATGAAATCTGAGAGCTTTCTGTCCCTCCACTGATAGCAACACAACTACCACTTTGACGCTTCAAAAAATTCATAAAGAGATCGTAAAACTAATGAATTGAGCGGTTTAGCCACATTTTCTGAAGAGACTCGATCACTTTATATGATGAACAGATTTAGGCTTTTATTCACATATAAACATTCATCAACTCACACATCAGTTGTGGTAAAAGGAAGATCAAGCATGTTTGCTTGATGTGCGAGAACCAATGAGATTCATTCTCGTGTTACACAGCATGTTTGAGCTTCTGCAAGAACCAATGAGGTTCATTCTCGTGTTACGCAGCACGTTTGACGATCTCTTTATGAAGTTTTTGAAGCGTCAAAGTGGTAGTTGTGTAGCTGTCAATGGAGGGACAGAAAGCTCTCAGATTTCTTCAAAAATATTTTCATTTGTGTTCCAAAAATAAATGAAAGTCTTACGGGTTTGGAACGACATGAGAGTGAGTAATTAATGACAGCATTTTCATTTTTGAGATGAACTTTCCCTTTAACCAACTAGGCTTTCAAACTTCTGAAAGAAATTTGAGTGGTGCTTGTCCATGTGATTGACAGGGTGTTTCTAGTTGGTTGCTTACAAGCTCAAGTCAACCCAGTTAAGATACATTCAGATTCCAAATCCATTCAATGAAGCTGATCCCACACAAGCAATCAGAGAGACTATAGACATTAATCAAACTTCAAATTAATTCTTAACCTGTTAAGCTGCAACCCCACTTTAGAAAAATCCCCAGAAATGGCATACCCAAACTAAAACAGATACAGTTCATGAACCCTTTGTACTAAAAGCACAAGTATGATCTCATTTGAAAGCTGACACCTGGTAGTTTATTGTAAATGTAGAATTAATTATTGTCATAATGAAAAAATAGTTATAAATAGCTTCAAAGTTTTGTAAAGTTATTAGAAATTTATTTTTTATGAAATATCTTCATAAAAAATAATATTGAAGTTGGCATTGTATCAATCTAAGAATGCACTGGAGCTGAAGCCACATGTCTGACCATGTTATATTTAAAATCTGAAGATGACAAGTCTAAAACTCTGAATTTAGTTACATGTTTTTCAAGATCATGATTACATCGGCCAATTTGGGTAAATTCAATAAATATTATTCCTGTCTATAAAAATCTGATGTAAACCTATGAGAATCTATCAATATTTCTCCAAATCTGCACATTTTTGACCTAAAAGCCCTGAGGGACGTTGTTTTGTAAAGCGATGTCATGATGACCTCACAGGAGTTTTTTTCTGAATGAGACTGGCTGACGCGCATAATTCATATTAAAGGTATCGACTCATTTTTTGATTACATAACTCCTGACACAAATTAAGACATAACTGTCACTATACGTTTCTCAGAATACAATAGTGGTCAAATACTGAAACTTAAAGTAACACCAGGTAGCTTTTCAATATTCATAATATATTTCCAAGTCTCTTGTGATGGTACATCGACTTACAATAGGTTGAATGACACGTCTGCCATAGCCTGACGGGGTCTGTAGCGTTTTAAATCGTACTTTTAAACTTCGGGTTTGGGGTAGTAACCGGCGAACAAAGAGAACTACAAAACTCGACTGCTTTACGGCATATACGTCACTTCCACCACCACCCCCACTTCCTTAAAATCGCAGGGCTGTCAAGTGTCACGCATTGAGCGTGACAGTCACTCATTTCGGTCTTTTGTCACGTTCTCCCGCCACACATTGTATTTCTCACGCTGAAAAACTATTTGTAATATATTTAATATGCCGCAGCGCCCAAAGCTCTGGCCGCGCCGCTCTCACTGTGGAACAGGCATGAATTCAAGCGCGTCTCCTCTGGTGTTGTTTGTCTGGTGTTGTAAGCCAATCAGAAAATAGCACTATTGTATCTGGGTAACATTTAACGCAACAACCAATGACACCCCGTAGTCTGGGGTGTTTTTTTTGTCTGCCTGACTATGTTACGGAAGCTATCTTATCCTCCGTTTATCTTCATGAATCAGGTAATGATTATTTGTCTTGCCTCAAGCTATAATGCAAATCGATTTGTAAAATTTGCAGATTTATTTATGGTAGCTTGATATTATAATATTGACGATATATGATTATCTACCACTCAAACATGCATTGAAGTATCTAATAGATTCAGTAAAACGGTAACCAATAGACTAGGCTACTATAATGACACTGGCTTGTAAACATGATCATCGCGATCATTTGTCGTTAGAAAAAAAATAAAACCCATGAAATTATATTCATATGACATGTTGAAATATATGCCACCGTACCTGGGATGAAGACATTTCACACGCGACGCAAACAGAACACCTGCATGTGACCTCCTGCTACAGTGTTCAGGGCTATCATGGTTGTCAACAAATGCACGATGACAGAGTTTACGACAGTAGTAGAGGACAATACTGCTTCCCAACTGTAGGGGGACCCCGAGAGCAAAAGTTACCTGGTGTTACTTTAAGTATTACATCTTTTTAATGATGTATAGTTTGTCAAGGTAATAACTTTAAATCTGATAGTATCTTTGAACTATTTAACAAAAAAACGCTTCAGTGCGCTCTGGCAACGGTTAACAGGTTAAACTTCCATTGTGGTCAGAGATGTGCTGAAAAACAAACACAAGGACACTGTGAGATGTCTGTCTGGACAGCTTTGTAATGAACACTATCTATCTTTGTCTTGTCTTGTGTGTGCTAGAGGCTACACAGTCTTAACTGTGCATTTGTTTAGTTTTAACGACTAAAGGAATAACCTAGGGTTGTGAGAGTACAAACACTGAAATGTGTTAAGCAGTAAAGATTCTGCTATAGCATTTACAATATACCAATGTAAATATATTACAGTGGCCAAAACATTTACATTACACCAAATGAGAGTGACAAAGAAACATGGAGTAATGTTAAAATAATAATGTGAAAATACAGATCAAATGAGATGGCGTACCATTACCACGTGGCATCTGAAGGCTGAAGACTTAAAGGTGTTGTATTAGTGGTTTTCTCATTAATATTTCTCGTTTTCTTACTATGTTGCTTACCAGACATTTTACCCACGATGATACTCTGCAAAAAGGTCATGATGGCTATCCACAAATATTAGTTTCAGGATTCTTTGATGAATGGAAAGTTCAAAAGAACAGCATTTATTTGAAATAGAAATATTTTTGAAACATTATAAATGTCTTTACTTTCATTTTAGTTCCATTTAATGTGTCATTGCTGAACAAAAGTAGTAATTTATTTCTTTAAAAAAAATATCTTACTGGCCCCAAACTCTTGAATGGTGGTGTAAAATTTCTTACACCGTGATATTCATTCATACTGCCACCTCTAGTAACAATGTACAAAGTAAAGTAACGAAGTAACAATGAAGCCATATCACAGACGTGAGTGGGCCAGAATACCACACTCGTGTGTCGCTGCAGGATAACAGGCTGTCATCGGCGATTAAGCCTGTGCGAGGACGCGCTGTTAGTCGCTCTCAGGGCCGGAGCAGGGCAGGGTCATGTTTTAGCGCTCTTTATTTACGGCTTGTGTCGCTGTGCATCAATCGCTTGAAAATGAAATCACACAGACGCTCGGTGACAGACAGAGTGTAACAGCAATAACAACACACACACACCGTAGACCATATCAGATGTTATCTGTAATGAAGTGCGTGCCATGTGCAGACTGTTGCTCTGTACATCATCTTCCTGCAGCCCATGATGCTCTCTGATTACCTGAGTGGAAGGCTAGATCTCTTGACTACACCTTGGAGCTTTCGACTCTCAACCCAAACATATTTTACTCCAGACAGCCAGAGAAAGTCTAATATCCAGTCACTGACGCTGAATGGTTAGCCTATTCTCATTGGGCTATTTGTCATTTAGCTGACACTTCTATCCAAAGTAAACTAAAGTACATTTTCTACAGCCAACTGTGGCTAAGTATCAGGGCACACAACGGTGAAGCTAAAACATTTAGATGCTACACCACCACCACCACTACAGGATGGTCTCTCGATGTCATACTATTAAAGTCCCTGTGAACCGGAAGTTTCAACTGGCTTTACTGCCGTGTTGTGACGTATTTCCAAGTACAACAAAAATTTGAATAGATGGCGGGTTTTGCTTTAGCGCACCTCTCTATCACTCGCTCATAGCAGACTGACGGTTGGATGGAGTGGTTAAAGATATTCAACCCAAGTGTCATCAGAGAAGGAACGCCATTCCAGAGCGGAAGCAAATATTTTGGTTTTGATTAAAGATTACCACGACAATTTTTTTTTCTGTGCCTTAACCTGCACAGATGAATTGGTTGCTATAAGATTGGTAATGTGCGCTAACAAAGTTAATAAGGTCAATTTTGATTTCATTAACCATGTAAATGAGTGTTCACAACTAACTGATTAACTCATCAAGTGAGTTTCGATATCTAGCCATGTCAATACTGTGCAAAATAAAATAAAATAAAGTAAAAATTAAATTAAATTCCCACGTAATGCATGTATCCAGTACCATGAAATGCAATGTAAGTTGCTTTGGATAAAAGCATCTGTCAAATGCATTAATGTAAATAGCCTAAATGGTGCATTCTCATCATTATGCCATGGGGCACTAAAGTTGGCATTAGCAAAAATAAATAAATAAATCACTGAATATGTTTATTGCTAGCTAACTGAATAATAATACAACAGCACATGAAGGTAAGCAAAGTCCCTTGCCAGGAAAGATTGTTCACTCAGCAGCCATGTTTGCAACGCCTTTGAGCAGCTAGGCATTTAATTATTTAATATACTTGATTGGGGAAATCCTAAAAGCTTAAAAACTGCTTGACATACTTACATTTGAATAAAAGGTTTAATCACCAACAACATCTGACATGAACTGTCTCATAAATGTTATTTCTTATGCTCAAATAGTGTTCAGGCTGGAACAGCCAATGCACATTGGCAGTCCTAAGGCCACGTCTCAGAACCCTGATTTTACCAATTGGCGATTGGCTCTTTTATTTAGAAGTTGGGACTCATTCTGCCATATTTCACTTTCACTCATTCATAGTAATATGAGTGCTCTGTCTTGGTATTTCTAATCTAACTCACTAGGATACTTAAGGTTTCTTACCATCACAACTCTGCATAAACACACAAAGTACAGTATGTACAATTTGCTTTGGTGAAGTGATTACGTCTGCTTCCATAGAGCATGTTCCCTGCCCAAAAAGGCAGTGAGAAATCTCCTAAGACATCCCGTCGGGGACAAGGACAGGTGTGAAAAGTGTATGATCAGGGCCTGTGTGTATGAAGTGTTTAAGGGGAAGATTACTCTTGTAGGAACAGTTATTCACTGTCAATTTAACTGCTTTTGTTAATGCATAACAGGCAAAAGACTGATCCACTGGATTTTTTGTCTTGGTGTGAGATACAAAGGACTCTTTAGAGTACATTTTTCCTCACCAAAAATTCACCATGGTAACCATAATTTCTACCAAAATACCATAGTAACTACAGATATTGAGTGTCTCTCATTCCAGTTCTCTGTGATGTAAATAAATAATCAAATTAAGAAGCCTACTGAAACATCCTCTGTAACTGTAATTATTCTTCAATAACTTTACATTCATTTAGGAGTTATAAATAGTGACAATTCGGTGCTGGAATTTGTTATTTTTAATGCCGAGTGGCATTAAAGTGGTTGTTATCAGTCGTGGTAAGCGACAACAGCAATGTATTCACTACTGCACAGCTGACCTACAAAATCCTGGGACTGATGGCGGCAGATGGAATGAAGTTATCAAATTAAATGTCACAAGTTCATTTAAGCACTTAAATTGTTCTGCAAGAATGATTGCATCCTCTGATTACTGCATAATAAGAACTTGGTTTTATGTAAACAAAGCAAATCAATGTGCTGGTGAAATAGTTATTTAAAAGACTTCTAATGCAACATTAATTTGTACATGTCAGTTTTGACTTCAAAAAAAGAAATGAGCAAATACTCTGCTATAGATCTCATCTCTGGATTAATACAGCACATAGACTATAAAAACCGTAGAATATATTAATTAAATTAAATTAATTTGTGCAATAACTAATTAATATTAATGAATTAAACCAGCACATCTGTATCCTCCTACTCATCTAAATGATCACCTTTTAAAACAAAGTGAGGCAAATAGTAGTAACTAATAATATGAGAGATTCTCTAAAATACAGATTTCCCTCAACTATTCTAGCCAAAGCGGAAGAGTGCAGAGTCATGAGTCTAGATTTCTGCAGATATCCAGTTTCCTCACTTGGCACATCTCATTTTCCTCTCCTTCCATTTCCTCATCCCTCACTATCATCTCAACATGTCTCAGCATCCATCTCTCATTTCTTCCTTCACTGCTCTCCAGGCCTGATGAGGAGATATGCAGGGCTGGCTGGGAGAAGGGAGCCAATGTGACTGGGGGCTATTTTGAAATGGCCAATCACACTCGAGTAGATTTACAACAGCCAATCAGCTCAGGCAAGACTTAATACATTCAGGAAGACATTATGAGTCAGAAGAGCATTCATTTGACTGTTCATCTGAATATATTGACGCAGTGCTGTGTCTATGTGTGTCTCTGAGCTAAAGTGGAGAACCCTTTTTAATGAATGGGTTTGCCTAGACTCCTTAATCAAGTGAAGACAAATCTTTTTGCAACACTGTACAAAGACATACAAGAGAACAGTTTGGATTTTTTCCTCCATGATGACAATCATTGCCTAAAGTGAGTTGCATATTTGAACTTATACCAAGGGGCTGTTGAATGCTTGAATCTGATTGGTTGAAGAACATTCTAACATGTGCAATTATTTTCAGGGAAACGCACGGCTAAAGTAGATCCAGGCAGGTCCTGACCGCATTACAGTTCCATTTCACTTCACCAAATGATTTCAATTATTTCAAAAGGTCCTTACAGCCTATAACAGCAAAAGAATCAAAACTCTCAATGACACTTACGAAGCAAATAAATATAGTAAACAATAGCATAAAAACGACAAATTATTTCCACGATTTTTTATGCCACAAAATTACTGTATTATTATTAAATACAAATAGAACTGTAAGTTCTAGGTGAAGTAAGCGATTTCTGAGAAACGCTGTGAAAAGTGGATCCGACTGAGCACCAATAGCACTTGTTGCAAATCGGCAGTAAGGGTATACACCAGAGAATGTCTAATATGGGGAGAAGTTTCATTGGCAGTAAACTTCCGGGTTCTGAACTAGTTGCAGTTCCACTCTGGCTACATATGAGGGCGCTCACAGGACGAGTGCAGAATGAATGGAGGTCTATGGAGCTATACCCGTAAAAATCCACTTTTCTCAGGATATAATTTTTTGTCTAGTAATTTGAATGTTGTTTTCGAAAGGAGATGCAAAGAAATTACAGATTACTGGGTGTTAGATTTTTTAGAGTCACTTATTTGCTTTAAAATGTCTTTTAAAATGGCAATGACGTCATACACATCGTACGACCAGAGAACTGCTTTACGGCAATCCTTCAGTCACTTTGGTGCTTTTGCGATCTGCACTTTCTTTTCTCTCGAGGCATCGACAACACCGCTGACACAGGTAAATACACGTGCTAGAAGAGTTTTTGTTTTGTTGTTTTAAAAGACCACGCCGAAAATACTTCGGATGCCACGATGCCATCAAGCGGTATCTCTGGACGTAATCAGTCCTTCACTGACCAATCAAAGTCCATTAGCAGAATGCTAGCGTGTTATGGGCAACCACAACTCAACCTGTAAGAAATCAAAAGGACATAAGTACTTATTAATTCAACTTCGGACCTATAACCCATGTTAAACTTGCAAAATCTACATTAAAATCTGAAATTTCTCAACGGCAATCGGGTGAAAGAGACAAATTTAGCCGTCTAGCCCCATAGACTCCCATTCATTTTGCACTCGGACGATCGCCCCCCAGTGGAACTCTGGTGGAACTACAACCAAAATTCGGTACAATAGGGCTTAATAGGGAGTGGCCAGGCTTTCCTTAGACGGCTTAGGTATACACTCATTAGGGGGGAGGTACCTGTGTTGCATAGTGTGTTTGTGAATTTGGGGGCGGAGCTATCAAGATAAGGGTGTGATCCTTTTGGGTAGGGGCGTGTTTGTTTTGGTGATTTCAAATTTCAACACTGTTTCTCAGATATCGCTTACTTTCCTTTAAACATATAGTAATAGTTAATGGCCAAAAAATAAGGCCTTTTGTGGCTCGTTCACAGTGTAAAGACAGATAGGCAAGTCTAGGAGTCTATATACAAAAAAAGAAAAATTAACTTGGCTAGATCATAAAGTCTCCAACATTAGCTGACTTTTAAAGACTTAAGTGCCCTGGCCTACATGATTAAAGCTATAAAAGAAGAACAATGCCATCATTTAATTATGAACCTTCCTGTCCACTGAGTCACATCTTTTCTAGCACCTGTGAGAGGAGAACAATCAAATCAATCAATCAATGCAGGCCAGCCAATCAGGGCTATCGCACACAGGAAGGAGGCCTGTGTAAAACGTATCCAGTCTGAGACAGGCATCGACCTTTCAGAAGCATTAGTCTGATGAATAGAGCCGTCTGCATAACACAACAGCAATCTCGTCCGGAGACAATAGGTTTTTGACCTCTGCCAACACGTATGGATTCAGAACTCACAAAAACCTCAGAGGCCATGTTTGCTAGTTTTAGCATAACATGCTAACGGCATTCAAAATAAAGGGAATTTAAATAATTCCTGTGTCATTTTAGCTGAAACTAAAACCAGGTGAACGGTGTGACTTTTACTGTGAAGGTAAAGAAATCATTCTAATATGATTTGCTGCTCAATAAACATTTCTTATTATTATCATCAAAATACAGACGAAATGATGAAAACCCTAGTGTTGCTTAATGATGAAAAAAATCTGAATTCTTTGAATAGAAAGTTAAGAACAGCTTTTATTTGCAATCGATTTTGTAACAATGTTAATGTTTTTTACTGTCACTTTTGATCAATTGAATGTGTCTTTTCCAAATAAAAGCATTACTTTCTTTCAAAAACCTTGTGTATATAAACAACAAGTAAGATACTGAGTTTGTCCATATGATATGCAACATAGATATGTTAATTGGATGTTTCCCATTATGACTTTTCTCACCAGATTATATCCAACAATCAGACAAGCAACAAATGTAAAGGACAGGGAAAATCAAATAAAAATAAATCACACAGTGCACACCCGGCTTTAATTAAACACAGGCCCCTAGTTTCACGGACAAGGCTTAAACCTCCCAGACCAAAATGCATGTTTAAGCTGTTTTAACCTAAAAGAAATCTGCACTGATATATTGTTTTGTCTCAAGATTCACTAGTGTCGCTACCCGTCCCGATTTTTCCGGGATTGTTCTTCTTTTTAACAACCTGTCCCGGGAAATTTATACACTCTCCCGGGACACTGAATGTCCCGGTTTTCAAATGTCTATGTGAATACGTCCCGGTTTTCGCAAGTCTACGTGAATGTATGTTCAAACAGCGCGCGCACGACAGAGAGGTAGAGAGCGAGAGACCTTGCGTGTGTGTGCTAGTCTGCGTGTGTGCCTCATGAAGCGCATGTAATGGCGCTTTTCCACTGCATGGTACGGCTCGGTACGGCTTAGTACGGTTCGGCTCGGCGCGGCACGGTTCGGCTCGCTTCGCTTTTCCAATGCGTGGTACGACTCCGGTTCGCTTTAGCTCGGTTGCTTTTCCACTGCAATTAGTACCGCTTCAAGCCTCAACAGAGGTGGTACCATTTAAAGCGAGCCGAAGCGAGCCGTACCGTACCATGCAGTGGAAAAGCGCCAAAGCGTGGCAAACCGAACCGTACCGTACCATGCAGTGGAAAAGCGTCATAAGACAGCATTGCCTAAAGCCAGTCAAAAGCCAGCATTGCCTAAAGCCCCACCCCCAACCTACTAAAATGTCTTATTTTATCTAAGGTCTATTCCTGGCTTAATCTAAGCCCTGTCGGTTAAACCAGGCCTAAAATTGGATTTCTAAGCTTCCAGGACTGCTTACCGCTACACTAGTGCCACATAATTCCCAGAATAACTTAGCAGAAAGTTCAAAAGGGAAGACGGTAATCTGAAGTGACATATCCCGCATCCATTCGGGAGAAATTGGGTGACTTGATCAAGGATCTCATATCGAAAGCAGTGATAAACTCGTTAAATGTTAACGATTTAGGGGCGAGCGCCGCTGAACCTCCCTATCAATATTTTATCGGCCTGCCTTGCAGAATCAAGCTCTTTAATCACAAAGCGGAGGTGGGGTTCTTTCTTGCCAAAAGCGCATTCACAAATTTGCAGTCCGCAGCAAGACTCCAGCAGACACAATCACTCGGCTTGAGCTCCAAATACCATCAGTTTCAAGAACCCCTGGTTTTGCAGCGATTAAATTCCAGACTTGATTTTATAGTGACCTCAACATCTATTTTTCACTGTACGAAGTTATCTTTCCCTTTATGTCCAGTGTATATTTACTTCATTGCCTTTCAGTTGGCCTCACTTAATCACATTTTGTGAAGCAGTGCTACTCCAATAAACAACCTTTTAGACAGGCTGTTACTCTACCAGCCTACAAAATCACAGCGCTTCTGACAGGAGGCCTGAAATGCTTCAAATAATTGAGTCGCCACAGTGACTGAACAGGCGGATATATAGAGAAATGTAACTGCAAATGAAATTACACAGCAAAAACCCGATGGTCAGAAAGGATGCCGTCATGTATGAATCTGCGAGTGGTGTACGTGCTAAACGAATCTCTGGGTGTCCATAAATAAATAAATAAGGGAATCTTAGAGTTAGCATGAACTATAGCGCTAGGCGGGGCGGGGGGTGGGGGGGTAGTGGGTGAACTGTAGGCTAAATCATCCGCACGATTTACTAATTTACTAATTTATTTATTTAGATTTACTAAATCATGCGCATAATTGACTATTTCGTTCCCTAAATTTAAAAATCGAACGTACGATTTACTATTTCGTTCCCTTGATTTGCTATATCCTGCTCACAATTTATAAATCGAGGGAACAAATTAGTAAATCGTTCGCATGATTTAGCATATCGAGGGAACGAAATAGTATATCGTGTACACGATTTAGCCAACTATTTTTTTCCTGCAAGTCATGTGCGGGGCTCCGTAAAAACAGGATATTCCAACGCTATCTCACGACCAATTAGTACGAATTCGTATGAGTGAGTATGAGCAGGCAAATTCGTACGAATTTGTACGATTTGTCTAAACCCCAGTGATGTGTAGGTTTAGGGGCGGGGTCAGGGTAAGGTCATTCGCACAAATTCATACAAATAGGGCAACTCGGAAAAATATGCCCGATTTAGCAAAAATCATATGAATTCATAGGGGTAGGTCGTATAAATTCGTACAAATTAGCCACCTAGTAAAATACGTATGAATTGCTGTGAGATCGGGTAGGGTATTCAACTAGGCGGAAAAAATGTAGGATGGAGATTAATTTTAACTAAGGATGCATGATCATGATTTTTCATGGCCGAATCCATTTGTCCATTTTTTATAAGTAAATGGGCAGATTTTTTTTTTCTTTGATTAAGCAAATTTATTTGTTGTTTATTTCCCCTATTAGTGGCCTACAATATTTGCTCTAGTGGCACGTCTGTGCTCTGCTCTTCTCTTTATGTTCATATTCAGCGTTTCCAGTCTCTGGACTGTGTTAACGTCTTGTTTACAGACTTCGTAATATTTAAGTGGTGGTCCTGTAGGATGTAAGTCAATGTATAAATATAGTAAACAAAAAAATATTTAAAAAAACGCAAAGTAATAAAGTATAAATAAAGTCTAAAATGTATAGCCAAAAAGAAAATCTTCATGATTTTAGGCAATAGCCCTGTTGGTTCTAACCATGTTTTAAAAAAATATATATATATATGTATATATATATATATATATATACTTCTTCATACTTTTATTTAGAAAGGCTGCATTAAATTGACCAAAATTAACAGTACATGTATAATGTTACAAAAGTGTTACATGTAAAATGTTACTGTCTGTTAATCAAAGATTGTTTCTTGAGCAGCAAATCAGCATATTAGAATGATTTCTGAAGGATCATGTGTGACTGAAGCCTGGAGTAATGATGCTTTGCCATTACAGGAATAAATTTTAATCAAATACAAAATGGTTATTGTAATAATATTGCACAATATTACTGTTTTTACTGTTTTTTGATCAAATAAGAGATGTCTTTCAAACCTTAAACATAAAAAAAAGAAACTCACTGACCTCAAACTTTTGAACTCTAATGTAATTTCTTAGTTTAAAAATAAATAGCATGCTCAAAACAATAAAACAAATAAGTGCAAAATGAAAATGGTTCCAATTTCATGCAGATAAAAATCCAGTGTATAATGGCCTGAAAATTTTATCCACTCATCTGCCGTTGGAAGCTCTGGCAAAAAGTGAATTTTCCGACCCTTTGGCAAACACACACACACACACGGCCATGAGTAGCACTGAAAGAGCAGCCACACATGTGCGGAGCCAGTGCAGTGCCGAAACATCATCTCGACCCGCTCTGCCAAGAGTTGTTACCAATTCAATCAACATGTCAACAAACAAGTAGCCTCCCAGTAGAAAGAGAATGACAGAGAGAGAGCCAGACACTGGGGCAGAAGGATATTGTCTCTACAAGTAGGAAGAGTGCAGCACACAAAATAGAAAATGAAAAACCATTTTGACAGAGACGGCGAAGAGAATTTGTATGTTGTTAATCAGCTTAAATAATCACAAGATGTATGCAAATGCCACTTTTTTTGTATTATTTTCCAGCTATACTGAAACCCCAATACACACACCAGTTTTATTGTGAGGCTTCCATGGTTTCCGCTCACACCTCGTTCTCATTATGTAATCGCCCACCTGTCAGATGCAGCATCTTGTTAGTGTCACTGAAAATTCTGATCACTCAGTATGTGGGTTTAAGCATTTCCATGTTTTGGCCTTTAACAGTCATCTGTTTATTATTTTGATTAATACATCTAATCAGTTGCACTTATTTAACGGATTTGCTCACTATTAGAACATATGCCTGTATAAATGTTGATTATGATTACATTTAATTACACTTTGCAAATGGATCAATGTCAAATCCAACAGCCACACTTGACATATTAATCATAGATTGGGTAGCACTTCATAACTCTTATATATTATATGACCAGCAGTTCTTGTGAAATCGTGACTTTAAGTTATCTCTGCATATTACTCTGGGACAGGAAATATTTTAATATTGAAAAGAATGACACACATCACCTAACTAATATAATTTGACTGAATTATATTGCTTGCAAGGTAGAAAAATAATAGTTTTAAAGTTTGACGTAAAATAAAAGTTGGAAAACGTATAGATGGAGAGGAAAAATGGATAGAAAGTGATAGAGAGGTCCAGACAGAATCTGCAGACTTTCTTTGAACTTTCTGTACTTTGCTTTTGAGTAAGCTTGGCTGAGAATACCACAGTATATCCATCATATTATTCTGGCTGAAATAAAATGAAACTACCCAAAATATTTCAAAAGTGCTCCAACCAAAATAACCAATTGCAATCAAGTATGTAAATATTGTTAGCTTTGACCATTGAGCATTCTAACAATGTAAGTCAAAGGAAGATTTCTAAGTCTACGCTTATAAAGACTGAAAATAGAGTCCTGCAGGGATGACATATTTTTGAAGCAAAAACCTGGAAACGATTTAGCATTTTAGCACTTCTGGTTCCATCGTCTCGAAGTCAATGGGTTTTTTGAATAGGTTTTTTTGGTTAAATGCCTGAAATAAAGTATGTGGTGAACACAAGCTCAAGATATTTTCACTTTTTTATTCTACAGCAAAAAATACATCAGTAATGTGATTTTATTAAAGCTTTTACTTGTCTTAAAAAAGGCAGTCGCTAACAAGTAGCTAAATGGGAATACAGAGGTTGTCAGGGACATTAAACCTCATCAGCCGAACGGGTAAACTCATCAGAATCATGAACTTTTGTTGGTCACAGAGCTTATTTTCTGCAATAATCCGAAGCCAATGGAAAAATCCTATTGGGTTTTTGTTGAGGGAACCAGGGTGATGCGAACTTCTAGTTGGCCTACAAAAATACATCATCACTGCAGCGCTCATATGGTTGCGTAATAAAACAGAGCAATTCATTGGAGAAAATTCTGAATAAGAAAAATAAGATGAATTTAATTAAATTCCTGCCTTCCATCCACTGTTGTTTATTAATAAAACTTATTATAAAGTGCTCCTACTGACAAAAATAAACAAAACGCAGGAAGTTATCAAGCTGCCATCCAGTCAACAAGCCAAATCAATGTGAGCAGTGACACTAAAAATCACCATTCTATTCAATTCTGTTCTCTTGTGTTGTACCGAGCTAATCCTATTGGATCCCCTGAGGTCACTTATAAAGTTTGCAGGCCCCGAGGGCCGATCCAATCACGCTGCATGCTTTCATCCTTTTGCTTACAAAAGGGAATCAGAAAACGGACACAAATCTCTCCGGCTACAAACAGGTGTGTATATATATGTGCAGGTCTGTGAGTATATTTGTATATTACGTATGTCTGGTGTTGCACCCTGTGATATTTTGCCTGGCTTACGCTCGCACAGGAGCCATCTGGTCCGAGTTGGCTCTCCTGCAATGCAACAACTGATCCGTGCCAAATGAGAGCGTCATGGCTTGTAAGGACGCCATAGACCAGTATGACACAGTACGCTGAAACATACACATACAACATGCATGCATTGTCCCTGAGTCTGCTATCATGCCAAAGGACAGCTTTGAGGGAGCATAGGAACAATTAGCAGCTACAAACTGTCATGTAGCTAAAAGCTATCATGCTTTCAGCATACTAAAATACCAGTTGTATTACCTTTGCTCAAACTACACAGCAATATTTTCATGACACTGTGAAAGTGATGCTGATGTTTGCACATGGCTTTATTAATGCATGTTTGTATGAATGAATCTATGACCTGAAGAGCAATTCACAGAAACAGGCCAATGCACACACACAAAACTCTCCCTCATTTGTCCATATAGATGTTAATCCAGGCCCAACCCTGCAGGGTAAATGAAGAAAACATTTTTTTAAACTGGTTAAGGGGCAGAAATGACGTAAAGAGGCCTGTATATGTAAAACAGCAGGGGTGAGAGAGACTTCAGCTCTACATGCATGCTGAGTGGCAGATTTGGCCTCCGGTGTTGCAGACTCATGTTCATAGGGAGCCTAAAATATTGCAGCAATTAACTTAAAGGGCTAACCTTAGACAACATGTTAGTAAAAGTTTTTTGCACCAAAGTGGTTAAAATTTAGTTTTTCATGATTATTTTTTCATCAACTTGACACAGGGTGGATTGTACACAATGGTATTATAAGAGTTTGTCCAAAGATGTCATTTACATAAAGAATTATTTAAGGTAAAGCAACAAAAACAGCCTGTTTAATAAGGGTCACAGAGAGAGTGGAAGAAATAGCATGTAAAACAAAATTACAATTGTAATGAGAAAAGAGCCAGTGAAAAGAGCAAGGGAATTCCATTAAATGGCACGTTTAAAAGCACAAAAGAGTTTCCCTTAGACATCTAGAAAACATTGAAATGTCTTTTTTTTAAGCAAATGATCCAGTTCAAGTGTATTTTGCTGACCAGAGCACTTAAGACACTCTGGTTTTGTTATCACCAGCTGTTAGATACCATTCATCTTTAGATCATTTTAGATTAAAATACCTGCCATTATTTGTGCTTAGCTACGATACTGCAAAACGAAAGAAGCACAGAAACCAGGGGTCCTTCTCGAGAATGTTACGCTAAAAATATCCGGGGCGTCATGAGAGTCACGATTCCCTGAGGGAGTTGACTCCATGAGGTGCAAATTGCTGTGAAATCTCCGGCGGATATTATACGAGAGATTATGACTGCACATCTCATGATGTCACAGCATTGCGGGGTTAAATGATGGGGATTCCGCCACTCAAGTACAAGTCCGGTTGATTTGGATTAGGATTAAATTCAACCAGACTCATTAATATGCGCTGCACATGACGAGCTGTCTGTCAGAGTTTCACACTAGCTAAGCTCCTCTGAGGGAGATTTACTGCGGAAACACAGCAGATGAGAGAAGAAGAAGAAGGGTTTTGGGGATATTTTATTGATCTACACTTTATTTAAAGGTCAAGCATGTCAAGTTCTGATGTTAAAATACTTTCTCAGATGAGTCCTCAAGTTTATTGTACAGAGACTTACTAGCAGTCCGACATCTGCCTCAACCAATGGGGGGCAGGACTGCTGTTCTGTGAATAATGGAAGACAGAAGGTTCACATCTTAAACTTAATGGTAAAAATTTGGGCTGGTAATCAAAAGGTTGCATCAGGTTTGAACCCACAAATGTTGATCCATACACTATCGGGCGTACAGTATATGTGCTCGAGCAACTAAACCAGGGGATTGTCAACGTAATAAGCTTTAAATTATTTAAATGCATCTGCTAAATTACTACTTATACTATTATAATATCTGAAATCTATCTTTCTGACTGTTTCAAAATATGAATTTAGCTCTGTACATATTATAGAATCATATTTTTCTGGTGCAATTCTTAGCTGGTTTATTCAAGACTGGCTATCTATCTGTACAACACTCTCAGGACAACAAGCTCATATTTACACCCTGACATCTCACTTTAAGCCACTGGCAAAACATTTTTTAGAAAGACTAAATATATATTATTTGTTTTCTAAACATTGTTTCTGCAAACAATGTAACCTTGATTCTTACTGGGCCATATATCATACATTCCACTAATATGACATGTTTAAAAAAAGCAACACCTCTAATCTGATGACACTGGACACTGTTTTAAATGAAAATCCCTGACATAGGTGAAACATCATATCCCCTAGATTCAAATACACACACACACACACACACACACACACACACACACACACACACACACACACACACACACACACACACACACACACACACACACACACACACACTGACTCTCTCACAGACCTTGTTTGACACATGGATTCAAACTTTCTCTCTGCCTCTCATATCATGCACTATTTATAATGTGCTCTCCCTTTCTGAATTATTGATAGGCCATACCTTTTTTTTTACTCAGTAGTTCACTCACACTTTGACATACACACACACACACATACATATAGAGGATAAAGGTCTTTAGGATGGTGTAATCAGATATATGAGTATACACAGTCACACAATGCAACAGCTCAATGTTTTCTCACACGAAAATTTATAAAAGCATGCCTGGGCCATATTTCTCTGCACGTCAAAGAAAAATATAGAAATAATATGCATTTTTGGTGCATTAAGAATTTTTGCAATTGCGTGTCATTATTTACATAACTATCAAACATTTTGCACCTAAATTTTCATTAATCCCCCCAAAATAACATACCTAAATAAGTATGTAATATTTGGGGTATGTATATATACATACACACACACATATATATATATATATATATATATATATATATATATATATATATATATAAATAATTTTAATTGTCAAGTAGCTTTTTTTTCATTAAGAAAATAAATTGCTAAATCCAATTTCTTGAAATTTGACTCAGATATGTTTATTTATATAAAACACTTCTGAATAACAACTCTCTCAATAAAGGCTTCTAACAAAACCTGTTTAACATACACAGCATGTACAATTCCAGCCACTCAATGTAATACAAAGATCTAAATCCAAATCTTTCATAAGCTTCTTGAAGATTTACTAAGAGAAAGAGCTTTAACTTTATGTGGATAAAGATCACATTCCTTTTGGTATTTATATGAACATGCGGATATGCAGAAAGCTAATGCTGAAATGTACATCAGGTCTACAGAAATATGAAAATACAGATAGCCACCAATGTTATTAATCTAAAATTGTATGTGCTAAGATTTCAATTTTAATTTATATAGTCCCTCTTTTAAGACTCAAAACAAAATTATAAAAACAAAAACAGTTTTTATGCCAAAATATTTATATATTATTATAGTGAACATTCAAACATGATAAGTTCAGACACCATTTTCCCCACACTTAAAACACTGAGCACAGTGTAAAATAAATGATAACATCCTCCAAAAAGACATGAGCCTCACTTTCCTCCCTCCTTCATCATGAGTAAGAACTCAAGCTCACATCAAGCTGATGAATCACAACGACTAGCCATGATGGGAGATGCCTGGATTCATTTTTATCATTACTACTACAACACCCACCCATCAGCACATCTTATTTAAACTGGAAGTAGACACAATCCTTCTCTGCATTGTCTTTTAGAGCTACTGTAACCATCATTGTTGCAGTGCAGCATCCAGAGCGCTTACATGCAGCTGTTCAGATCAGTGTTGTGTGAATTTATGAGCAGCTAAAAGCTCAGACTGACTCGTGGTTTCTCAGAATAATCGAGTGATCTCATACTGCTGGCACAGACGGTATCCGCACTGCACATTGAAAAGCCACTTGATGTTTCAGACCACAAAATTCCTGAAGTAAAGCACTACAGGCTGGAATTGGTAATAATGGAGAGATGTTAGTGTCAAGTTTGAAGGAAAGGTCTGGAATGAGCATTTCAGAACACAAGTGACGCGAAACATGGCTATCAATCAAACGCTGATGAGAAACGATCTCTCTCTCACACACACATACATACACACACAAACACATTCAGCTCTAGAATAAATAAAGGCCACTGACAACAGGCTATCAAATCAATAAGACACAGGCTAAGGGTAACAATCTTATTCTACGATATACATAGAGGAAAAATTATGGAAATTGAGCTTTTGGGTCACAAAAACATGTCACATTTCACTTCAAAATAAAGAAGTAAATAAATAATATTCTGCATAAATAAGCTTCATTCTCTACATGACGAGTAAAAAAAATCATGACATGGATTTTTTTTAATTTTATTGTTCCTTGAGATTCACTTAGGCTATAATGTTAAAGTTTTTTGCGCGCACACACACACGCGAATGCATGCATGTGCGCACACACACACAAAAACAACAACAAATATATTTGGAAAATCTATTATTTTCAGCCTATTTCAGCCTGAACCTCCATCTGAAATGATCTGTTTTTAAGGTGCGGCTCCTTTAAGGCTTAGTATGCAGCCATTATACATATAAAACCGCCATTTACAGACAAAGCATTATGACTTAATTTGCTTATGGTTTGTATCCAATACAGTTGCTGCTTCATCTTTCAACAAAAGTTTATTTGCGAACTCTCCATTACACTGTGCCTCTTTTACAAAACAAAATGCTCCAAACAAACATATAATCCTCTGACGCGATCCGGGATGCCATTAAAATAACCCATCCGATTGTTACTGACATTCCCTCACTCTTCCAATTGTCCTGTCAAGTGTGTGGAGTACGTCAGAAACTGAACACACATCTGTGTACTGTACCCAGTGTAGACAGTGTCAGTGATTATAATGGGTTCTATTTGCTTTTGATGCAACGCTACGCTTACATCCAGTGCAGCAAATGTCAGCTGTTAAGCGACTGAATGACAGTGGGCGGGGCCTATTGTGTGATGATGTAAAACTATTCGTCGATTTAGCAATGAAATTTGCAGGATGTTTTAATTGTACAAAGTGTGAAATGTGAAATTTTAATGAAATTTCAAAAATTACTCTAATACAATTATTTTTATATTTAATATTGTTTAATATTATATTAAATATTTATAATATGTTTATCATATATTTAAACATTTATTTTTATATAAATATTTTTTTTTATAAACATAATTAGCCAATTTCCACATTACAAGAATTGTGATTGGGGGAATAATATACTTAATTGTCATGAAATAATGGTTCAGGAAAAAAAGGCTTACAGTATTTCATTTCTCAAGTATTACATTTTATTTCTTTCCTTTTGATATTTTTGGTAAATCACCTTTTGGAAGTGAAAGATGACATGTTCTTGGCAGACTTTGTAACATTGATTCAACCTTTTATTTCTTACAGAATACAGGATGCCGTCCAAAAAAATGATTTACAAACTGCAGTGAAATTTCACAATTCATGGAACAAGTATGTCTGCTTTCTTTCTCTTGTCTCCACATGATAGCACATCCAAAAAAACACGTATGCGTGCACAGTCACACATCTTAAAACGGCATCTCAACCAAATGAATATGGAGCAGGGTCTACGGAGTGAGGATAAATTATGCATTATGAATATCTAGGTCTGTGATTTAAAAATACACACCTACTTTTCCCCATGCAGTTGTTTTGCGCCTGCGAAACGGCAAACTCAATCTAAGCTCAAACCCACCAGATCGCCAAAAAAAACAGCCACTTATGGATAAAAGAGGATTATAATATTTATCTGGCAAGGAGAGCCCATAAGAGTCATTTTACCAAATACTGTAAATTCGTTCAAAAGATGATTCAATGATTAATTTGAGTAATCATTGCCGTTCCATGTTCAACTTCTTACTGCAAAGTTTACACTGCATGCTTACAATTGTTTTTTTTAAGTACCGTATGTAAAAGTATGCAACACAACAATAAATCTTTTAAACGGTAGCTGGCTACAATGTTGCCACATGAGCTCATCATGCAAGTTTAATTATAATATAAATATTAATATAAATATAAATGAGTAAAAATGTATTTTTGGCAGTACTACACAAATCTGAATCATGACAAAGATAATAAAAGTGTAGAAGATTTTATGTCCGTTTATTACGCATTGAAATAAGTTATATGCCAATTATGTTTTTTATTTGGGGTATATTTGTTGTGTTGCAGTTGCAGTAACTGTCTGTTACCCTAATTGTGTTTCTGCCATCTAGGCCACATGCTGCTCCTATATTATTCAGACCTAGTTTTCGCTGGCTGATATAAATAAATATGTGGCAAATATGACGAGGGGCCTCTAGAGGCTTCATCACACGCGTTTGAAGAGATATTTCAAAAATCGCTGTTTATTTGTTACTCTCTATATACAGTACAAAAAGATCCTTAACAGCACAAAAAGGTTGTATTATAAACAAATGTATGCAGTCTTACTCAGCAAAATTATAAGCTCATTAGCTCATAAAAAATACTTAAATGGACTGTTTCACCTAATATTTGTGTATTCTAACTTAAAATTAGGTTTTTATCTACATCTGTCCTCTTGGATAACATTTAAATGCCTTAGATTTCACAATTTTTGTCCCTTTTCCAAGTACTAAACAAGTCTTATCTAATGCAGTTTTGTTTCTCAATTCAATTGATCTTGTTCTGGGGATGTTTAGATGTTTTTGCTAAAGAACTAGACGAAAATATTGATTTAAACAATGATTTATTCTGTGTACCTACTATTTGGCACAGCCTTCACATCAGAATAGATCTATGCCTTAAAATGTTGTCTGTGTAGGCAGCTCACTATGTTTCAGACTAGAGGTATTCACTTTCAATTCAAATTCAAATGTTAGAGCATCAGTCTAGATTCCATGTGTGGGGGGGCTAAAATTCAACAAGCCTAAAACGGTTAGCTGTACTGAAAAGAAAAAGATTCTCTTACTCAGTAATTTGGTCTTGTGTTTGAATAAAAATATCTACAAACATCTAAAAATGTAAAACCAAGATAAACTTACTTGAGCAAAATGACAAAGATTAAGTCTTGTTTTCTGAAAAAATGCTTCAAACTAGAAAAAACTGTCATTGGTGTAAGAAAAATTCTGATTCAATGGGAAAAGAAGATTATTTTTCTTACCCATAGTTTTTCTTGTTTTAAGCATAAATTCACTTAATTTTTATACTTTTTAATTTTTTTTGAAAATCCTGTTAATTTTCCTTCAATTAAATGTATCTTGATTAAGAAAAAAAAGATATTTGTAATGTTAAACAAGACAAACTTTAAGAAATGATGTATTTATTTTTGCTGACCCTAGTTTTGATGGTTTTTGAGAAGTTTCAGGCATGTTTAAGCTGGAAAACAAGCTGGTTGACCAACTAGACCACCTAAATACAAGCTTGGCCAGGCTAAGAGACCTGGAAAAGGCTGGGTTAAACACTGTTTTTCAGCATAGCAGAAATATGTACAAAGATATAGCTCCACGATCCATGAATACAAGAACGTAGAACATAAAAGGACAGAGTAACATCAGGTACACCTCTAATATTAGCCTTAACACGAGCATCAATGCCACAAGGGGTCAAACTAGTCAGCAGAAAAGGTCAGATGAGACACAAACTAAGACAAACAGCAAGAAGCTCCTGCCAACATCCTTTAAAGTCAACAGTAAATCCAAACTGTAAAGTAAAATAGGTTGCACATGCCCTTTCATGTTAAATGTAACCATTTATTTCCTCTTAAAATCATGAGAAAGACAACCGATGGTATTCTCTTAAGATTATTCAGTAGTAATGACTTCACAGCTGCGTCTAAGTAATGACTGAGTGAGCTCATAAAACAATGCAACACTTCCCTGAAAGCTTGTTATTACTACCATCATTCAATCAGGCCTGATTTGCATATTTATCCTTATGCTGTCTAGGTGAAAAACTCTCCCAGCTTTTCTTTCTGTCATGACAGAACTTTCCAGCACAGCTAACAGGGCAGGATCAACTTAGCTGGCCTCTGAATTAAGTAGCCTAAAAGCGATCAATGAGAACAATTTGCATGAGAATCGTTACTTTATTGGAAGGAAATGAAACCATCTGTGCGCTCATGGTCTGTTGACCTGAGGGGCAGTGAGCCATTTGATGGCTTTTAGCTCGACAGTAATGAACAACTTCAAAGATATCAGGACAGGTGATAAAATGTGAAAGAGTTTTCAGAAATACTCTGACTAAGGTCGCTCCTCACAGACTGAAAGAGAAAAGAAAACAGATGAAGGTCTGGAAAGACTCTCTAAATATGATGTATATCCTCATACAGACATCAATAATGTATTGAGAAATATCTGCCTTCAATTTTCTGAGCTGCATCGCTGTTGTTGCGAACAACCTTTGCATGAATCAGCATCTGAGGAAATTATATTAATTTATAATTTCATTATTTAATTAAAAAATACATTGCATATATCTGAAATCATTAAAATATGAATACGTATACTCTGACCAGAATCTCTGCATTCAAATGCAAAATGCCATTTGTGATAATCTATTGATTCCCATTCAATCAAGGCGGCTTGCATAAAAAGAAAACATTTTTGTCTATCGACTCACTTCAACAGTTCTTTGGTAGCTTAAATGTCAAGAAATGTTTCTAAATCTGGCTACTTTTCAGATATATTTTGAAACTGCCATCTGTTCTCACTTTTTCCTAAGAACAGATTACTGCTCTGAATTGACCTCAAGTGAATATGTCAAAGGGTCTGAGATGTTCTTATTAATATGGCAGTGCCATATTACCCATAAAATATAGCAGTGCCGTAATAGCAACATTTTGGTATTGAGAATGTACGTTTGGATGTAATGTATTTATTAAGAAATAGTTCTAAAAGTAACGTATCTGAAAACTATATAAAAATATTATATATAGTTAGACCTTTTTTGTAAAATCAATATGCAACGTTACAGATAAAAGCTACCCCTTTAAATAACATATTACCATATTAATATGATACTATGTACAGTATCGTATTATGCAATCAATGATCTTTGAAAACTGAAAACCGTATCATAATATGCCTCCATATCATTTTCTAAACTAACCCTTGGCCACACAATATCTGTAAATCGATTAATCTCAAAAAAGAAAAACCTATTACAGCAGCAGGAACTAAAGACAACTCTGACCACGATAAAACCACCACAAAGCTGTCATATACACTTTCCAAAAACCATTCGACATGACAAAAAAGTTCCTACATCCCTCAGAATGTTCACTATGTGATGAAATTTAGCCTAAGGTAAAGAGTTATCTTGGTTATTCATAGCAGGAGTGTCATTGTGGACTTAAATAATACTATAACCAGTCAGACAAAAATCTGCCAAAGAACAACTCTGGACACCTGCCAAACAACAATTATTGAGAAAACAAATGAAACTGACCTGATGCAACAACGTCATCAAATAATTGGATGCTGCAAGTTGATACCAAGGACCTAAAATTTAAAACCTTACAAAAGTAAACAATCGCCCATATAAAAAAAAAAAAAAGCTAATTTTACCTCGGTCAGGTGAGGCGTGGGGTTGAAGCCGCACATGTTGCAGACTTGGGTGTGGCACTGGGTGCAGAGGTTGTAGTTCGGGGTCTTGGCTGGATCTCCAATGTTTAGCTCAGTCTTACACAGTGGACAGGACACTTTGGGCTTTGGAGAAACTTCTTGTCGTGATGGAACTGCCTGGGCTGCAGGTTTAACACCTGCTGCAGGACCTGGACCAGGCCCAGGCCCGGGGGGTCCCGGCTGCTTCTGCGGGGGCTTGGGGGAGGAATGTTGTTGGGCCGGCGGTGTGGTTTGCACCGGATCCACTGATATCAAACTACTGGCCTGGTTCAAAAGCGAAGCGCCGAAACCGAAGAGTTTTCCGAAGGGCTGTTCTGGTGGAGGAGGTTGGCGGGATGGGGAACTTCCAGCGCTGCGAGTCTGGTCCTGTCGCGGGGCCTGAGGCTGGAATCCGGGCCCTGACCGGGAGAGGTCAGGCTGGGATGGGGCTTTGGCCATGCCTGGTAGAGGAACAGCGCCAGGAGCAGGAGGTTTGCTTTGAGGGGTAGCTTGAGGAAAGGTCAACTTCTTAGCTTCTGAGGGAGGCTGGGACTGAGATTGAGGCTGGGACTGAGGTTGAGGTTGAGGCTTGGACTGAGGTTGAGGCTTGGACTGAGGTTGAGGCTGGGACTGAGGTTGAGGCTGGGACTGAGGTTGAGGTTGGTGTTGGGGTTGAGGTTGAGGTTGAGGTTGGGGCTGGGTCTGTGGGGGTGCCGTGGGCTGGGAAACAGGCTGGGGTAGAGGCTTACTGGGCTGGGACGGTGAGTGGATCTGCTGCTGGCTTTTCGACCGTGGCGTCTCCATATCCATCCCCAACGCCCTCTGCATTTGACAGTTCAGACACAACCACTCTTGCACCTGGGAAAGACAATGAACCGATTAGTGACTATGTAATTATATCAGAAGATTTGGACATTAATTTACATAATGAAGAATGTCAAGGTGAAAAAATGTAGAAAAGAAAGTGAACTAGAAGACAATAGCAGCAGGTTGCTTGGAATACTGAGAATTACTAATCCCAAGTATTTCACTTTTGTAAATACATGTAACTTGTGTTACTGGTTATAAGTGAGGTGGGGTGTGCTATTACTTTTATAAGTGATCACACTTACGATTTCACCATTTGTCCAATAAAATGGGGGGGGGGGGGTTTGCTCTCTGATAAGGTGGCTCTCTGATCTTGCTCCCAGAGAGCCACATTACAGAGTCTATCTACAGTACAACTTTCTCCAATAAACCTACCTGGAATTTTCAAGTAACCCTGAAGACCTTGATTAGCTTGTTTAGCCTCCTGGAGAGACACGTTTCAGAGTCTAAATCCAAAGTTCTCCAATAAACCTTACTGGATGTTTTGAGTAACCCTGAAGATATTGACTAGGTGGTTCAGGCATGTTTAATTAGAGTTGGAGTTAAAATCTCCAGGAAGGTGTACCTCCAAGGGCAGGATTTGACAGTCTTGGGCAAGATCTGTATCTAGTGACCAGAATATCATAGATACTGTGATCCAAACAGCACAGTGCATGTCTTCGCCGGGCACTGGAAAGGGAAAATAATAATGATAGACATGCCTTTCAACCCTCAGGAATTCGGTAAAATCTTTGAAAGAAATAGTGCACAGAGATGACCACTACAGAATGGAACACACTCAGGACTCTGGGCAGTGCTAATTTGAGTTAGAGGCTGACATTTTTTCGGGAATCCCACGGGTCACGGGATTCCTCTGGGATTCCTGCAGGATGGGAGTCATCTTTGCTATTAATCACGGGATTAGGACGGTACAGGATAAATGGTTAACGGGAGCAGACGGGAGCGGGAATCAACCAATAGCAAAGACGACAAAAAAAGAAAAAAGTAAAATGCACCATTTTGTAGTTTCCTTTAAAATACGCCTACAATGTAACGCAATTAAAAAATACCTACACGACCCAGCCGTCCCAGAAGCCATCAGTGCTTTTTGTCACGGCCTACCGCCGGATTTCAAAGAGCAGTGATGGAGGGAGCTAACAGCCGCGGAGAAGTCGATGTGGCAAAAAATGATTTACAGCGCAAAGTCAGAAGTAATGACATGTCTATTAAGTTCACAGAACTGGTCGGAAAGTCTGAAATATTAATTAAGTTTATGAGAGTAGAATGTGACGGTGATAGCACAATGTACGCTGCTTGTAAGACATGCTTAGTCTTAGTCAAGTACGCAAGTGATTCAGGGACGAGCGGTCTGAAGAGGCACACTTGCAAGGCAAATTCGAGAAAAAATCAGCCAAGCATCGCTTCGTTCATCAAGCGAAAATTGCCGTATATGGGAGCGGTACAGGAGCGGGAGTCAGTTTAAACAGGAGCGGGATGGGAGTGGGAGTCAATTTACCAGGAGCGGGATGGGATGGGATTATTTTTTAAACTTTGGTCTGGGAGTGGGACGGGACAAGATTTCTTTCTATGGGAGTGGGACGGGACAGGAGTGAAAATCCACTCCCGTGTCATCCTCTAATTTGAGTTAGCAACAATCTTCCAATACCACAGTAACCACATAGAAACATGCTACAAAATACTCAGAACAAGAAGTTTAGCAAACAATCCACAAAATCGGCTTGTACTACTTTTAATAGGTACGTATAAAACTAATACTGCAATTAGAAATAGTAGCAGATTTTATAATATCATTTGCTCATTTGACCACTGTAACAGGAAATGAGACAGCATCAGCAGCACTAACTACCTTACTGACACAGCTAGCACAATTGCTTCATAATCTATGACAGAGATGACATGCTGCCACAGATAAATAGGATTCAGTAATAGGATCAAAAGGCGCAACTGATGTCCAGTCAGGACATTTGACTTTCTGAATGGATTATAACCATATGAGGGGTTTGATGTTGAGTATATTAGCCTGTCTAGTGTCCGCTGTCCGCTGATGTGTTATTTGGAACTGACATGTTGAGCCACGACATGCCGGATTTAATATAACTGTCCGACAAATCATATCAAACAAAACTGTAACATCTGACAGCTTGACTGACACGATATGACACTGGTTACTCTGTGGGAGTTTATGTTTAGAGCTGGTAGAGGAAACGGACAAGTGTGTGCTAAACTGCCTTCTACTGAAGATTAGAGGCCAATGATTGTGATTGCTGCAGATAGAAGAGTATCATATTTATCCAAAATTGAGCCACAGGTGGAGTCCAGTAATAAACAAAAGGGGAATAAAAACTCAACACTTAAGGATGTTGACACCTCAAGCTGAAAGAAAGAAATTTGTTTAAAAACAAGTTTAGCATGATTTCTGTGCAATGACATTCATACATTTGTTAGCATGACTTAAAAGCAGGGTTGCTGATTTGTTCCAGATACATTTCTGTCATGCTGGTTGTAAGTCTCTTCACATCCTAAAAGCAATCACTATGTTACGTGGTCTAAATGTATTTATCTTGTCTGTGGAATGCCTAAGAGCATAAAATGTTTGTCCAATCATTGTATTTGGTCTTAATGCAATGATACAATGTCCTACATGCCTGACAGCGTATGTACTTTCATATCTACACGCACCTGCTCACGCAGACATCTCACGTCATCAGCACGTTTCATGCTATGAGTCAGACAGACGTCAGTCACCGAGCACCGCAACCGAAACAGCAGCCATAGTTCCTCCTGAACCAAAACAATGAGTTTACGCCATAACTACGGTAATCTGTTGTGATTCTTTGTGACTCGAATTTAAGCATTTCACAATTGCAACACTATCAACGCCGAAATTAATCTTCAGCAGTCAGGTGGTACAGATCAGTGCTCTTTAAGTTGTTTATGTTCATTATTATTGTAATGTTATGAGCTTTGAGATGTGAGGTAGTCATGACGCTTTTGTTTGCTCCCTGCATTCATGTGTTTTGAAGGAGGCGTGGCTTTATAGACGCTCTGAAAGGAGGGTGGGATCTTATGCTTTCAAAGCTAACTTGCTATTGTTAGCCTTTCCAAAATGTACCTACCCTACCTTTAAGAGTCCAACATTGTCTAGTTTCTATATTTTATATTTAGTAAAAGTTATGTTGAACATGACTTTGGATCATTTAGGGTGGTGATAACCAGCACGATGCCACAAAATAGAGATCTAGAGACAGACAAAATTGACATGGTTATTTGACTTGTCATGGCTAATTTGCACAACAACAACAACAAAAAATCATACTGTGAGTACAAAGACCCTCTATTGATTTTTGCCAAACCATGTAACCACCTAGTTAGGACTCAATGTAAAACTAATTTTCTGAAATTCTAAATGTATTTTTATCTCTCTTTCTCTGGATAGTCAAAAAAAAAAACCCCTCTCTGGTCAAGGTGAATGTGTGTGCCAGACACACACCTCTTTTAGGTTAAGATGAGATAACTGTCACATTGGCTCAGGTGTGATAACTGATGCCTATCAATATTACATCAGTGCTTATGTAACATCCACCGACATCATGACAGTGTGCGTCTCATTATTGACCATTCTCACACCAGGCGAACATCCATCATCTACAGTTCATCCCCACGAGAAAAAACAACCATGTGCAAACAAGTACTGAAATATTTCAGGCACTGTACCATGTACAGTAAATACCAAGGCTAAACCTATATTCACAATTGTTCAAAAGTTTGTGATCAGTACTTTTTGTTTAAATAAATTAATATTTTATTCAGCATGGACGCATTAAAATTGCTCAAAAGTGACAGTTAAGACACTTAGAATAAATCCTGTTCCCTTTCGTTGTCACTCCGAGTTACGTCGGATGACGACGAATGGGGTTTCGCTTAGAAAGCCTATCAACTTCGAGTATTACAAAACGAGCCAATGGCAAAGAAATGCCATGGGTCTGCGGAATTTGCATGACGTAACTCCGCCCCACCTCGTGGGTATAAAAGGAGGACGCCAGCAACAGGCAGATATGTTTTCGCTTCGGAGCCAAGTGTAATTCTTCACTCCTTAAGCTATCTCTGATTGTCAGCTTCTTACGAGACGAGCAACTCTCCAGTGTTGGTGTGACGGCGATCTCCCGGCGAGTGCACACTTCCTGCTTATCTGAGCGTGGTTTGCCAGCGAGTGTGTTCTCCGCGGGCGCTTCAGCACTGAGTTTCTCTCACAAAAAGAGCTTGCACGCGGCACGTCTTTTTAAAGATGCCTCGCCCGTGCACTTCTGGTTGCGGTCGACTGGTGTCTGACTCTGATGGGCACGAGCGCTGCTTGGTGTGTTTGGGCTTTGATCACGCTAAAGCAGCGCTCGTGGATGAGTCATGTTCTTTCTGTGGGAACATGACCATCGCAACACTTAGATCGAGACTCAAGGATCTCGCAAGAGTGAGAGTCCCCTCATCCACACCCCGATCTAGCGCCTCCTCGAGAGGCTCTACTTCGGCTGGTGGCCAGGGTGATCTGAGGGTGACTGTGTGGAACAAAGCGCCGACTATGTGTCCGTGCCCCGCAGCACCTTCTCCAGTGTTGCAACCCGCGAGTGTTCAGGGGATCATCGCGGGACCGTCCTTTGAGGTCCCGCGAGTGTCCTTTGGCGCTCCAGAGGAAGATGCGATGTCGATCGCAGCATCACTAGGCGGGTCTGATTCGTCTGGAAGTGACGACTCGTCACAGCTGCCACCCTCGGGTGTGAATACGGCTGTGGCTCAGTCTGATCCAGAGATGACGGCCATGCTTTCCCGGGCGGCCGCGAGCATCGGTTTGGAGTGGAACCCTCCACCCTGTCCTGAGCGCTCGCGGCTGGACGATTGGTTTTTGGGTGCAGCTGCGGCTTCCCGTCCTCAGCCTGCCCCAATACCTTTCTTCCCGGACGTGCATGATGAAATCTCGAAGTCCTGGAAGACTCCCATGTCTTCCCGCGACCGCTCGTTGATTTCATCCGCCTTTCCTCCCCTCGATGGGGCAGCTGCCCGTGGGTACACTGGGCTCCCCCCGGTTGAGCGTTCTGTTGCGATGCAGTTGTGTCCTCAGAGTGCCTCTTCTCGCGGCGAGCCTAAGCACCCATCCAAGGCCTGTAGGTTCTCGTCTACCCTAGTGGCGAAGTCCTACAGAGCGGCGGGACAGGCGGCTGCCTCTTTGCATGCCATGGCCACTCTGCAGGTCTATCAGGCGCAGATGCTAAGGGACATGCACGAGGGTAGGACGGACCCAGGGCTCTTCGATGAGCTGCGCGCCGCCACCGACCTCGCCCTCCGGGCGACGAAGGTGACCGCACGCTCCCTGGGTCTGGTGATGTCCACAGCTGTGGTCCAGGAGAGACACTTGTGGCTGAACCTGGCTGACATGCGGGACGCTGAGCGCTCTCGCCTGCTCGACTCCCCCATGTCCCAGGCCGGCCTATTCGGCGGTGCGGTGGAGGATTTCGCCCAACAGTTCTCCACCGCCCAGAAACAGACTGAGGCCATTAGGCACATTCTGCCCCGACGGCCCGCTGCTGCCTCCACCCAGCCGACCGGGCAGATCCCTCAGTCTGTTCGCCGCCGAGGGCGCCCTCCTGCGGCTCCCGCCCCTCCCGCCCGGCCAAAGCAGCAGCCTCCACCCAGGCCCGGTCGCGGAGGAAGCCGTAAGAAGGCGCCCCAGCCCTCTCCAGCCCCGCCCCCCGCTAAACGCCGGGCCAAGCGGCGCTCCTGAGACGGGCTGCTCAGGGATGTTGAAAATTACTTCTCAGGAGATGGTAGCAGGACCACTCCTTCCCCCGGTGGAGGGCCGGGGGAGAATCTTTTGTTCTCCACTCCCCGCTGCTCACCCACGGGTGGGCAGCACCCTAATGTGGTTAAAGAAAGAAGTAACATTTCCATCCCTGAGCACACAGAGTTCTCGGACGACACGGTGCGCCGCCTCCGAGCCGTGCACCCCTCGTCCCCCTCTGTCCCAGAGCCGGCTGGCAGTGCGCGCCGTCCCCGGACCGTGCCGCTCCCTTCCGCCTCTGTCGCCAGCCCCCGGGCAGAGCAGACCCCCGTGGAACGTTCTTCCTTCCCTGGTCTCCTCTGTCAGGGCGCGGTTAATGACTGTGCCCCCACACCGGGCCGCTATGCCGTCCACGTCCGGGCCAGTCATTCCGCCCTGCTGCACCATCGGTGGGAAGTCTGTGGTCCGTATGACCCCGCTGGTACAGTTTTTGGGAGCCTGGCTAGAGCTCCCCCTCCTGTCCCGCTGGGTCGCACGGACGATCAGGCTCGGCTACGCGATTCAGTTCGCGCGGTCTCCTCCCCGCTTCAGGGGAGTCCGCTCCACTTTGGTCGGTGGCAACGCCCCTATCATGAGAGCCGAGATCGCCACCCTGCTGGCGAAGGGTGCGATCGAGACCGTCCCTCCGGCCGAGATGAGGACCGGCTTCTACAGCCCGTACTTCATTGTCCCCAAGAAAACCGGTGGGTTACGACCAATCCTGGACCTGCGTGTGCTGAACCGTTCCCTTCACAGGCTGCCGTTCAAGATGCTCACTGCCAAACACATTCTCGGATGTGTGCGGCCCCAGGATTGGTTTGCAGCAATCGACCTGAAGGACGCCTACTTTCATGTCTCCATTCTCCCTCGACACAGACCGTTCCTTCGGTTTGCCTTCGAGGGGCAGGCATACCAGTACGCGGTTCTCCCTTTCGGGCTAGCCCTGTCTCCTCGCGTCTTCACGAAGGTTGTCGAGGCTGCCCTTGTTCCCCTTCGGGAACACGGGGTTCGTATCCTGAACTACATCGACGACTGGCTGATCCTAGCTCACTCTCGAGACCAGGTATGCGAACACAGGGACCTAGTGCTCCGGCACCTAGCTCGTCTGGGCCTTCGGGTCAACTGGGAAAAGAGCAAACTTTGCCCAGTGCAGAGGATCTCTTTTCTCGGTATGGACATCGACTCGGTCGCCATGTCCGCGCAGCTTACGAGCGAGCGCGCGCAGTCACTGCTGACTTGCCTGAGACAGTTCAAGGGCAAGAGTGCGGTTCCACTGAAACTCTTTCAGAGGCTCCTGGGGCATATGGCATCTGCAGCCGTGGCAACACCGCTCGGATTGCTTCATATGAGACCGCTTCAGCTTTGGCTTCGCGACCGAGTCCCGAGGTGGGCATGGCAACACGGCACCTTCCGAGTAACTGTTACTCCGTCCTGCCGTCAGACCTTCACCCCGTGGTCGGACCTCAGTTTTCTACGGGCCGGAGTGCCCCTGGAACGAGCTTCGCGGCATGTTGTTGTAACGACAGATGCCTCCTCCACGGGCTGGGGTGCCATGTGCAATGGACGTGCCGCCGCGGGCTCCTGGACAGGACCCCGCCGCCTCTGGCACATCAATTGCCTCGAGTTGCTGGCCGTACGTCTTGCTCTGCGCCGCTTCCGGGCCGTGCTCAAGAACCAACACGTACTAGTCCGTTCAGACAATACCGCCACTGTAGCGTACATCAACCATCAAGGTGGTCTACGCTCCCGCCGTATGTCGCAACTCGCCCGCCACCTCCTCATATGGAGTCAGAAGCATCTGAGGTCGCTTCATGCCATTTACATCCCCGGAGCCCTGAACTGTGCAGCCGACGAGCTCTCACGGCTTCAGCCCCTCCCGGGAAATTGGCGACTCCATCCCCAGTCGGTTCAGCTGATTTGGGACCAGTTCGGGGACGCACAGATAGATCTGTTTGCCTCTCACGACTCGACCCATTGCGCCCTGTACTATTCCCTGACCGAGGGCACGCTCGGCACGGATGCACTGGCGCACAGCTGGCCGCGGGGCCGCAAATATGCGTTTCCCCCAGTGAGCCTTCTTGCGCAGACCCTGCGCAAGGTCAGGGAGGACGAGGAGCAGGTCATTCTGGTCGCGCCATACTGGCCCGCCCGGACCTGGTTCTCCGAACTAGTACTCCTCGCGACAGCACCTCCCTGGCCGATTCCCCTGAGGAAGGACCTCCTTTCTCAGGGACGGGGCACCCTATGGCACCCTCGTCCCGATCTTTGGAACCTCCACGTGTGGCTCCTGGACGGGACGAAGCAGGTTTGAGTACCCTTCCACCTACGGTGGCGGCTACCATCACTTCCGCTAGAGCGTCGTCCACGAGACACGTCTACGCGTTGAAGTGGAACCTCTTCGTCAACTGGTGCTCTTCTCTTCTAGAAGACCCCCGGAGATGTTCGATTAGTGTCGTGCTTTCCTTCCTTCAAGATAGGCTGGAGCGAAGGCTGTCTCCCTCCACCCTGAAAGTCTATGTTGCCGCCATTGCCGCACACCATGACCCAGTCGAAGGTAAGTCTGTTGGAAGGCACGACCTGATCATCAGGTTCCTGAGAGGAGCGAGGAGACTGAATCCTCCTCGTCCTCCTCTCGTTCCCTCTTGGGACCTCTCAGTGGTTCTAACTGCCCTGCGGAGTGCTCCCTTTGAGCCTTTGCAATCAGTGGAGCTTAAGTTCCTGTCTATGAAGACAGCGCTCCTGGTTGCATTGGCCTCCATCAAGAGGGTGGGGGACTTGCATGCATTCTCCGTTGACGAAGCGTGCCTGGAATTTGGGCCGGCTTACTCTCACGTGATCCTGAGACCCCGGCCTGGATATGTGCCCAAGGTTCCTACCACTCCCTTCCGGGACCAGGTGGTGAACCTGCAAGCGCTGCCCCCGGAGGAGGCAGACCCAGCCTTGGCACTGCTCTGTCCAGTACGCGCCCTCCGCGCCTATGTAGACAGGACGCAGTGTTTCAGGACCTCAGACCAGCTCTTTGTCTGTTATGGTGGGAAGCTGAAGGGAAAGGCTCTCTCCAAGCAAAGGTTGTCTCACTGGATAGTGGACGCCATTGCCTTGGCATACCAGCAGCAAGGTCGACCGTGCCCCCTTGGTGTGACCGCCCACTCCACCCGGAGTGTGGCATCCTCTTGGGCTCTAGCGCATGGCGCCTCGCTAACAGACATCTGCAGAGCTGCAGGCTGGGCGACACCTAACACATTCGCCAGATTCTACAATCTCCGAGTGGAGCCAGTGTCCTCTCATGTACTCGCTTCAACCAGCTAGTACTGGACCCGCTCAGGTGTCTTCGCTTGCTCGCCATTCCACTCCACGGACTGGATACGTGCGATATTCTCCTCAGGTGAGCTTCCCCAAAAAGCCCTGAGTTCCTCCAGCACTCCTGACGTTGGCGCCAGTGTCTATTGCCTGTGCGTCGGCTAGGTGCCTCCCGTGTGCATGGTCCCTCCTCTGAGCGACCCCCACATGTGTATTTCCACTGTAAGCCTCTCTGAGCGTGTGTCTTTCCCTTGGCAAGCCACCTTGCCACCCCTGGGGTTGAAATATTCCACCTGCGGCTGGACAACCCGAGTGTTCTCCAAATGTCTCCTTCGGGTCATATGTGTATTCTCTAAGTCCCCCCCCCCTCTGGGTTGGCAGTAATTGCATATTTCCCCTGAACTTTGGGATATGCTCCCCAGTGTACCTTGGTATTCCTGTGCTAAATAGGAGTCCTTCGTCCGTGCCAGTCTCACGACAGGGATCTCAGATTTACGCAGGGCACTGGAAGACAGCTGAGAAGGTGGCGTGATTAGACTGGTAACCCCATTCGTCGTCATCCGACGTAACTCGGAGTGACAACGAAAGGGAACGTCTCGGTTACGTATGTAACCCTCGTTCCCTGAGTAGGGAACGGAGACGTTACGTCTGCCTGCCACTTTCCGCTGTACCGCGGGGATCGCCTGAGCTCAGTCTTGGCTCCTCAGCGAAGAAACATATCTGCCTGTTGCTGGCGTCCTCCTTTTATACCCACGAGGTGGGGCGGAGTTACGTCATGCAAATTCCGCAGACCCATGGCATTTCTTTGCCATTGGCTCGTTTTGTAATACTCGAAGTTGATAGGCTTTCTAAGCGAAACCCCATTCGTCGTCATCCGACGTAACGTCTCCGTTCCCTACTCAGGGAACGAGGGTTACATACGTAACCGAGACGTTTTTATGAACTTTGTACTTATCATAGAATCCTGTTTCCAGAAAAATATCTAGCAGCACAATGGTTTTCAACATTGATAATAATAAGAAATGTTTCTTGAGCAACAAATCAGCATATTAGAATGATTTCTGAAGGATAATATGACACTGAAAACCAGAGTAATGTCGCTGAAAATTCAGCTTTATATCAATATAATGTAAATAAGCTCTTAATGTTATCTATATTGGACATTTCTAAATCAAGAAATAAATCCAATTGGTCAGCCATTAAAAACTACACCTGTAAGACCATATATCTTCCTACAAGAACACATATGCACAAACGGTTTTCAAGAAATCATCACAGTACTTTTCATTTTTCAGCATAAATCCATTTAACAAAATGAATAACAACTACTGAAATATAATGACTTAATGACTGTTCCAGAAATTACGTTTGTGAGTAAATGTTCTCGCTTGCATGAGCTTCTGGGTTATGAAGAAAGATAATGAGCAGATTCCTCATAGCTAGACCTGTCGCAGGCAATCATTATTCTTACAATTATTAACTGCAAACATTCTAGAGGGATTGAACTCGAACACAGTCATTCATAACCTTTAATTTAATCATGGTAAATATTTAAAAAGGCCTGAAAAATAATCTGTGACCTTTTGATGCCTGGCTCATCAATTTGTGAATTTAACCACCTGTTTGGGTACTGAGTCATTCTTTGCTGAGATTTTCTAGTGTAAATGTACTTTATTTAGTCAGCAGGGGTTTGTGTGATGGTCATCAGGTCAAACTTTGAGCCTGTGTGTGTTAGTTGGTGATAATGTCTCTAGAAATGTTTGTCAATCATATTAAAGGACAGGGCAGTAGTCAGAATCCAATTTGAGTGACAGAGACAGAGCAGACCGTGTGTGTGTGTGTGTGTGTGTGTGTGTGTGTGTGTGTGTGTGTGTGTGTGTGTGTGTGTGTGTGTGTGTGTGTGTGTGTGTGTGTGTGTGTTTGTGTGTGTGTGTGTGTGTGTGTGTGGGTGGGTGGAGGGGGTGGGGTGGGGGTACTGTGTGTGTGTGTGTGTGTGTGTGTGTGTGTGTGTGTGTGTGTGTGTGTGTGTGTGTGTGTGTGTGTGTGTGTGTGTGTGTGTGTGTGTGTGTGTGTGTGTGTGTGTGTGTGTGTGTGTGTGTGTGTGTGTGTGTGTGTGTGTGTGTGTGTGTGTGTGTCATGTCTGCACTTGTCACTCAAACACACAGCAGATAAACACTCTATACCCATTGGACGGTGGGTAATTACAGAAAGACGACAGGATTGGGTCACCAGTGCCAATCTACGCTGATATTTTCTATCTTTTTCTAACTGTCATTTCCCACTTTCTCATGCTGTCTTGCTTCATATAATCATAATCGTTGTCTCTGTGTCCTTGGTTGTTGAATTCTGTCATTATTTACTCACTCTCATGTCATTCTGAATCCGTTTGCTGTTATCTTTTCTGTACAACAGCAGCTCTTAGTGATCACATGTCTCAGCCTCCAAAAAATTACCATAAAAATACTATTAAAGTGATTCGAATGACCACATATAATAGCTTTGTCCTCAGAGAAGACCAATGACATGTTGATGTAAAATCTGGTGTGACAAGGAGCCATTTCTGAATAACTTGATTGGGAAAAACTTTAGAGCTTCTGCAGAAGGGAAGATTATCATAATATTACTTGACAAAACGTATATAATTACACCAGTTATATTGAATACCTTATGGTGTTTTGGAGTCATTTTTAGAGCTTGAGAGACATGGTCACATCGAGCTGTCTTGGTATGGAAAAAAGGTTTGGAACAACACGAGAGTGAAAAAACCCATAATGTTTCTATAAGACTCCACCTATCCCAAGTCCCACCCCATTCTCCTGATTTGGAGTCGTGTTACAATTGAAGCTGGGCCTATTGATTCGAACTACATGTTCTCCTGCCCTGTATAAATTGTGATTATTAGCAGACTAACTATCTGATAGCTGACCAGAATGAACAAAATCATGACATTGGCTGTCTTTTAAAACCTAGCGAGCAACCTATATAGACAGCATTTTTGGACACCATATAGGTTCATTTTAACAGGCATGACATTAAAATATATTTAAAAACTAACATTCAGTGTCTATGATGCATAAAGAATCCAGTGTAGGAAGTCTTCTTCCAGCCATTCCTAAGAAATATACTGAATATGCATCATACATTATGAAACAGATTTCCATAACATCAAACAAACATCTAAGAAGATACTGATTAACATTTACAGTGTTAGTCTTGTGAGTCTAACAATATACTGCATTCAACTGGGATTTGCGTATGGACGTCCAGGATTTGTGCATATTTAAAAAAGCAACTTTCCGTGTATGTGTGCTTATGCATGGGGGCGAAGATTTTATGTGATTTATGAGAAACTAAATGTGTACAGGTTTATGCTAATATTCTTCAGAGTGCTTCCACACACACACACACACACACACACACACACACTGATTTACACCCAAATGATGGTGCAGCACCCGAGGTATTGATTAGTCAGCTGGTGTGGGAGAGAGAATCCACAAGAAGCGGAGAATCTCTCAAAGACACAGAGCTGAATACTAACACTCACACACACACCGCAGAACATACTGGACCCTTACAGTGCTCAGCTAATAATAAATATGTACTGTACATGTCTCATGGTCACATTTAAAAGAAAAGTTCACATAGAAGTGATATTGTTGGTTTACTGACGATTATGTCATTCCAAACTAGAGGTGTCGCAATATATTGGTATCGACTTTTATATGTGATCTCTTCTCACATATAAAAAACAAAATAATTTTTCACTCGTTTAATGATAATCTTCCCATCCAACAAGTTACCTTGAGAAATGATGTGACTAAATCACCAAGACAGTGTATCAGAGAATGAATTGTTCTATTAAGTCAACAGGCTAATTCATAAGAAGGCTCCATTCGATTCACAAACCCAACTGGATGATTCATTCAACTCACTGACTCAACGATCAGGTCATAGCAGTTATTGAATTAACAATTGACTGGAAAAATAAATTACATTTCAGTCTGTTCCTCACACATATTTATTGTATGACTTCAGAAAACTTTGAATATTGCACACAAGTTTCACTCTTAAAAATAAACTATTTTTATTAGCATCTATGGTTATTTTAAGTGTATTAAGGGTGTTATATGTTTGCTGTGATTCTTGTGAAATATTATTGTATTAAAAAAGAACAGCATTAAGATTCTTAAAGCATCTTATTTTTTGTTTCACTGAGGAAAGAAAGCCTTTGTTCAGGTTTGGAACAAAATAAAGGTGAGTACCGTAAATAATTGAGTGAATTATACATAGAGGTGAATTCAGGGTGATTGGAACACTTTTTGCATTGAGATGACTTGGGATATTTTCCTGTCTTAAATTTACATTTACATTTATGCATTTGGCAGACGCTTTTATCCAAAGCGACTTACATTGCATTTCAAGGTACACATTTACATTCTTATCAGTTCTTGCTTTCCCTGGGAATCGAACCCATGACCTTGGCGTTGTAAGCGACAACGCTCTACTGTTTTAGCTACAGGAAAGCCGTTTTATCTGTGCATGCTGTCCTTAGTCAAGTCAAGTCACCTTCATTTATATAGCACTTTTAACAATATGGACTGTTTCAAAGCAGCTTTACAGTGATAATAGGAAATTAAAGTAACATAGATTGTTTTGGCTTTACAGCAGCTCTGGAATAAAGTTATTGTCCAGCTAAAGTTAGTTTTGATTGATTCACTTCCATTGCAAAGATCATTACTTATTAACTTAGGGGCCGTTTACACGACACTGTTCTAACAGAAAACCTTTAAAGCGCTCCAGCCCACTCATTCCCAGAATTATTTAGCTCTTCCGAGTAGCCATGTGAACCGAAACTATTTTGATAAAGTTTTATCTGTACAGAGGTAAAGGGAAAGAGAAGGGGGCCTTCACAGGGGAGAGACTAGTTGACACTTCACGACTGCGTTGTCGTCATGTCCAGGCGCAGGTCCTTCATCAGATCTGGATACGGCCTGGATCTACCGGACTGAGGTAAACCTTGTGATAAACAGAGAGACTAATATAAGCATGGACGCCATTCTTCTTATGATGTAACGAGTCCATCACGATTTATGGGAAGTGTTCCCGGTTCCGGCTGACCTAATCTATGCAGCCTAACATTGAATTATAGAAGTTTATAATGTGCATGCTAGGTCAAAGAGATGTGTTTTTATTCTAGATTTGAACTGACAGAGTGTGTCTGCTTCCCGGGCAATGTTAGGAAGACTGTTTCAGAGTTTTGATGCTAAATAGGAAAAGGATCTACCGCCAGCAGTTGATTTTGATATTGTAGATATTATTAACTGCTAATTTTGAGGTCGCAATACATGTGAAGGACTATAATGCGATAAGAGCTCGCTCAAGTACTGAGGAGCTAAACCATTTAGTGCTTTGTAAGTAATCAGCAATATTTTAAAAAGTATACGATGTTTAATAGGGAGCTAATACAGTGTTGATAGAACCGGCTAATATAATCGTACTTCCTGGTTCTAGTAAGAACTCTAGCTGCTGTGTTTTGGACCAGCTGTAGTTTATCGTCAGGGTGTGAAAAAATATAGAGCAGAGTATCATCAGCATAACAGTGACAAATAATGCCATGCTTCCTAATGATATCTCCCAAGGGTAGCAAGTACAGAGTGAACAGCAATGGTCCTAGTACTGAGTCTTGTGGTACTCCATACTGAACTTGTGATTGATAAGACATCTCTTCATTTACTGCTACAAACTGATAACGGTCAGATAAGTATGATTTAAACCATGCTGATGCAATTCCACTAATGCCAACATAATTTTCGAGTTTATTTAAAATAATGTTGAGGTCAATAGTATCAAATGCAGCACTAAGATTGAGTAACACAACCACGATCGGATGATAAGAGCAAATCATTTGTGACTCTAATGAGAGCTGTCTCAGTACTATGGTACGGTCTAAATCCTGACTGGAAATCCTTGCAGATACCATTTCTTCTAAAAAAGTAACTTAGTTGTGAGGATACTGCCTTTTCAGACTTAGTATATACTGAGTTTTGAAAAAGAATGTTTTCTTGATTTAAACCCAGAACCGAACGCAGCTGGTGAGACAGACAGAACTAGAGGACAAAATGATATGGATATTGAGAACAGGTGAAAGGCAAACAGACAAACAGATGGAGTCACAATCAAAGAGTCTTGTAGACAAAAAGAGACACATCAGCTGTGCAGACAGTCTGTGGCATAAGAGCAGAGAGACAGATCGAGGAGGCGAACCGCTGCCTGTTTCCAGACTAAAGTGGTTGAGAGACAGACTGAATGCTGCAGTTTCCTAACAACAATCCACAGTAGCAAAGTGCTGAGCCGAAACTGGGGCGAGACACATCAAAAGAGCATTCTGAGGGCCCCCAAATACTTTGAATATCTCTATAAACACCACACAAGAACACAACACAGCTTCACTCCAGTCTCCACGGGCACCAGATTCATAAACTAATTCTTCTCTGCGTGCATTAGACCAAACTGACAGCTTATCGGAGCATATAAAGCACAAATAAAGCTGATTAATGGAAATGTGCTGGTGAGGAGATTTAAAGGTACAGAACTCTTTTTTTGCAGAGTACCACAGTGTACACTTGATGGGTAGCTTATAATTTAGGTGTTTAAAGATGATTAAAAACTACATCAGTTTTCTGTAATGAATGTGACATGTTTCTGTGAGTAATAATGATCACAATAACAAAGTAATGAGAAAACTGCACTCCATTAATGAGGAAATCAAAATGCTAAGCTATAGCTGCACTCACGTCATGTCAGAATCACCATAATTATGAGTTTGTGGCTGTAAGGTTTTTACAGCTTGGTTGGATGCGTAATTGTAAGTTGGAAACATTAAATATTATGACAGCTCCAATGTTAGGAACATACAGTATACAGTATACTATGTAGTCAAAGCAAAAGCATTTTTTTAACATCGTTTCAATGTAATAAAATCAGTAGTTTCATAATAATCAATAATAATAGTAATAATAATAAACGTATTGTATAAATTGTATAATACAATAAGTAGTTTGGTTATAATAATAATAATAATAAATTATTATTGTTATTATTAATATTATTAACATTATTATTATTATTATTGTTATTGTTATTAAATAATTTATGTTAGATAATTATTTAAACAAAATAATGTATGGATTGTTTACATTGCTTCCATATAATACATTCAGTAGGTTGATGATAATATAATAATAATAATAATAATTATAATAAAAGTTTTTAAACTTGATCATAGTTCTTCAAATTCTCTGTAAACAAAATCCAAATGTACTGATGGCGGCAGGTGCAACATTAATTTATTCAGTAAAAGCTGGCTCATTCTCACTCACAGATTTCAAGTAATTTCAAGTTCATTTAGATTCAGATGTGACCAAACTGATTTATAATTTCTTTACTTTCTAATTTTGCCTGTCCATTGCTTGTCCATTTTTACCAGTTTAACAAGCAGCAGCGTTAAAAGTTACAGATGGTTTGGTAGCTAACACATACTTCTGTTTGATATTTCGAGTTAATAAGACTTAATAATAATAAAACAAACCATAGTTAACTGTTAGCAAAGCTAACACAAAACAGTTGGCTAGCCACCCCTATCATGATCTCAGGTAATCAGAACGTTAGCAAAGACATCTGCGCTATGCAAAACATAGAGTTTTCCTATTATTTAACTCACAGAATCATATAATTTATTGGAGAAAACATCCTGTTTCTCAGAAACAATTTCTATTACAACACAGTTTGCACATGAATGCATATTTTGTTTATTAGCGCCAAAAGTGGTGCGTCAGTCTCTTTAACGCATGGCAGATTCTATTGTCTTGGAGAGGCAGCGAGACACTGTGCCATTTAGAAGAAAAGCACAGTACTCTATTGTTTGATTAATCATGTTTGCGTGGTGAGCGATGCATTCTTACTCAGCCCTCAGAGACCGGCAGCCATTTCACACATCAGTTCAATATCAACTCAAGCCCTTCTGATCCAGTTTTACCATGTGCTGTTTGATATGACTGTGCTAAAAGGGGAAATAAAGGATAGTCACAGGTGATTCAAATATTCAACCAAGATTTATCTTATCATATGTCTGCAGATAACACGTTAACACATTTAGTTACTTTAAGTGAATTTGTGTGAATGACACTTATGGTATAAATTTATGCACAAAGCTCTTAAAGGTACAGTAAGCGATTTCTGAGAAACTCTGTTGACATTTGAAATCGACAGGATGGGATGTCTCTTTATCATAGCTGAGGTGAAGCAAAATAACGCTTAGCGGAAAATAAAGCGAAGATGATGAACAAACGACAAGGAAGAACAAAAAATTAACATACACAAGAGTATTAACAAGCAAGAGTTGGTTATTAGTCACCAGCAGCCCATCAGCTCCAGACAAACGATGACAACTGTCCAGTTACTAGAGCTAATATTATAACAACAGCACATCTTGGTGCTGTAAAACTGTAAAATCAGTGTTACTCATGTATGGAGCAAAAACAACGCAACCTAGGCGTCTCTACAGCTTTTCTAATATTAACGTGGATCCTAAAGATCTTGCCTGATCAGAACCCTTCTTTTTCCAGGGATATTCCTCTGACCTTTTCTCTTTCATTGTGTCTGTTGGTCATCTCTCTTTCTAGTCTTTCTTCAAATCTTGCTCACTCTCTCTCTTACACCATCATGAGTGGAAACGCCCCCTATTTCTGATTGGCTACAAGTGTGATGTGGTGCTATGCCCGATCTACTTTCAACTGTTTTTTTTAATTGGTTACTGCACCTTTAACTCATCCTGCTCGCACAAAAAAAAAAAAAAAAACATTGTATATTTCTCAAACAGTATCAAAAATACCCCAACTGAACAAAGTACCCAACTGCTCATGCAAAACTCACTGCTAGAGTCATGAACGCGGATTGACAACAGAACCGGAAGACAATACAATGCTGAATAAAGTCGTCGTTTTTGTTATTTTTGGAACAAAATGTTTTTCCGATGCTTCAAAAAATTCTAACTAACCCACTGAGGTCACATGGACTACTTTGATGATGTCTTTATTGCCTTTCTGGATAAGGACAGTATACCGTACATAGATTTTTAATGGAGGGACAAAAAGCTCTCGGAGTCGGACTGAATCTAAAATATCTTAAACTGTGTTCCGAAGATGAACGGAGGTCTTACGGGCTTGGAACGACATGAGGGTGAGTCATTAATGACATAATTTTCATTTTTGGGTGAACTAACCCTTTAAGACTTGCTTTTTTGTGTGGTAAATAATGGCGCAAACCTTAGTAAATAACCTTGCATGATTCATTCAAATATTCGCCTTCCATAAATTTTGCGTCTGATGGTAAATGCATATGCAATAAGGTCAGCCGCAAAAATGACACTGTCCATGCCTTTTCAGCACTAATTTTTCACTTTAGAAAGTCCTGACAGTAGTTTTTAACGCCAAAAGAGGTTTTGGGCTGGCACAAGCTGTTAGTAAATCTGACCTCTAAATTGCTAATATAACAATGTCAGAAAATTATATAGACATCATTCATGCACTATACGGCATACGGTCTGTATATTTAGCATTACATATGGTAAGCAAATAACACACAAATGCTGCCTGCATGGGCACATTTGTGTAATGGTGGAAAAATAGCATGAAATCTCTAGGGTTGTGGCAGTGTGTGTGTGTGTGTGTGTGCATGTATTCTTTGTGTTTGTGCTGCGATGTGTGTGTTGTAGCCCAGATGGCCCTACACTGAGTTTCCGCTGTCAATCTCATGACAGATCCACTAGATAGCGTGAAAATCACAAGACAGTAGACATTCAGAGCCAGCATGCAAAACCGATCTATTAACTTTCACGTTTCCGTTAAGTCACAGATTTCCTCACGTACTTCCGAAGAACTCTGGGAGTGAGAATAATTCATGATGTTCATATTCTACCATCATTACCCCAGAGCTTTCAGAGGGAACAGTGTTTATAAGCCAAACAGGCACAATTATTTTTAGCTTATTTAAAGTCGGCATGAAATGGACGTTGTGATAGTCTTTTCTTCCCTATTGTGATGTATACACAGGTGAAATGGCTTCTCAAACAAGAAAAATGTAGGGTGGGACTTGATTTAGTCCATGGGGAATTGATTGAATGGTTGTGGTTTACTATTGGTGGATCTCATGTGAGTGGCAGGTTGCCCCGCCCTCGCGCTAGTAAACACATCATCAGAGAAGAGATGAGATGTCACTGCAAGGGAGGGGAATTTATTTTGATTAAAGATTACGAGGGAATAGTTTTTTTTTTTTTTTAAATATGTGCACAGATAAATCATTTATAATAAATACTGCAATAAAAAAAATTCTCAATATTGATTCCATGCTGCCTGATCAATTTTTACCCTCTCGTTTTCTGCATTTCTACACCATCATTGCTCTCTCCGTCCCATTATCGCCTCTGATCCTTCACACGTTTTCTTTGGCATCATTGTAGAGACACAGCAGGATCTATAAATAGAGGATCAGCCAATGGCAGAGTGGGAACGCCTCCTGTATGCTGGTGGGTGACTACTGGAGTGTGTCAGCGCCACTTTCTCTTTCCTTCTATCATTCCATCCCCCTTCCCCAACCTGCTATTTCTCTGTCCGTATATCCCTGGTTCCCGCATCCCACTCAGTGTTGTCATCATCATGTCATGCCCCTCTCTCTCTCTCTCTCTCTCTATCTCTCTCTCTCTCTCTCTCTCAGGGTGTCTGTTGCATAGTGATCAGATCACCCCTCTTTTTCCTCTTCACCAGCTGTTCTTGCTTCTTGTCTCATGTTCTCTCTGCTTTGTTCACCAAGAGACATTTAGAGTTCAACTTAAACATGATATCTTTACACTTCACTAGTGCAACACCTGGGACAAAACATCACAAACGGAACATTCTGACAAACACAAAATATAGTAAGAACTCGATATTTCCTACATAGAGTAGGCAGCATCCTTCCTTCTAAGCAGCATCCTAACTGAAGTCATCAATTAATAACGCTCTATATATGCACCATACAAACGGCATGTGAAGTGCAGAGGAAACTCAGCGTACAATTGATTTCTAACATTCAATAGAGATTGATGTTGAAATGCTGATAATCTTAGAAAGCCAATTTTGAACATTATTACCATATTGGGTAAAATTATCAATATTGCGCTATTTTTAATTGATATTATCCATGTGTTAAATGAAGTTGCCTGTCTTTACCAACATTCCTCTCACTTTTTAGAAGTTTTGTCAATAATGATTTATTACAATATATGCACATTTTCCTGGAAGAGTTTGGTGTCTTGTAGGATTTTTAATATATATATTTCTTGAGCACCAAATCAGCATATTAGAAGGATTTCTTAAGACACTAAAGACTGGAGAAAATTCAGCTTTGCTTTACAGAAATAAATTACATATTTAAATTTATTAACATAGAAAAAAGAAATTGTAAAAAATATTTCACAATATTTTAATCAGATAAATGCAGTCTGTGTGTGCATAAGAGCACTTTCAAAAACAGAAACAAAACAACTATATATATTTAAAATGTAAATTCTTACCAAAAATACTTTTTGTAATTATCTTGTTAATATAACCCATTTTTATCCCCTATTTCACATTTTGGATGTAGCCTGCCATGACATACTGGTGACATTTGGGTCACAATAACTAGATAAATGCGCTATTAATCCTTTAATAATTTCTGAGATCATTTCCTCAGTCTGAACTCTTCTGTCTAGATGTTTGCCATATGGCTATACAGCTGATTTAATAGCATGTTTGTTTTGCCAAAGAACTGACAGGACAGGAGTGTCAATTCCACATCACATAGAATCCACCTTATTCGTAACAAGTTCTTCCTCTTTTTCACTTTGAAAGCAAAGTGATCGGAAAAGCCAGTTTGTTGCTTCTACCAGTATATCGCCCACCCCTACTCTACATACAACTGATTTCGAGTATCACGATGTATCCGTTTCACTGAAATGTATGCTAATGCTTGGTTCATGCTTGATGCATGCAAATTATAATTCAAACTAATTTGAATACAGCCCAATATTGCTGCATTTCTATTTTGCAGAGATCTCTAATTCAAACCATATGCTCACAAAACATCTGCTCTTACAGCGCTTGAACCCTGAAATTACACGCCAGATGACATATTTCCCATCATTTTGTCACATGTAGCTGAACTGACAGCAGGGCTGTTACTGTAAAAACGCTGAGTTAGTGCTGTATGTGCTGTAACATCAATATAAATCAAGACAGTCTCAGAACCGCTTTGTAGTGTCCACTGTTTCACTGGGGCCCAATTCATTCAATCCTGTCTTTATGGAGCACAGCAGGGCCCAAAAGATTCCCCAATTGAATTTCTAATGAAGCCTTCTGTGAAAAATGGGGCGATATGATAGTCAAAAGCTGAAACATGATACAGATATATCAATTGCCTGATTATAATGCATTGCCTGAATGTTATTATTATGTATCATTTAGTAGAAACATTTTAGCTTTAAGAAAAACTTTCACAATTTTCATTTATTAAATGCCATATTTTACATTTAATTTATTTAAATCCCTGAAGTCCACTTATAGCATAAGTCAAGTCACAATTTTCCACATCCCACACTTTCCACGACCTACACTACCTTTTAAAAGTTTAGGGTCTGTACATTTCTTTTTAAAGAAATGAATACATTTATTCAGAAAATGACTCAAATTGATCAACAGTGAAAACAGTGACATTGTTACAAAAAAATTCTATTTCAAATAAATGCTGCTTTTTAACATTCTATTCATCACAGGATCCTGAAAAAAAGCATCATGTTTTCCACAAAAATAATAAGCAGCATAACTGTTTTTAACATGGATAATAATAAGAAATGTTTCTTGAGGACCAAATAGAATGATTTCTGTAGGATCATGTGACACTGAAGACTGGAGTAATGATGCTGAAAATTCAGCTTTGATCACAGAAACAAATAGCATTTTAAAATATGTTCAAATACAAAATAGTTATTTTAAATTGTAATAATATTTCACAATATTACTTTATTTCGAAACAAATAAATGCAGCCCTGGTGAGCATAAGAGACCGCATCCTTTTGAATGGTAGTGTATGTTAGGCATCTTGATGGACCATCCCTTCAACCACACAATCTTTCTCCAAACACCCACCTTCAAAGACATATCAGCCAACCCTAGCATGCAAAATTACAAACAGAGAGGCACTTTTCTGATTGGCTAATGCGCATAGGCTGCATTCACATCCTTTTCTTGCCATGTAAAGAGCCGAGAGCTGTCATGGAAACAAATGTGTGATTTCAGGACAGTTATTTTAGTGAAATCTGCCAGGTAGGAGAGGCAATTTAATAGGTAATATTCCAAAAATAAGTGTGTGTGTGTGTGTGTGTGTGTGTGTGTGTGTGTGTGTGTGTGTGTGTGTGTGTGTGTGTGTGTGTGTGTGTGTGTGTGTGTGTGTGTGTGTGTGTGTGTGTGTGTGTGTGTGTTATATAAACACAAACTTTTAGCTTTCTATAGAGAACATTCACATATGACAGAGTTTATTGTAACATGTGAGTCTATGTCTGAACTATTCTTCAACATTTCTAAAATTTCCCTCGGCTACTGACTAGGGGACTGTTTTGCATTTCACCTCTTGATGGCTTTGCTGGAGTTTAGAGCCAAGTGAGCAGACGCCTGAAAAATCACTTTAAAGCCCCTTCCACACTGATCCTTCTGCGACCATGAGCTGTCAACATCCCCTCCTCTCCGTCCTCCTGTCCATTGCCTATTTTAAAGCACCACCGGCCATTTGCAACTTCAAGCAACATCCTCAAACATGCTGAAACAATCTCACCCTCACACGCTCAGCCTCGCGCCCTCTCGCTCTCCCACACACGCATCTCTGAACATTGGCTCTGTCTTTCCAATGCATCCTACACGCAGAAGCGGAGCAAACACACACACACATTCCCATACGCCCCAGAGGACTCTCTTCTGAGCAGTTCCAGGTTGAGTGCAGTGTGTTTCCTGGGTTCGTGCCAGATGGAGGCTGAGACCAAGCGTAGGATTCATTACCCAGAGCTTTTTGTTTAACACATCTCTCTCTCTCCTCCAGAAATCTATCGTTAACAGTAAACTCTAATCGAAAATAATCATTTGGACTGCAATGTTCTCTTTTTTTCTTATATCACACAGTTGCTTTCTGATGGTGAGTATTCAAGCTCAGACTAGTCTAAAATAGTTCTCCTGGGGGACTTATGATATAGCTTTCAGAAGTGTGGGGTCAGTATTTTTAATGCTTTTAAAAAGAAGTCTCTCATGCTCACCAAGGCTGCATTAATGTGATCAAAAATACACTAAACATAAGAAAAATTATGAAATAGCAGTTTTCTATTTTAATAAATTTATTCCTGTGATCAAAGCTGAATTTTCAGAATCATTACTGTCTTCAGCGTCACATGATCCTTCAGAAATCATTCTAATATGTTGATTTGCTGTTCCAGAAACATTTCTGATCATTATCAGTGTTGAATACAGTTGTGCTGCTTAACATTTTTGTGGAAACCATGATACATTTTTTCAGGATTCTTTAATAAATACAAAGTTAACTACTATTCAAAAAGTAATCTTTTGTAACATTATAAATGTTTTACAGTCACTTTTGATCAATTTTATTGAAGCTTGTTTCTGCCACAGAATTAAAAAAAGGTAATTGCAACTTGCGAATTATAGCACAATTCCCAATTCCGAGAAAATTTCTGAGAATTGTGAGATAAATAGTCAGAATAACCTTTTTATTTTTTTATTCCGTGACAGAAACAACCTTTCATAATGAAATGCATCCATACAGAAGAAAAAAAAAAATACAACATAAAACATGTGTGAACATGCATTGGGCTGCTTACCTCAGTGAGGTGAGGGTTGGGGTTGAATCCACATTGGTTGCACACCATGGAGCGGCACTGTGTGCATTTATTGCAGTTTGGCTGGCCGTCTGTGGTGCCCGTCAGATCTGCACTCTTGCACACCGGACACAGCTTGCTGCTGGGCATGGGTGCGATCTGGGGCAAAGAATAGGGCGAGGAGGGAGCGCTGCCCCCGGGCGAGACAGGGTGACCACCTTTACTGCTCCCCACGTCCACCTGGAGGTTCTTCCGTGCAGCTTGACCCTGACCGGGGCCCTGAGGCTGCGTCTGGGCTCCAGGACCAGGCCCTGTACCTGGCGGACCCCCAGGTTTAGGTCCCATGCTCGGGTCTGTCTGATTTGGTTTGCCTTGGATACTGTGGGACGGGGAAAAACAAAACATTGGTGTGTGAATTAAAGTAGGGGATGTGGCATATGTTTGAAATCAACGATAGCTGAACACTTTGTTAAATCTGCAAAGGGGATTCACAGGAGGAGATTTATAGAGCTTTGTGCCGCAGCTTCCACAGTAGTTTGAATGAAAACAGAAAGATAAATCAATACAGCAGGGCAAAATCTGGGGGACGGACACAAACGGATTGACAAGGACTTTCAATGCTTCTTCAAAAGAATATGAAAACGTTATTTGCGGTGACAAAAAGGTTTCCTCTTTGGTTAAGCATATTTACTTGTCTGAAATGGTCATTCTTGAACTTTGACATAGAACAGAAGGCGCTTAGTGGCAAAGTTACAAAATCATGGCAATTAAAATCGGATTTGAGGTTAATAAAAAAACAGATTATGGTTATGAATTATCATTAGTGGTGCCTATTAAAGGCCAGCATTACTGCTATTGCTCATACTTATGGTTAGAGATTTTCAAAGCAACCTGTAATAACAACAATAAAACCAATATGCACTTTTATTATTATTATTATTATTATTATTGTTATTATAATAACACAATATAATAAAAATAATATAATAACACAACATATATTATATAATAACACAATATAATAAAACAACTATTATTATATTCTTTAGAATATAATATATAATATAATCATGCATGTTGTGTCCGTTTACCACAACTGATGTGTGAGTTGATTAATGTTTATATGTGAATAAAAACCTAAATTACATCTGTTCATCATATATCAAGTCTCTTCGGAAAATGTTGACTAAACCACTCAATTCATATGGATTAGTTTTTTAAGCATCAAAGTTGTAGTTGCGTAGCTGTCAATGGAGGGATAGAAAGCTCTCCGATTTCATCAAAAAGGTCTTCATTTGTGTTCAGAAGATGAACGATAGTTTCCAGTTTGGAAAGACATGAAGGTGCGTGATTTAATTAATGACAGAATTACATTTTTTGGGTGAACTATCCCTTTAAAATAATCAGTATTGGTATTGAATTGTTTTTTATTGTGAAATATCAGATAACAGACAGACACAGAAAGTTTAAGATGCATTTAAGAACATCAGTGGCGAAATATGGAAAAAGCCAGTAAAATAGTTTTCATCGAGCATGAAGGAGAACTCACAGGTGATTGAATGCTTCCTTCAAAGAAATCCTTTCAATGGAACCATTTTAATGGAACTGCTGTTTACATCAAACACAAACACATTCCAGCACAAGAATCTTAAAAATCTGCCACTGGCCGTTGTATCACATCGCCGACGTTCTACATCATGCTGTAAGTTTGTTTGTGAGCGATTTTCTGTTGACACTTTCGGAAAAGCCGGTAAGAATAAGAGCTGTGAACGTACTTAAGCATTTCATCAATATTCTCTAATGAGCTATTTAATGTCGTTTCACTCAAAATAACCGTCAATGGTGATCAATAACCATTATGGAAATCCCAGAGCTGACATAACTGAACCTATAATTCCGAAGCCTTTATAAAACAACATTATTACCCTAGAAAGAGATGCTGAGATGCTGTCCTAGTTAAAGATGAACTGCTTCAGTATGAATGTGAATCATGGAGTGCGTCATAAAGAAACTTTTGATCATTGCATAACTGTTTTTGTCTACTTGTATGTTTTATTCATGATCAAATTTACATGTGAATGAGGTATTGTGGTTTGTTTTACTGAGCTTGCTTAATATCCACATTTTCGTTCAATTACATATTTACAAGTCCTATGCTTTCTCACATTTACAGCTGCCTACTTTCTAACTCTCACTTAAGCTTTTGTTGAACCCTTTCTTGGCCTCTTTTTATGTTTTTTTTCCCCCCCTAAGTTGCCCTAAGTTGCCTATAAAGGCATGAGAGGGTTTGTGCAGACTTTCTACTACTCTGAGGTCGTTTATCACATGTCAACAGCAGTAATGATTTTCTCTTCTTCCTTCTTCCACAGGCTGGTGCTGGGATTAGTGAGCAATTAGAATGGATTCTAAGCCTTCTCTATGGTCATAACAACATCTCCGGAGAGCCCGGCTAACACACCAGCGCACGGGTACACACAGAGAGCCTCGAATGTACACACAAGACACTTCAAAAGCTTACACTTCTGTCAGATTCTGAGAAACGAAAAAAGCGTGTGAGAACTAAAATAGCAGGTTTCACAGTAACAGTGAGTCAAGCTGAGAAGTGTGTGTGTGTGTGTGTGTGTGTGTGTGTGTGTGTGTGTGTGTGTGTGTGTGTGTGTGTGTGTGTGTGTGTGTGTGTGTGTGTGTGTGTGTGTGTGTGTGTGTGTGTGTGTGTGTGTGTGTGTGTGTCTTCCTCTGTTGTCTGTCCAGGAAAATTTCCAGCACCTGGTCCCTCATTATATGCTGCCCTAAAACTTCAAGTGAAACTCCAACGCCTGAAAATCAGGCCGTCTTTCCCATCCTGCTTCATCTAAAACCATTATTACCAAGGTCTGAATCAACTGAGACATGCCAAAGAGGAAGAAAAGCTCATTATTTCAGTGTCAGCTTTATATCCTGCTAAGAAATTTAATCTCAGTCCAACTAGGGATCCAAAGTTCCTTCCCAACATTCAATTTAGACACTATATTGACTTCGCAACAGTTCAGCTCAGGTGGAAAGGCTTACAGGTACTATATCCATTGGTACATTAATGATCTTTCAGCATATTTCAAGGTAAAGGGCATCAATTTTACGGTAAAACTCTCTCTCAACCCCAGTTTAAAATGTAGTGAAAAATAAATGTCAACTCCACCCTTATATTTCCCAATGGTGTGACTCAGTGCCAATTCCTAACACTTGACTGGCTTTGTTTCAGTCATTGCAGATCAGCCTTGAGCCATTTAAAAAATGTAGAAAGCTAAATTATAAATTAGGGCTGGAACGATACATCAATGTAATCGAATACAAAAATATGTTGATTTGGAATGCGAGAATAAATGGGATGGTTGTTTTTGACAGAATTTTTTTTTTTTACTTAAGTGGAATGGTACAAAACTTGGTAAAGGATTTGGCACTTGCTGTGTGAAAATCATGGACATTATTTGAAAAGGTTAAATTGTCCTAAAAAAAGTAGTCAGACTTGTGTTGTTCGCAGTCAAAATTACCGCATTGGAAATGAATGAAAGACGAATTTCATCTATTGGAAGCGTTTGGTACTGCGCACAAATTCATTTTTTTAGATATCAACCTCAAATTTGGAAAACAGCTTGTTTAGATTTATGAGTTTCTCAGTTTTAGAAAACATGTATTTCATATAAAAATTGAAAATGTTATTTTTGTGCTTTTTCATAACAATAAATGTAAAATTCTTCCATTTTCAAGTTAACTTTTTTCACTTCAGCAATAATCTGTCACGTGTCGTCTTTAAAAAAAGACCAAACTGAAGTCTGTGCTCCAAAACATTCAAGATTTATGACAGTTTAAGTTGTAAATTTCATTTTCAGGCATATGCTCAAAAAGTTCATAACTGGATTATAACGACTACATAAATATATTTTAGAACCATAAAATCCCCTAAAAATACTAAATATTAAATAAAAATGCATTATCAAACTATAATATACTACAATCATTTCATTGAAATAATGTAACTTTCTGTCATTTTTAGCCGACACGCGAGTGTCACGGTTTGGGTTTTGTTTCTTGTCCCTGGTTCTTGTCTGTCATGTGATCCCCTGTTCTAGTCATGTGATCTTGCCTTGTGTTCCCCTGTCTGTTGTGTCATTGGTTGATTGTTTAAGTCTTCCCAGGTGTTTCCCGTTAACCACGCCCCCTTGTTATCCTGTTTAGATCGTTTGCCCCTGTATTTAGCCCTGTGTTTCAGTCCAGTCTTTGTGAGTTCTTGTATTGTTGTAATGCTGTATGCACGCTGTCCTGTTCCTGAGTCTGGTTACCAAGTCTGTTTAGTTTTGAGTTTATTTAAATAAAACACTGCTGCACGTGGATCCTGCTTTTGCCTCTGCTTCAGCTGCATGTAACAGCGAGGGTTAAAAATAATATATAATTTAATTTTCATGTTTAATACACCAACCATTCATGATGTGGAACAACAAGCTCAAATTTCCTTAGACAAAATAAAGTGGAGTAATTTTCCAGTAAACTACATAGCCAATGTCTGTTTACAGTTTTTTAAGAAAGCAGAAATAGCTAAAAGAATAAAAATATGATTATCATTCTTTACAGTCCAAATGAACAGAAGAATTTGCATTTGTGTAGGGATCTTGATCTGCGGTATGTTTTATTGTAATATTGAATTGTGTCGCTTAAAAATCGGACATGTATTGACTTGAAAGCACTGGTTTTAATGGTAAGAAGGGTTAAATTTACTCTTATTTAAGGACTGCATATTGATTTACCGTTTCATATTGGTTTAAATAAGTCCAAGTGTCATCAACAGGCCTGTTGTATGAAATGCAGGCTGTATGGTGACGCAAAATAGCCTATATATTGCCTCTGAGAAACTCTCTACATGTCCCTGAGAGAAGCAAATCCATGCACTGTAATATATAAACATACAAGCAAATGGGACAACTGTTGGCATGCAGGTTATTTGTTTAGGAAGAATTTGATGAAAGATGTTTGTGGTCATATTGAGATTTCAGACTTCAGACTGCATACTCCAGGTATCTTGGCAAATCAGATCCCAGTTTGAGACATTCTTGAGATCTTTTCTGAAACTATACAGGAGACCTGTGAGGCTTTTTCTCAAGAGTAACATATGAGAAGCCTATTTAAAGTTCATTTGAGATTAAAGTTAATTTAATTTCACTGATGTCTAGAATAATCACTGTGACGGTAGTTTTAAATAACATACAACAAATACAAATGCTTTAGGATATATTCTCTGTGGCAGAAATAAACTCACTGATAAATTCTTTACACTTTTCATCACATGGCTGATAGTTTTCTGCTGAGGGCAGAATGCACCCAATGCACTCTGAGATATTGCTCATATCATTATGCATTGAATTTATCCTTACTGAAATCCTGAGGCCTGGGCTGGGGAGAGAAAGCTTCAATAGAGAGTGAATTAACAGTAAAGAGAACGGCTAGAGGGTAAACGCACTCGATATTAAATCAAGCTTACTGTAATGTCCATGCTCAAAAGTCAGAACAATGACAGGACAGCTAAATAACCTTTTAAAAGGACTAATTCCTCACAATCTGAATATTAGGCCTCTTCCCTTTTTTTTTTTTTTGTACGCCTTGGGCAGGGAATATTCAAATGAGGAATATTGTGACGTTCGTTTCCGCAAGAAAACTCAAGACTTCAAACGAATCATTTCAGGGAGTTCAGCAACAGTGAGCCCTGATCTAGAGAAGAACTCCCTTTGGAGTGACTTTGTGCTTTGTAGCTTTTCAAACAAAGATGACAAAGTCAAAGTCAAACAGCAAAGTTGAAAATGTAAAAAAATAAATAAAAAAACCATAATAGTCTGTGTTTAAAAGTACCATCTGTAACAGGACGCCTGTTCAAGACTCAGAAAAGTTTATAGTCATTTGTGAAAAGATTTGAATTTCTGCCTGGTTTGGGGCGTCAATTTAAAACTACAAACAAAATAAAAAAATGTAAAAATGTGTTAAAACTTTTGTTTTTCCTTTTCGTTCATTTGTCATTTTTCGTGAAGCATTATTTTGCTGCGATTTAGCTATGATAAAGAGACATCCACTCTTGCATTGTGTGTTCGTGCATTTCGAGGGCGGAGCAATAAAGGGAGAGGTGTGTTTGTTTTGGGTTGACAAAGACTATACAGACAGGGATGCAGTCTGTAACATTGTTTGCTGACATACCCTTGAGATACGTCTGTCAACAGTACTTTACAGATTTAAACTCTAAATGTTAGTGAGTTAACAAGCAGGGCCATGGTTATTGACAGGGTGATTCGATACACCATAACTTGTGTTTAATCAAGGACCTATTGTTTCTGCTATGATTGATTGTGTCATTAACTGAAGCATGTACTCCTTATAATTGTCTAGTGCTCGGGTAATTATTCATGAATGCAGAAATAATAAAAAAACATAATGGATCACTGATTAGCAATTTCTACTCCGTGTCTCATTGCAGGTAATCATTGTACTTTCTGTGGTCATTCTATTTAAAATGCATGGCAAATTTAGATATTATGACATTTCACTCTCAGACAACTCACAAGACCATCTATCTGCTCGAACAGAAATACAGATATAAAGAAACAATACGGATGTTTACATACTTGCTTGACTATCCAAATGAGGACATACCATAGACATTTATTGTTTTTATATAAACTGGACTTAAAATTATAATGATAATATTAATAATAATATGAATTTAATAAAGACTTTTCCTCACTTGTTTTCCGTCACAACGAACAATTTTGGCATTAATACATTTTTTCAAAAGTTACCTGCATAAGAAAACTTTTGCACTTTTGCTAGATGATTTAATAAAACAAAACATTGTACATTTATTTTCAAAAATAATTGTTTATGAATTTTTTATTTATTTTCCTTTATCAGTACTATCAATATAAAGAAATACATATTATTAATCTTTTTTTTTATTTTTTAGTTATTTATGTTTTTCCTACAATCCCAGAGGTTCCCAAAGGACGTTTTTATCAGATTTGGCTTAGTTCTGAGCATAATTTTGTCCCCAAATTATAGTGTATAAGTAAATTTAAGTGTTTTGCCATGTCCATTATTATATGTGTGGGCTGACGGACGGACGGACGGACGGACGGATGGATGGATGGATGGATGGATGGATGGAATGATGGATGGACAGATGGATGGATGGATGGCAGAGGTGTGGACTCGAGTCAGACTCGAGTCATGAATTTGATGACTTCAGACTCCACTCGACAAAATGTACAAAGACTTGCAACTCGACTTGGACTTTAAGATCAATGACTCGTGACTTTACTTTGACTAGCGCCTTTTGACTCTAGAAGACTTGCTACTTCCCATGAAAACTGGGGAAAAAAATGTTCACACGGCCGCGCCGCTCTCAGTTTATCTGCATAGAAAAAATGCACCACCTGTATGCATGCAGAGAGCACGCGCTGCCTGCAAGACATCCAATCACTGTAGTCCCACATTGTTTTGATTCGACAGCATCGCAGGCTGCGTTTACACTTGGCATTAATATGCGACCTGTATCCGGATGTTGTCCACATACACATTGAAAAGACAAATCTAAACGCACTTCTGATCAGAATGTTATCCAATCAGCGTGTCCAGGTTCGGAGGTAGTCCAGGACGCATTGTGATCGGATCTCAGTGTATTGTAAACGCAATCTAGCCATCGTGTCTGCATTCACAGGTGGACGTAATTTAAATCCCGAAAATAATGGCCAGACGCAGTTTAGACAAGAAATTAAACTTATTTGAACCTTACAACAAACGTTAATCTTTAAAACAGTTTATTTAGACTTAAATGATACTATGTGTGAAACATTTTTCATTTCAATTGAGCAACATTATCTGAACGAGGCGATCGCCTGTATAGCCTACAATCACAGTCAGTCATGAGATCTTAATGAAGAGCTGCACGCTGCTTTGCCAGAGGAATAATCGGAATCAGATTTTTTAATGTTTTAAATGTTGAATGTTTGTATTGTTTCAGCATGTTTATCAACAGTGTTGGGAGTAACGCGTTTCAAAAGTAATGCATTACAGTAACATATTACTGTTATGTCGGTAAGTGAGGACCCAAAAGCGTTTTAACAGGAACAGAATCTTTTAATGACAACACAGGGTAGTACACAGATCTTCTTCTTGAATGATAATGGAGAAAACAAACAACCCGCAGAGAGGGCGATAACAGGAACATAAAAAGTCTCTCAGGTAACTTCAAAAGCTTTAGACAGCAGTAGAGAATAGCCGAGTAGCGGCGACAGGCTGCAGGTCTCTCAGAGAGGTCGCGGGTCGAAGATAGACTGTGACTACCAGGTCTCTCGTAGCATCAGATGAACTAGACAGAGTAAATAATAAGATGATTAGCTGAGAACAGATTGCACTTGCCAGGCGGAAGCCAACAGGACAGGACAGGACAGGACTGGGCTGGACAATGTAGAAATGAGCGAGACAGAAGTTTGCTTCTAGCATGAGAAACTCAAATGAGAATCTGACAAAGAAAGCAGCAAGAACAGAGAGGGAAATAGAGACCTAATCAGAGGAGAAAGGGAACAGGTGGGAAGAGAGTGAACGAGGTAGTTAGAGGAGATAAGGAACAGCTGGGAGAGCAGAGAAAGAGAAAGTAACCTATGATGACCAGCAGAGGGGGACAGAGTAACAAGAACCAGACACAACATGACAAGACATAACAGTACCCCCCACTCAACGAGCGCCCCCTGGCGCTTCCGAGGAGGGAACCTGGCGGCTACGGAGGAAATCATCGATCAGCGAACGGTCCAGCACGTCCCGAGAGGGAACCCAACTCCTCTCCTCAGGTCCGTACCCCTCCCAATCCACCAGAAACTGATGACCACGGCCCCGAGGACGCATGTCTAGAATCCTGCGAACCCTGTAGATAGGAGCGCCTTCGACAAGAATGGGGGAAGAAGGGGGACGAGCGGGGGCGCGGAGGACGGGTTTAACACAAGAGACGTGGAATACCGGGTGGACGCGACGAAGATAACGAGGGAGAAGAAGTCGCACCGCGACAGGACTAATGACCTGAGAAATACGGAACGGACCAATGAACCGCGGGGTCAGTTTACGAGAAGCTGTCTTAAGGGGAAGGTTAAGAGTGGAGAGCCATACTCTTTGACCGCGACAATATCTAGGGCTCTTAGTTCTACGCTTGTTAGCGGCTCTCACAGTCTGACCCCTATAACGGCAAAGTGCAGACCTGACAATACTCCAGGTGCGCTTACAACGTTGGACAAAAGCCTGAGCGGACGGAACGCAGGACTCGGCGATTTGAGACGAGAACAGCGGAGGTTGGTACCCGAGGCTACTCTGAAAAGGCGATAGACCGGTCGCAGACGAAGGAAGCGAGTTGTGTGCGTATTCTGCCCAAGGAAGTTGCTCTGACCAAGACGCAGGGTTACGGAAAGAAAGGCTGCGTAGGATGCGACCGACAGTCTGATTGGCCCGTTCGGCTTGACCGTTAGACTGAGGGTGGAAGCCGGACGAGAGACTGACGGAAGCCCCAATCAAACGACAAAACTCCCTCCAAAATTGAGACGTGAACTGCGGGCCCCTGTCCGAAACGACGTCCGACGGAAGGCCATGAATTCTAAAGACATTCTCGACGATTATTTGTGCCGTCTCTTTAGCCGAAGGGAGCTTAGCGAGGGGAATAAAATGAGCCGCCTTAGAGAAACGATCGATAACCGTAAGAATAACTGTCTTACCCGCCGACGAAGGCAGACCGGTGATAAAGTCTAAGGCGATGTGTGACCACGGTCGAGAGGGAATAGGAAGCGGTCTGAGAAGGCCGGCAGGAGGGGAGTTCCCAGACTTAGTCTGCGCGCAGACCGAGCAAGCGGCCACGAAACGGCGCGTGTCACGTTCCCGAGTGGGCCACCAAAAACGCTGACGGATGGAAGCCAGCGTACCCCGAACACCGGGATGGCCAGCTAACTTGGCAGAGTGAGCCCACTGAAGAACGGCCTGACGAGTGGGAACGGGAACGAAAAGAAGATTCCTAGGACAAGCGCGCGGCGACGGAGTGTGAGTGAGCGCTCGTTTTACCTGCCTCTCAATTCCCCAGACAGTCAACCCGACGACACGCCCCTTAGGGAGAATCCCCTCGGGGTCAGAGGAGACTTCTGAAGAATTGAAGAGACGGGATAAAGCATCAGGCTTGGTGTTCTTAGAGCCCGGACGATAAGAAATTACAAATTCGAAACGAGCGAAAAACAGAGCCCAACGAGCCTGACGTGCATTAAGTCGCTTGGCAGAACGAATGTACTCAAGGTTCCTATGGTCAGTCCAAACGACGAAAGGAACGGTTGCCCCCTCTAACCACTGTCGCCACTCACCTAGGGCTAAGCGGATGGCGAGCAATTCGCGGTTACCCACATCGTAGTTACGTTCTGACGGCGATAAGCGGTGGGAAAAATACGCGCAAGGATGGACCTTGTTGTCTGAGAGCGATCGCTGAGAAAGAATGGCACCCACGCCCACCTCTGACGCGTCAACCTCAACAACGAACTGTCTAGAGATGTCAGGTGTAACAAGGATCGGTGCGGATGTAAAACGACTCTTGAGGAGATCAAAAGCCCCCTGGGCGGAAGCAGACCATGTAAAGCGCGTCTTGACAGAAGTAAGAGCTGTGAGGGGAGCAGCCACCTGACTGAAATTACGGATGAATCGACGATAGAAATTCGCGAAACCAAGAAAGCGCTGAAGCTCGACGCGTGACTTAGGAACGGGCCAATCAATGACAGCTTGGACCTTAGCGGGGTCCATCCTAACGCCTTCAGCGGAAATAACGGAACCAAGAAAGGTGACGGAGGAGGCATGGAAAGTGCACTTCTCAGCTTTCACATAAAGACAATTCTCTAAAAGGCGCTGGAGAACGCGTCGAACGTGCTGAACATGAATCTGGAGTGACGGTGAAAAAATCAATATATCGTCAAGGTAAACGAAAACAAAGATGTTCAGCATGTCTCTCAGGACATCATTAATCAACGCCTGAAAGACAGCTGGAGCGTTTACGAGACCGAAAGGAAGAACCCGGTATTCAAAGTGACCTAACGGAGTGTTAAACGCCGTCTTCCACTCGTCCCCTTCCCTAATGCGCACGAGATGGTAAGCGTTACGAAGGTCCAGCTTAGTAAAAAACCTGGCTCCCTGCAGGATCTCGAAGGCTGAAGACATAAGAGGGAGCGGGTAACGATTCTTAACTGTTATGTCATTCAGCCCCCGATAATCAATGCAGGGGCGCAGGCCACCGTCCTTCTTCTGAACAAAAAAAACCCCCGCTCCGGCGGGAGAGGAGGAGGGAACTATTGTACCGGCATCGAGAGCTACAGATAAATAATCCTCGAGAGCCTTGCGTTCAGGAGCCGAGAGCGAGTATAATCTTCCCCGGGGTGGAGTGGTCCCCGGAAGAAGATCTATACAACAATCATACGAACGGTGTGGAGGGAGAGAAGTGGCCCGGGACCGACTGAACACCGTGCGCAGATCGTGATATTCCTCCGGCACCCCCGTCAAATCACCAGGCTCCTCCTGTGAAGAAGAGATAGAAGAAACAGGAGGTACAGCAGACATTAAACATTCCACATGACAAGAGACATTCCAAGAGAGGATAGTATTCCTAGACCAATTAATAGAGGGATTATGACGAACTAGCCAGGGATGGCCCAAAACAACAGGTGAGAAAGGTGACTGAAAAATTGAAAAAGAAATGGTCTCGCTATGATTACCAGAGACAGTGAGGCTTAAAGGTAGCGTCTCTCGCTGAATCCTGGGGAGAGAACTACCGTCCAATGCGAATAAGGCCGTGGAATCCTCTAACTCCTGGAGAGGAATGTCATGTTCTCGAGCCCAGGTCTCGTCCATAAAACAGCCCTCCGCCCCAGAGTCTATCAACGCATTGCAGGTGGCAGACGAGCCGGTCCAGCGGAGATGGACCGAAAAGGTAGTGCAGGATCTTGAAGGAGAGACCCGAGTAGTCGCGCTCACCAGTAGCCCTCCTCTTACTGATGAGCTCTGGCTTTTACTGGACATGAGTTAACAAAATGTGCAGCAGAACCGCAATAGAGACAGAGGCGGTTGGTGACTCTCCGTTCCTTCTCCTTAGCCGAGATGCGGACGCCTCCCAGCTGCATGGGCTCAGAACTCGAACTGGCGGAGGGAGATGGTAGTGATGCGGAGAGGGGAGCAGCGGAGAAAGCGAACTCCTTTCCTCGAACTCGACGGCGAAGGTCGAACCGTCGCTCGATGCGAATAGCGAGTTCAATCAAGGAATCCACCCTGGAAGGAACCTCCCGGGAGAGAACTTCATCTTTAACATCCACGCGGAGACCCTCCAGAAACCGGGCGAGTAAAGCCGGCTCGTTCCAGTCACAGGAGGCAGCAAGAGTGCGAAATTCTATGGAGTAATCTGTTATGGATCGATTACCTTGAGTTAGGGAAGACAAGACCCGGGAAGCTTCTTCACCGAAAACAGAACGGTCAAATACCCGAATCATTTCCTCCTTAAAGTCCTGATACCGGTTAGTGCACTCAGCCTCCGCCTCCCAGATTGCCGTTCCCCACTCTCGAGCCCGTCCAGTAAGGAGAGATATCACGTAGGCGATACGAGCTCTGTTCTTGGAGTAAGTGTTGGGCTGGAGAGAAAAGACAACATCACATTGAGTGAGAAACGGGCGGCATTCTGTGGGCTCACCCGCGTAACACGGTGGGTTATTGACTCGGGGTTCAAGAGATTCGGAAGCCCTGGAAGCGACCGGTGGATCGAGGCGGAGATGATTGATCTGTCTTGTGAGATCGGAGACTTGGGCGGCCAGGGTCTCAACTGCATGTCGAGCAGCAGACAATTCTTCCTCGTGTCTGCCAATCATCGCTCCCTGGATCTCGACGGCTGACTGGAAATGATCCGGAGTCGCTGGGTCCATCTTGGTCAGATTCTTCTGTTATGTCGGTAAGTGAGGACCCAAAAGCGTTTTAACAGGAACAGAATCTTTTAATGACAACACAGGGTAGTACACAGATCTTCTTCTTGAATGATAATGGAGAAAACAAACAACCCGCAGAGAGGGCGATAACAGGAACATAAAAAGTCTCTCAGGTAACTTCAAAAGCTTTAGACAGCAGTAGAGAATAGCCGAGTAGCGGCGACAGGCTGCAGGTCTCTCAGAGAGGTCGCGGGTCGAAGATAGACTGTGACTACCAGGTCTCTCGTAGCATCAGATGAACTAGACAGAGTAAATAATAAGATGATTAGCTGAGAACAGATTGCACTTGCCAGGCGGAAGCCAACAGGACAGGACAGGACAGGACTGGGCTGGACAATGTAGAAATGAGCGAGACAGAAGTTTGCTTCTAGCATGAGAAACTCAAATGAGAATCTGACAAAGAAAGCAGCAAGAACAGAGAGGGAAATAGAGACCTAATCAGAGGAGAAAGGGAACAGGTGGGAAGAGAGTGAACGAGGTAGTTAGAGGAGATAAGGAACAGCTGGGAGAGCAGAGAAAGAGAAAGTAACCTATGATGACCAGCAGAGGGGGACAGAGTAACAAGAACCAGACACAACATGACAAGACATAACAATTACTTTTTGCTGTAACGCAGTAGTGTAAGGCATTACTTATCAATTTTCAGTAATATTTTACTCGGTACATGTTCAGTAAGGCTTGCGTTACAACAGACTTTTAGTTTTAATTGTAAAACAAACAACAACAAAAAACAGCAAGACCGCGAGACATTAACGAATGAAAAATGCAAGTAGGCTAAATTACCTGTTCGTGGTCAGTCAATAGCCGCGTGTGGTGTCCAAGTCTGTAAATAAAGACTAAATGGCAGCGTCTGATATATTTGTATAGCGATTTTTTTTTTTTACAGGAGTGCCGTGAGGTATGATTTCGGCCTCTGTGCTCGCGCTGGCCAGTGCAAAAAGCGGCTAATGGTAAAGATGGCATGAAGAAGACTATACATTCGCGAGATGGACGTATGCGCATTAGGCTATTCGTTCTGTGTTTTCTTTCTAAACAGTTAGGCTATGTTTATTTGGTATTTTTCATGTTTTCATCACGCAATCTTTTTGATGCGGTGGTGACGCGCTCATGTAAGGGCGGCGGCGCTGCCGATAAAGCACCTAAAAGCTGTCACAAAGAACCGGCAAAAGCAATGATTATGAATATGTCAAATATAGCAAGGAGACATTTTAATTGTCTATTAATAAAGTCAAGATGAAGTTGACGATGCTGACTCGCGATCTTCGCAGTAGCCTACTAGTGAATGCACCAGAGAGAAATGCACATTTCATTTCATAAGCAGAGAGCATGTTTTCTTTCGTTCTGTTTACAAGTAGACATTTCAATATAGATATATTTTTCAAGTCCGTGAATAGGATACTTATACGCTGAGTTTCGGTTCATTTATGAGACGCGCTCCAGTTCACGCGCTTAAATCCAGGCAATTGGTTGAGGAAACATTGGTTAAAATTAAGATACAATTAATACAAAACGAAATTCACTTTAAAGAAAGGCTTTGTGTGTGTAAGGTCTCTGTGAAAGTTTTAAAGCAGTCTTTTAGTGCCGCTTCAGAGCGGTCGCGTACATAACTGTCACGTCTGTAAAATTGTTTTTTCCTCATAAATGGGAACACGAAAAATAAAATAAAATGAATATTTTATGTTCTGTGGAGAGCCAACCCTTCTTCATCCGATTTGCGCAGTGTAATTCACAGAATTAAAAAAATAATAATAATAATAATCGTTGCCTCCTAGTTAAAGATTTTTTTGTCACGCATGACTGTCTATTTCCCTAATATTAAATATAAAACGCATGTGTAGACTGATATTTTTCTAATGTCTGGACTCCTTTCAGGGAGGAGCCTATGGATAAACAGACGTTTCAATATTTTGGTATTAATGCATTTTCTGAGAATTTATATTTCAAGTTTTGACTGCAAATGTCATGTCCATAACGCTGGAATTCCCAAATTTTAAATAATTTATCCTCAACTAGTTTTGTGGTGTAGGTCTACGTATTTTATAATGTTAAGTTAACTTCAGATAATACTAATAGTAATTTAAAGATGTGGTAGCATTGGATCTGGACAGGAAGGATAACGGTGGGAGTTGGAAGGGGTGTGTCGCGATTCTGCAGGTTCGTGGATCTGAGTGTCGCGATTTCGGTTTCATATGATATGGCATTTCCTTACAGCCTTATTTTAGAATGTTAAGTTCTACTCCTGTATAGTTATTTTGGTGAAAGTAACTCAAAAGTAATACAGGAGTAATGTAACGCATTACAATTCTGAGACAGTAATATTGTAAGGTAATGAATTACTTTTAAATAACAGTAACAAGTAATATATAATGTATTACAGTTTGGAAGTAACTTGCACAACACTGTTTATCAATCTCCCATTTCTGTCAATATAGTCATTGCACGTTATAACCTTAAACCCAGATGATTGATGATGTGACTTGTTTAACATGATCAACCCAGTTAAATTTGTATGATCAACTCTAGTAACTCTAAGTAAACGCAGCCAAAGCAGGCATATTGCAAGACAACCAATGAAGCGCAATAAGCAACAACGCGGCAGTTGGCAAAATGATACCGAAGATCGTTTGGCTATAAAAATGCACTCTCATGCACACCAGTCTCAATGGAGGCATTCCGATTATATTATCAGGTTGGTCCAGTTTTTCAAAAGTGATAATTGAGGAGTGAGGATTTTATTGATGACATGTTTAAGAAAGTTTAAGCTAAAAGGACCCATGTCTATTTGAAAGTTAAACTGTTTTGCAATATGAGGTCAATACAATACAGGACTGAAGCTGCTGTGCATTGTTCTAGTGCAATATGCTGATGAAATACAAGCATTTTTTGTGAAAATTACATTTTCAGTTTTTTACTGTATTTGATTAATGTCATTGTATAATAAGAGGTTTAAATAAATAATACAAATCTTACAGACATACACGATTTGTATAAATGTTATTTCTGTGGTAAGATGACTTGAAATGACTCGAAACTAAAATGGTAGGACTTTGGACTCGACTTGAGACTTGTTGGCTTTGACTTTTGACTCGACTCGGGACTTGCCTCATCTTTGACTCGACTTGACTCGGGACTCGAGGGCAAAGACTTGAGACTTACTTGTGACTTGCATAACAATGACTTTGTCCCACCCCTGATGGATGGAATGATGGATGGACAGATGGATGGATGGAATGATGGACAGACTGAAGGATGGAAGAATGGATGGACGGATGAATGGATTGATGGACGGATGAATGGAATGATGGACAGATGGAAGGATGGATGGATGGAAGAATGGATGGATGGACGGATGGACAAAGGATGGGTGGACGGGTGGATGGATGGACGGAAGGATGGACAGATGAATGGACGGACGGAAGGATGGAAGGATGGACGGAAGGATGGATGGGTGGATAGATGGACAGATGGATAGATGGAGGGATGGATGGACGGAAAGGAGGATGGATGGACTGACGGACGAATGGATGGGTGGATGGATGGACAGACTTATAATTCCCTTTATATAAAAACAGAAGTATACTATATATTTTCATGTGGAACCTATATATCACATAACATGTTTCCCTCTGAATGCAGCTTAACATTCATCAAATCTATATGCAGCATGACAATACTTTAATCCTACTACTCTACATAAAATCCTAAATTGGGCACAATCGCATGTGCAAAGAGGCTTAAGTGTTTCCCCGAGCAAGAGTGAACATTAACTGTGATTCCCTCTTCTCTCTGCAGTCCATAAAGGGGCTAACAGCAGCCTTAGACAGCCATGTCTGCTGGATCAGATTCATTGGGATCTGTAGTGCTGAGCAGTCCCCTTCACTCCTCTCTCTACTGTGTTAACACCTCTGATGAGTCACAGAGTGACAGAAGGAGAGTACAGAACCAGTGGGAGTCAGCTCCACATGAGAAGAACAGACATGGGTGAAGACTGACAAAAAAATTCATGTCTCCTCTCACTCGAGATACACGAGGACTCGTGTGAAAAGAGCTATACTATACTTCTGTGTGGAGTCCTATACTCCTGTAGCGCAGTACAAGACAGTTCATTGTCATTTGTGGCATAAAGTTGATTACCACACAATTAATGTCAACTTATGCCTTCTACTCTTTTAAAAAGGCAAAAATCTGGGTTACAGTGAGGCACTTACAATAGAAGTCAATGAGGCCGATAAATGTTACAATACTCATACTCGTTCAATAGCGCAGAAACAAATATAAACAATGTGTTTACATAATTTAATGTGAAAAAACAACAACATCATAAAATCTAACAGCCTAAAACAACTAAGATTGATGATTTAAACATCAATTACACATTAAACATTTAAACAACATTGAGCTTTACAGCTCAAATAATACAGAGGAAAGTGCTTAATTAAAAAAAAATCCAAGTTTTACATTTCTGATTTTCACTTCCCTTGTAAGTGCCTCACCATAACCATGACGGGTTAAGTTGAAATTACTTTTTGTGGTAATCAACATTATGCCACATTTGCTGTCAATTGAGATGCACTTGTACTGAACCCAGAATATTAAGGCTGTATAGAACTTAACTCTTAACGCAATGATACATAGCGCAACTTTTTGAGCAATGTTGTTGTCAACGGGCAACCAGATGAGACACAGGGCCAACGACAGATCTAAAGTATCCAGATAGAAATGTATTGCCCATTTTCAATAAGAAAGTGCCCAAGCAACAATCGCTCAGCATGATTGCCCAGCAACATTGCTCTAAAAGTTGCCCTGTGTATCATCACCTTTAGAGTACTTTACTTTACTTTACTTTACTTTACTTTACTTTACTTTACTTTACTTTACTTTACTTTACTTTATTTCAGTGTGGAGCAGGAGCGGCTCCTGACTGTTTAAGATTAACATTTTGTAAGCTTTATATTGTAAGTCACTGAACACATGCAGACACACTTTTGGGAGGAATCTAATGCCGTTATTCAGCCTGAGGGTGGCACTCTAATTTTGATTGACAGGCTTTAAAGGGTTTGTTAAGCCAAATATGAAAATGATCCCAAAATTTACTCACCCTCAAGCCATCCTAGGTGTATATGACTTTCTTCTTTCAGTCAAACACAATCTGAGTTGTATTAAAATATATATATATATATCTTGGCTCTGAATATATAAATATATATCAAATATCTAATGGGAGTGAAAGGGACCACATATTTTGAAGCCCAAAAAAGCACATCCATCCATCATAAAAGTAATCCATACGGCTCCAGAGGGTTAATAAAGGTCTTCTGAAGGGAAGCGATGCATTTTTATAAGAAAAATATCCATATTCAGACTCAGGTACCCTAGGCCCAGCTTAGTATCACAATACATGGCTGCCAAAGCCATGTGCTCAATTTTAATATATCCCACCCACTTTATGACTTAAAATAGTCTAGAAAATCAAAAACAAAATTGTTGCAGAAAGCTGAATACATTTACAATTTATAATGGATTCAGTTTATACAGAGATCTATGTTGGATGAATATTTTGGTGGGGGTGGCTCTGTCCCACCTGCCCTTACAGACGAGCCACGGCTAGGTGTGGAGTACTATATGCCTATCCTATACTATACTATACTATACTATACTATACTATACTATACTATACTATACTATACTATACTGCAATACAGACCACTTTTACTATGTTGACATACAATGAAGATGTCATGCTGGTACAGTAAGGTTTGAAGGCCGGGGAACTGTGAACAACTAAAGATTAAGTGTCATATGATGGAAGAGGTCTAAAATTGGAAGATGTGGCGTTAACCTTTTTAAAATTGGCCTTTCGACATGTGGGCCGACATGCATCACTATATTGTATCTGTTTTCTTCCCAGGCTTAATAAATGGGGTGGTTTAAAGACTCTGAGCAGGAGCGTAAGGAGAACGCTAAAAGAATGCCGCAGGCTCACGAAGAACATTTATTCGATTTCTGTGTCATTACAATTAAGGTCCCTTTTATGGGGGTGATGTTTGGCGGCTAAGACAGCAATGTTCCTATCCCATCTGCTGGGAAATAAAGCGCCGGATCCTCTTCTGTTTCTCCATCCTTCTCCCTCATCCCTCCTGTCTTTCTCTTCGTCCGTGTTTCACTAATAGCACAAACAACACCTACACACTCCTCTGAAAGGTCCATACAAACACACTAATAGCTTCTGGTTCCTCATTTTGGCCGTCAATCAAAAGGAAACATTCTGAGTTTGTGCCATGAAGATTTTCAAACATGCTTCCCCAAGTGATTAGATTCATGAAACTATTTAGCTACATAATGCAATCTTAATAAAACAGTTTTATTTTAAGGCTTAAATATGATAAGAAAACACAAGAATGTCAGTAATATTGGAAAAGATTGCTAGGAAAGATTTGAAACTAGATTGGTAATTCAAGCAGTCAAACTATTCTTTAGTAGTAAACATCGCTACAAGCTGGAAAAACAAAAAATAACTAATTATACTGAAGCTATAGGGGACGATATCTTTTTGTAAAATATAAGTACAATGTTGCAGGAATACAACTGAGTCATTCAGTTCATTGAAATGAACCAAATGAAATGCCTCACTAAAATGAATCGGGCTTCCCCAGGCTATTTGAGAGCATGTGATTGGTAGCTTGTTACTAGAAATGTAAATTATACTTTAAAAAAAGCTCAGTTACAGAAAAACGTAGTTATTATTGATATGACTTACAGTAAGTATACGGTTTTACCAAGCCGACCACGAAAGAAACCCATGAGGAGATTAGCACAAGGTCTCGCCTCATCTGTAGGCATCACATGCACTTTACCAGTGAATGATGAAGTGGCTTGATATGGTACATAAGACATTACATCAGTCAGAGATGCAGCCTTTCACACACTATGTGTGTGTGAATGACGGGATGACATTGTACAGAAATATCTGGGCATTTTTCAGTACATCAATAAAAACATGAGACGGACGCGAGAATAAAAAAAAACAATGCGAGAGTCTCGGAACGGCCCATGAGAAAAACAAATGTGTCCCCTGCCCAGGTGGCAATATCCTCGGTGGGTTTGTTTCTCCCTCAAACACTCGCGCAAGGCTACGACTGCGACTACACACCCATTCGGGAGTTTTAATGATGCCGGTCAGACACAGACAGACAGTCAGTACGTGCAGCAGTTAACATTATGCCCTACAAATGCATCTGTACTTTTCTCACACGTCCAAACAGATTCAACTTTAGCTTATGAACAAACCAATCAGGCCATTGAGAAACGCTGACATCCAGAATATAGTCTTACTGCGAGAGGCCTGACTATAAACAAACCGACAGCTAGGTCACCCTCCTGCAACAAATACATTTCATTTGCATCATTGCATTGTAAATCGATGTTTCAGGTTGGCTACACGGTGTATCTGCACTTCAAAACACTTGATATGAAGTTGTGCAAGATGAAAAACATGTCTTAGTTAAGACGTCTAGCATTTTATCCAGTATATAACAGTGATTCTTAACCAGTGGGTTGCAGGGAAACACTGCTAAAAGCAATTAATAAAATGCAACTAACTGTATAATTGAGCAAATTGAGAACAGGAAAATAAATAGGCTTATAAATTTTTTTCACCAAAAAAGAAAATGAGTCCCAAATGTTTTGATGTTGAAGTCAAGGGTTGTGCATCAAATTAAACGTTACAATATTTTGGCACAAATTCATCTGTGACTAAACAGAAGTCAGATTATAATATTATTCAATTTATTACAGTGATTCTCAACCAGTGGGTTGAGCTAACAATGCTAAAAAAGCAATTAATCAAATGCAATTAACTGTTTAATTGTGCATGTTTGGGGTTTTCGTAGTGATGCAATGGAAAAACCATTTTAGGTTCCCCAAAGAACCTTGTGAACTTAAAAGAACATTTTACAAATCTAAAACCCTTTTCCCACTTACTATAAAGAACCTTTTGTGCAATGGAAACATAGATGCCAGAAAAGAACCTTTTTAAAGAGAGTATTTGGACACAAATCTATCTGTTACTGTAGAGGCAAGACAGATTATAATATTAGCCGAATTATAACAGTGATTCTCAACAAGTGGGTTGCAGGGAAACATAATGCTAAAAGCAATTAATAAACATAATTTTGCATATTTAGAATAGGCTTATCAACATTTAAAATAGAAAGAAAACCCTTACAGTATATGTTTTGTTGTTAAAGGTCATGTATCCATACGTTATATTATTTTAGCACAAATTCATCTGTTACTGTAAACGCAAGTCTCATGACCTGCCCTCATCCAAAAACCACAAAGAAAGCTTTACATTGTAAACACAGGCAACAATAAAACTGGGTCCAACCAGTTTGTGCCAATCATAATGCGTTTTGTGCTATGAATTTTTGGCTGTCAAGAGCACGAAACTGTTAGAATCCAAGAGATGTTTTTGTACAATAACCAATTTTGGTACTGTGCTGGGTCACCACTTCATATCCAATGTAAAATCTGTGTCGTGAAGCAAAACCACTTGAGAACCACTGCAATACAATATTGACCCCGAGAGAGAAAATATGCAAGCAGCATGAATTGCAATACAAAGTTTGAATAATTCTAAATCTGCAAGGAAAATTCACACATTGCATTATTTAAAGATTGTAAAGGGAGACAGAACAGGAGATGAGAGAGGGGTGGGGAAGAATAGAGAGAGGTAGTGAAAGATTTTCGCTTGCACGTGTAACAGATGAACCATATGCATCCTCGTCAAAAAAAATCAATTATTAATGCTATAATAACATTTCATCATGCTTGCACTCTCAGAAACCTCAAGTGTCTTTTACAGTGAGATTTTAGTACCAATGCATTTTGATATCAGCACTGTTAGGCGTGGTTGACAAAGCAAAGAATTTCACTTCATTTAACAGCCCTGACTACATCATACAAAAGCAAACTGGGGTTTATATTAATAAATAAGAGTGTGACACACCTCAAATTATCTCAGAACATGACTCGCTTCTATAGCCTATACCATCAGACACCAGATTTACACAAGTATTTATTTACTAAATACAGATGAATGCATGTGAAAATCTCTGCTCGCTTAATATGCATCTGGCAAAATCATCAATCATGCATTCAGACCATTAAAGCTCAGAAACTAACAAGGTGGCTTGGTTCTGGACAGAGCAAGGCTAACAGCGCAGACTGTCTGTAATGAATGGAAATATACACTAAATAAAACATGCCAAACCAAAACATTCTCATATGGATGCTTATGTACACATGCATGCTTATGTAAATAGATCTATGCATCAAGTATGCCAGAGATCAAATAACCCCATGAGTGCAGCATATGTTAGTTGATTGCTGATCTGATGCACAGAGGTTTTTAGCTGACAACTAGCTTGGTAGGTTTATGTAGCCTAATGCATATCATTGGGTGTAAAGCATCGGGTGTGAAGTGCTGTTAAAAACATAATTATCGATTATGAATATGGCTAAAAGTGACTATAGTTCTTTTAAATGTAAAAGCACAAGATTAGACCGCACAGACTCATGTCGTGTAGCACAAAGCATTGCAATGAAATCACAAAAAAATGTACATGTGCCAGAAGCTTTTGAAATGATTCGTGATACCTGTTCATTCCCGGGCCGTGTCCGGTGCCCATTCCCCCGGCAGGCGCTCCGTTGCTCGGCTTGTGGAGCTGTCCACCGCCCGCTGGTGCTGAAATGGAAGCCGGGGCTCCAGCCGTGGGGACAGCGCCTCCCGGTTGCCCCGGCTGGCCCTCTCCTTCGAGGCTAGCTTCATTCCCCATAGTCCCTCTGAGTGAGACGGAGGACAAAGAAGAGATATGCTGACTAGCGTCTGATAGAGGTGTATTTCAAACAACTGGGAGAAAACTCAGCGCAGCTCCTCTTCCGCCATCATCACCTACAACCCAGCATCCTGAGCGGAGCGCGTACGCGTGCGCCCAGCGGAAGGGCTCGACCGAGCACGCGCAGAGCCGGGAGCGTGCAAGAGAACAGAGGCAGGGTGGAGGAGCGGCGTGAACGCGCTTGTGTCCTAGATCTACAGCCTTGGAGAAATGCATAGATTACTGATGTCTTGAAATAATGACAAAAAGTTACCTTTTAAATGTCATTTTATTTATTTTTCAGTGGGGATCCCATCATTTGAATTTCATATGTTATAAGAATAAGCATCTCTGCATTAAATTAACCCAAATACATTAGCATTATTATTTAACATTATATAAATATTAAACAAGCAAGCCAAAGGGGACAGTAGCAAGAAAAAATAACATAACCCAAACATAATAACAATAATAATTATAATACAGGTTAATTAAAAATTTGGGACAAAACGTTGATTTTATTTATAGCCTTACATGCAGAATATAATAAATAATCTACATCCCCCAAGTTCAATAATGTCAAAATAATCAACAGACTAGTTGTCCCATGCATAAATGTGTTTAGTATATTGGTTTCAAACCCCAGAAAAACCCCAGGAAAAACCTTGTTTGCTGCCTTAATTTAAATTCAGCAATTGAAATAAGATTTGAAGGCCATTTTTCAATTCAAACTGAATGGGACCCTTCAGGAGACACTGTCATCTCCGTCAAAGTTTCATCATTCACCTCTGAACTACTGCATCAGAAGCACTTGTAATACTGTGTGATGTTAAGAAAACCTTTGAAGCAGAGTAAGTAAAATATTAAGCATTTTACCCACAGCTATGCTGCAAAAAAAAGGGAACTGATTCTTTGTTGTGATTCTGTGCAAAACAGGATGTCTGCTGCAAAAGAAAGAGAAAGTGTGAGCTCTGTGAATAAAGAAAGGCAAAGTGCTCTTTGAAGGTCACCAGACCTCTCTTCCAGATGGCAAAATTGTCATTTCACACCTAAGCAGAGCTACTCCAATCAATCAAATTCAATCAATATTAATTTTGACTCTATCCCAAGCTGTGCACAGACACTACTGTGACACTAATAGATGGCTGCTATATCCTGTAGCAAAAATCTCATATTCACCTGCATGAAAAATAGAATAAGGGAGGATGAAAGAGAGAAAAACAGAGATTTGCTTACATCGCAAACAGACCGACAGTATTTGATTCCTTTTCCTCAAGCTCTTCTAGTTCAAAAGTTTGTATTTAGTACGATTTTTTCAAAGAAATTAAAAGTTTTATTCATCAAGGATGCATTAAATTGATCCAAGGTGACTATAAAAGACATGTATAATGTTACATAAGTTTCGATTTTCAAAAAATGCTGACATGTTATTCATCAAAGAATCCTAAACAAAAATGTATCATGGTTTTCATAAAAAATATTAAGCAACTGTTTTCAACGTTGACAAAAAGAAATGTTTTTTGAGCACTAAACCAGCATATTAGAATGACTTGTGAACAGTTTTGGGGGAAGTTGTAATGTGTTAAAATGTTGCGGTACTCGCTAAAAAAGTTACTAATTTTGTTTCTTAATTACTTTTTATGGAAAGTAATGCATTATGTTACACAATGTGATAATATTGCTTATTCGGATGGTTGAATTGGTTCATCGAGGGTCAGCAGCAAAGACATTGGTTAATAAAGTGAGATTAAATACATAAAGTACTTGTATTTAACATATACTTAAATATTATTACTATTTTCCTTGTTGTATTTGTATATGTGGAAGCTACAGTACCAAGAAAAAATCCTTGTGTATGCAAGCACACATGGCAATAAAACTCTTTCTGATTCTGATCTGTTTTTGTGCAAGTAAATGCATGCTCACATTTAGTCTAGAACGAAAATAACCATCATGTTCACACAGCCCACACAAATGCCTCTGCACTTAGTCCAGATTTCTCTCAACATGACTGGTGAGGTGTCAGTCAACAAAAGGGAAAACAACCTAACTTGCATTACCTATTTGAAAAATTATTTTGTTGTAAATTTATAAGTAAAGCGTTACTTTACTTAATGCAAAAAAAGTAATCTGATTATGTAACTCACTTTACTTGTAATGCATCACCCCAACACTGCTTGTAAACGATCATGTGACACTGAAGACTGGAGTAATGATGCTGAAAATTCAGCTTTGATCAGGAATAAATTAAATTCTAAAATATATTCAAATAGAAAAATCATAGTCTAGAATAGAAAAGTTATATTTATAATCAATGAAATGCAGCCTTGGTGAGCATAAGAGACTCGGTAGTATAGATGGCACTAGTGGTAGTATAGATGTGACTAGAGGCATCGGCATTGGTCAGAGAGATTAAGGGTTCATGCAAGTTCTTCAAGGCAAGCCTAGTCGAAAACCCTGAATGTGTAGGTCAGGTCCTCAGAATGAATGGGTCTTAAGAGAAGTAACAGCACAGCTCTGCTCAACAAACCACATGAGGAACAAATCATGCAAAAAATCAATACTTGAATCCATATTATTTCACATACAAGGAAAAAGTAGGATGCACAGCTAATTATAGCAATTATCACATTTTGTACAATTATATTGACTTAGTCTTGAGTTAGACCTTGGAGTGAAGGCCAATAAGGAAGCGTTATTAATCTGTGCTGGTAAAATCATCCTGAAAAGACTGAAGTATTTACTTTAACCTAAATGTTCAGGCAAAGTGAAAGTGTGTATTTGCAGAGTTGGTCTGTATTAGTCTTTATTCACTGGCCTGTATTAGATTAACTCATTTTGAGACCTAATTGAAACGGAGATGACTGACTGGCACTGGGTCTTGGCATGGTGGCACACTCACTACAGCTGAGTCCTCTCGCAGGCGGCTCCTGATCACACAGCTGGTCCGCTATTATCTCTGCTTGCATGGACCGAGACGAGCAAATACGAGGCACGTCGGCCGCAGAGATATCAGCTGTGGTGCAACCTAAGTTCATAGCATTGTGTATTAAGATACATTTTGCTTTGAAAGTGCACGAAACTAAAGTTTTTACAACGTTATGATCTTTGGAGTCGGAGTCAGAGGCAAGCACATCGCCTATAGTCACTGGTTGTGCTAAAGTTGATTGATGTAGTTAATAATTTCAAAAGTAATGACTGTTAGTCTGCCCGGTATACGCCATCAGCCAAAACTCAGAAGTATTTGATTGAAGAAAACCACAAAGGTGACCAGCAATGCCAAAGGAACAAGAAAAAAGACTTTAATCACATCTCAGCTAGAGTTGAGACAGCTACAACAATTTGGTGGAGGTATTTAAGTTCTAATGGGAATAAAACTATGCTTTTCAACCTCAACGAAAAGCTGACGCAAACACCATTGTAACACTGATGCACGGTAAAGAACCGAAGCACAAACAAAAATCAGACAATAGGTTATTTTTATCTGAACAGCCTTTTTGTTAGGGTGGAATTGAGGGCAACACCATTGGCATGCTCTTCATAATGGATGATTGGACTTTGACATCCTCTGGTATACTGGCAAGCTACCAATAACTCATTATCAATTAAGTGGAAATGAAAAAAAAAGAAAGAAACCAAAGACAAACTAAACAGCAACATTGACAGACTAGGACAATATACACCCAAACGAATGACAGTTCAGACTATGAATTACTCTGGCTGTATCGAAACTGCAGAGCTGAGTCCAACAGTCGATTGTGCAGAGCCAAACAAAGGTGACAGTCTGAACAGGTGCTGTCAATATAAAGAGAGAGAGCAAACCACTTCAATGGCGACATCTAGTGGTCAAGAGTGAGAGTTGGCAGACATTGGATATGGCTGACATACACACTTCCGACCTATGGCCTCAGCATGGACACTTTTCTTACAATAATTCATAATTACATTTTAGAAAACAGTAATTTTTTATTTTATTTACATTTATGCATGTTTGTGTAAAGTCTTCCATATCTTAGTTAGCAAAAAATATTTTAGAAGCTTTTCTTGCCACTGCAGCCTTTAACTTGTTCAGTATTGTGTGTGTATGTTTGTAAATACAAAACATTTAAAATAAAACATACATACATACATATTGACTCAAGCATCCTAGGCCATCGGATCGGGGCCATCATAGTGCTAAGAAAAAACGTAATGATAGCAGCTTCTAAAAGTGAATAATGATATTAGGCCTAAAATAAATACAAACCTAAACCCAAGTAAAACCGGATCAGTCTTCTGAATGGAGGTTTCCTCATATTTCTCAGCTGAGGAAGGATCGCTCAAATAGGGGTGAACCAGGAAGAACCAAAGAGCGCTGAAATGACAAAATTGTTGTAATTAGTGCAATTAGAGTTCTGGATTTAAAATGGCATGCAAATAAGCATTTCAATGATTGCTGGCTTCTTCATGCTCACAATTACACAAGGAGGACTACCCTAATAACAAAACCATCTCATTATTCCTTTTGACTTTCATTCAGTCCAGCCGTGTGGTCTTCTCTATGAAGCGACACTATGGGAGTCCTTCAACTGAGGTGTTTATCAGAGAAAGAATTGTTATAATTTTTTTTTTTTTTTTTTTAACAAGGCAAGGTCAGTTTTTCACCCCGTGTTCACTTAAACCCAATATATTACCAGTATATTATGGCATATGGGCAATTCTTAGAATTCTTAGGGCACTTTCATGTCATTTGATCATATTTTATAAAAGAAAACATTTAATTTTGAAAAATTCACACTTTAACTTTACAATGAAAGTACTTAAGGAACTTTTTACCAATAGTCTACGATGATTTTTTCACCTTTTTAAACATCATTATAGATGCAAATATTGCTTTTTTGTGCTTGTCCCACACCCAGACTTCTGATCTTCAATTATGAAAAAGAAGTGTAAAAAAATGATTTATCTATTTTTTTTTACATGAGTGTATACAGTATCAGTAAAATAATCAAAACATAATTGTTGTATTTAAGGTCAGACAACTATTAATGTGATTTGATATACAAAATGTAGTTGTCCAACAGTATTGCTGTCACTTCCACCACAACGCTGTAATGCCCCTTTTAAAAAATTTTTTTGAAAGATTGTTTGGGTAGTTTCTATGGAGATGAACAATGACATCACAGCACATGTCTGACATGGGGGAGATTTTTAATTTCTTCAACAACTTGGAGGAGAAAACGTCTACGGTTACGTATGTAACCCTCGTTCCCTGAGTAGGGAACGGAGACGTTACGTCGGATGACGACGAATGGGGTTTCGCTTAGAAAGCCTATCAACTTCGAGTATTACAAAACGAGCCAATGGCAAAGAAATGCCATGGGTCTGCGGAATTTGCATGGCGTAACTCCGCCCCACCTCGTGGGTATAAAAGGAGGAAGCCGGCAGCAAGCAGATATGTTTCTTCGCTGAGGAGCCAAGACTGAGCTCAGGCGATCCCCGCGGTACAGCGGAAAGTGGCAGGCAGACGTAACGTCTCCGTTCCCTACTCAGGGAACGAGGGTTACATACGTAACCGTAGACGTTCCCTTTCGTTGTCACTCCGAGTTACGTCGGATGACGACGAATGGGGTTACCAGTCTAATCACGCCACCTTCTCAGCTGTCTTCCAGTGCCCTGCGTAAATCGAGATCCCCGTCAACCTGGACAAAGGACTCCATATAACACAGGAATACCAAGGTACACTGGGAAGCATATCCCAAGCTTAGGGGAAGTATGCAATTAATGCCAGCCCGGAGGGGGGGGACTTAGAGAATACAATATGACCCGAAGGAAGCATATGGGAAACACTGGGGTGTCCAGCCGCAGGTGGAATATTTAAACCCCAGGGGTGGCAAGGTGGCTTGCCAAGGGAAAGACACACGCTCAGAGAGGCTTACAGTGGAAATACACATGTGGGGGTCGCTCAGAGGAGGGACCATGCACACGGGAGGCACCTAGCCGACGCACAGGCAATAGACACTGGCGCCGACGTCAGGAGTGCTGGAGGAGCTCAGGGCTTTCGGAGAAGCTCACCTGAGGAAAGTATCGCACGTATCCAGTCCGTGGAGTGGAATGGCGAGCAAGCGAAGACACCTGAGCGGGTCCGGTACTAGCTGGTTGAAGCGAGTACACGAGAGGACACAGGCTCCACTCGGAGATTATAGAATCTGGCGAATGTGTTAGGTGTCGCCCAGCCTGCAGCTCTGCAGATGTCTGTTAGCGAGGCGCCATGCGCTAGAGCCCAAGAGGACGCCACACTCCGGGTGGAGTGGGCAGTCACACCAAGGGGGCACGGTCGACCTTGCTGCTGGTAAGCCAAAGCAATGGTGTCCACTATCCAGTGAGACAACCTTTGCTTGGAGAGAGCCTTTCCCTTCAGCTTCCCACCATAACAGACAAAGAGCTGGTCTGAGGTCCTGAAACACTGCGTTCTGTCTACATAGGCGCGGAGAGCGCGTACTGGACAGAGCAGTGCCAAGGCTGGGTCTGCCTCCTCCGAGGGCAGCGCTTGCAGGTTCACCACCTGGTCCCGAAAGGGAGTGGTAGGAACCTTGGGCACATATCCAGGCCGGGGTCTCAGGATCACGTGAGAGGAAGCCGGCCCAAATTCCAGGCACGCTTCGTCAACGGAGAATGCGTGCAGGTCCCCAACCCTCTTGATGGAGGCCAGTGCAACCAGGAGCGCTGTCTTCATAGACAGGAACTTAAGCTCGACTGATTGCAGGGGCTCAAAGGGAGCACTCTTCAGGGCAGTTAGAACCACTGAGAGGTCCCAAGAGGGAACGAGAGGAGGACGAGGAGGATTTAGTCTCCTCGCTCCTCTCAGGAACCTGATGATCAGGTCGTGCTTCCCTACCGACTTACCTTCGATGAGGTCATGATGTGCGGCAATGGCGGCAACATAGACCTTCAGGGTGGAGGGAGACAGCCTTCGCTCCAGCCCCTGTTGAAGGAAGGAAAGCAAAACACTGATCGAGCATCTCCGGGGGTCTTCTCGGTGAGAAGAGCACCAGTTGACGAAGAGGTTCCACTTCAACGCATAGACGTGTCTCGTGGACGACGCTCTAGCGGAAGTGATGGTAGCCACCACCGCTGGTGGTAGGGTACTCAAACCTGCCTCGTCCCATCCAGGAGCCACACGTGGAGGTTCCAAAGATCGGGACGAGGGTGCCATAGGGTGCCCCGTCCCTGAGAAAGAAGGTTCTTCCTCAGAGGGATCGGCCAGGGAGGTGCTGTCGCGAGGAGTACTAGTTCGGGGAACCAGGTCCGGTTGGGCCAGTAAGGGGCAACCAGAATGACCTGCTCCTCGTCCTCCCTGACCTTGCGCAGAGTGTGCGCAAGAAGGCTCACTGGGGGAAACGCATACTTGCGGCCCTGCGGCCAGCTGTGCGCCAGAGCATCCGTGCCGAGCGTGCCCTCGGTCAGGGAATAGAACTGGGCGCAATGGGTCGAGTCGTGAGAGGCAAACAGATCTATCTGCGCGTCCCCAAACTGGTCCCAAATCAGCTGAACCGACTGGGGATGGAGTCGCCATTCTCCAGGGAGGGGCTGAAGCCGTGAGAGCTCGTCGGCTGCACAGTTCAGCGCTCCGGGAATGAAGATGGCTCGAAGCGACCTCAGATGCTTCTGACTCCATAGGAGGAGGTGGCGAGCGAGTTGTGACATACGCCGGGAGCGTAGACCACCTTGATGGTTGATGTACGCTACAGTGGCGGTATTGTCTGAGCGGACTAGTACGTGTTGACCCCTGAGCAACGCCCGGAAGCGGTGCAGGGCAAGGCGTACTGCCAACAACTCGAGGCAATTGACATGCCACAGCCGCTGGGGTCCTGTCCAGGAGCCCGCAGCAGCATGTCCATTGCACATGGCGCCCCAGCCCGTGGTGGAGGCATCTGTTGAGACAACAACATGCCGGGAAGCTCGTGCCAGGGGGACACCGGCCCTGAGAAAATCGAGGTTCGACCACGGGGTGAAGAACTGACGGCAGGTCGGAGTAACTGGTACTCGGAACGTGCCGTGTTGCCATGCCCACCTCGGGACTCGGTCGCGAAGCCAAAGCTGAAGCGGTCTCATATGAAGCAATCCGAGCGGCGTGACCGCGGCTGCAGATGCCATATGCCCCAGGAGCCTCTGAAAAAGTTTCAGTGGAACCGCACTCTTGCCCTCGAATTGTCTTAGGCAAGTCAGCAGTGACTGCGCGCGCTCGCTCGTAAGCTGCGCGGACATGGCGACCGAGTCGATGTCCATACCGAGAAAAGAGATCCTCTGCACGGGGCAAAGTTTGCTCTTCTCCCAGTTGACCCGAAGGCCCAGACGGGCTAGGTGCCGGAGCACTAGGTCCCTGTGTTCGCAAACCTGATCTCGAGAGTGAGCTAGGATCAGCCAGTCGTCGATATAACTCAGGATGCGAACCCCTTGCTCTCGAAGGGGAACAAGGGCCGCCTCGACGACCTTCGTGAAGATGCGAGGAGACAGGGCTAGCCCGAAAGGGAGAACCGCGTACTGGTATGCCTGCCCCTCGAAAGCAAACCGGAGGAACGGTCTGTGTCGAGGAAGAATGGAGACATGAAAGTAGGCGTCCTTCAGGTCGATCGCTGCAAACCAATCCTGGGGCCGTATGCATTCGAAAACGCGTTTGGCGGTGAGCATCTTGAACGGCATCCGGTGAAGGGAGCGGTTCAGCACGCGCAAGTCCAGGATTGGCCGTAACCCACCGGTTTTCTTGGGGACAATGAAGTAGGGGCTGTAGAAGCCGGACCTCATCTCGGCTGGAGGGACAGTCTCGATTGCACCCTTCGCCAGCAGGGTGGCAATCTCTGCTCTCATGATAGGGGCATTGCCACCGACCAAAGTGGAGCGGACTCCCCTGAAGCGGGGAGGAGACCGTGCGAACTGAATCGCATAGCCGAGCCTGACGGTACGCGCGATCCAGTGGGACAGACGGGGAGCTCTAGCCAGGCTCCCAGGAACTGAACCAACGGGATCATGCGAGCCACAGGCGTCCCCCCGGAGGGGCAGCGAGGCGGAGTAACTGGCCCAGATGTGGACGGCATAGCGGCCCGGAGAGGGGGCACAGTTAGCAACCGCACCCTGGCAGAGGGGGCCAGGGGAGGACCAGGCTGGTCGTCCCGCGGGGGCCTGCTCTGCCAGGGGTCTGGCGACAGAGGGGGACAGGGGCGAAGCGGTCCGTGGACGGCACGCCGTGTCAACCGCCTCTGGGACAGAGGGGGACGAGGAGAGCACGGCTTGTGGGCGGCGCTCTGTGACGTCCGAGAACTCTGTGCTCAGAGACGGGAGAATCAGCTCTTTGGAGAATAAGGATTCTTCCCCGGCCCTCCCCGGGGAAAGGAGTGGTCCTGCTACCAACTCCTGGAAAGAACTGAGTCCCATCTCTGAGGAGCCCAACTCAAGAGCGCCGCTTAACCCGGCGTGTAGCGGGGTGCGGGGCTGGAGAGGACTGTGGCGTCCGACCGCGGCCTCCAGAGCCGACCCGGGTGAACGGGCGGGGTGGGAGCCGCGGGGGGGCGCCCTCGGCAGTGGGCAGACCGAGGGATCTGAGCGGACGGCGGGGCCGTCGGGACAGAATCAACCTCAGTCTGCTCCATCGCCGAGGTGCCCGTCTCACGAGCGCCGCTTAACCCGGCGTGTAGCGGGGGGCGGGGCTGGAGAGGGCTGTGGCGTCTGCCCGCGGCCCCCAGAGCCGGCCCGAGAACGGGCGGGGTGGGAGCCGCGGGAGGGCGCCTTCGGCGGTGGGCAGACGAGGGATCTGAGCGGACGGCGGGGCCGTCGGGACAGAATCAACCTCACTCTGCTCATGGGCGGCTGAGAGCTGTTGGGCAAGCCCTCAACCGCACCGCCGAAGAGGCCGACCTGGGATATGGGAATGTCGGACAGACGGGTCCGCGCGACATCCAGCACATCAGACAGGTTCAGCCACAGACTGGTGAGCATCACCTGACCCAGGGAGTGTACGGCCACTTTCGTTGCTCAGAGAGCAAGGTCAGTGGCGGCGCGCAGCTCAGTGAAGAGCCCTGGGTCAGTCCCGCCCTCGTGCAGGTCTATGAGCATCTGGGTCAGGTGGACCAGCAGAATGACCATGGCATGCAGTGAGGCGGCTGCCAGTCCCGTGGCGCTATAGGATCTCGCCACAAGCGTAGACGAAAAACTACAGGCCACGGGCGGGTGCTTAGGATTGCGCCGAGAAGAAGCACTCTGAGGACACATAGCATCGCAACAGAGCGTTCAGCCGGGGGAACCCCAGTGTACCCATGGGCAGCGGCCCCATCGAGGGGAGGAAAGGCGGATGAGATCAGCGAGCGGTCCCGAGAAGACAAGGGGGTCTTCTTGGACTTCGAGATCTCATCATGCACGTCCGGGAGGAGAGGTATTGGGGTTTGCCGTGGACGAGGGTCGGCGGCCTTACCCAAAACCCATCGTCCCAGGAAAGCATGGTCGTCATCTCCGGATCAGACTCAGGCACAGCCGTATACACACCGGAAGGTGGCAGCTGTGACGAGCCCTCACTTCCAGAAGACTCAAACCCACCTAGTGATGCTGCAACAGACATGGCATCTTCCTCTGTAGCTTCAACTGAAACACGCGGGCCACCAGAGGGTAGACTCGCGGGAATCAGCAGTTCACTAGCGGGCACCATCATTGAAGAGGGGGGCTGGGGACACGGACACATAGTCGGCGCCTAGATCCAGACCGTAACCCTCAGGTCACCCTGGCCACCAGCCGAAGATCGGGGGGTGGATGAGGGGACTCTCACTCTTGCGAGTTCACCGAGTCTCGACCTATATATGACGCGATGATCACGTTCCCAGCGAGAACATGAGTCACCCACGAGCGCTGTTCAAGCATGATCAAAGCCCAAACACACTAGACAGCGCTCGTGCCCATCAGAGTCCGATACCAGTCCGCTGCAACCAGAAATGCACGGGCGAGCCGTCTTTAAAAAGACGTGCCACGTGTAAGCTCTTTTAGTGAGAGAAAACTCAAGTGTTGAAGCACCCGGGGAGAAACGCACCGACTGGCAGACCACTGCAACAGATCAGCAGGAAGCACGCTCTCGCCGTAGATCGCCGTCACACCAACACTCGAGGTACTCGTTTGTAAAGCTGACAATTCAGAGATGGCTTGTGGAGAGAAGAATACACTTGGCTCCGAAGCGAAAACATATCTGCTTGCTGCCGGCTTCCTCCTTTTATACCCACGAGGTGGGGCGGAGTTACGCCATGCAAATTCCGCAGACCCATGGCATTTCTTTGCCATTGGCTCGTTTTGTAATACTCGAAGTTGATAGGCTTTCTAAGCGAAACCCCATTCGTCGTCATCCGACGTAACTCGGAGTGACAACGAAAGGGAACTAAAGGTAAATACAGCTTGAAATGAAAATATTTTTATTGTATGTCATTTCCAAACATGGCGTAACATCAATTGAGTTTGTAAATAAATAGATGTTTTAACATAAATAGATGTATTTTGCATGCATGCAATGCTAGCTACCAATTCATAGCTAATCTGTAATACTAGCTTGTATTTTTTTACAAAATACTGCAGGATTGTCATTTCCACCACCATCATTTTCAACACATTCCTTCTTGGGTGGAAATGACAAAGGTGAGGTGGAAATGACATTTATGCTTACAAGGTGCAATTCATAGATTGTGTGGCTACATATGTATATTTTATATATTGAAATGTACAATGCTAATGTATTTATTCAAATATATATTTGTTGAAATGCCTTTTCATCTATTTTTAAGATGCCGCGGAAGTCAACTGCAGAAAGGTCTCAGTCCTATACCAAAACAGAACCAAATAATCTATTGACTGATGAGATTAATGATTTGTTAAATTGAATTGTCTGTTTCAGAAAGTTTCAAATAAATGTCTTCTGTTTTTCTACATGGACGTCCATTCATTGTCATTTCCACTACACCCAGTCATTTCTACCCCCTCATAACTTTTTTAAAAATATTTACAAAATTCTAATCACTCATTAAAAACTTCTGCATAGTTTATGGGATAATGGTCCACTTAATGTAATAACACAAGTAGTTATTTTTCTTAAATGTATCTAACCAATCCAATATTATATTTCAGGTTGTGGTGGATGTAAGCTTTCAATTAATTTACTTAAATCCACAAATCTATGGTAATTGCAATATAGGTATAAACTGGTAATACTATGTGTGAAAGTGGTCTTACGCTGTTAAGAAATGATCTATATCATAATATTTTAAAATAATAATCAAATATTTACATGTGATGGAAATGACATTTGTTCAGTGCGGATCGGAAAATATGTCAAAAAACACCAATTTGTCTTATAATATAAGTGCGTTCTCTTATGGATCATTAAACTAAACTCGTTATATTTAACAGTTAGACTGTGACAATTTTGATTTGAACACTTTTTTCCACCTCAAGTTCACAAGGCCAAAAGTGCCTGTAGTTGAAGAACCACCCATTTACTGCATAAAAGGAATGATCAATTTAATCTTGTTAAAAAGTTTAACGTTCATTTTCTTTAGTTCATGGTTTGTTCCATTCATTCCAAAAAATACTAAGGTTGTATCATCTTAATCTACCCAAATGGTCAAAAGATTCATTGGTATTCAAATCATATAAGCAATCAAATGTATATTCATGACTGTTTGTTTACTTCTTGATTGATATGCATTTTATCGTATAACAGTATAACAAATATGATTTATTATACATTATAAATATTAATAATATTTATATTATAAATATTATTTATCAGCCCTCTTCTTCAGCCCCGCCTTCTTGTCCTTACATGACGTCAAACGCTCTTATTACGTTTTAAAAGTCTTATATTGTGTTTTTTATCTACTATTACATTTTTAAAAATCTTATATTGTTTAGTGTGAAATCAATGTTAGATTTTTTTATGTTATCTAACATAAAAAATATTTTTCATGAAAAGAGATCTAATAAAAATAAAATTTTAATTATAGAAATATGTTTCTCAACTACAAACCAACATTTGGTGCAAAGCTAGTAAGTTCTTTAATATTAGAATTATATAGAAATATATAGAATTAATTTAGTGCTTAATTTACAACCTGTTACTTGTAACTTTGTTACTATTTATTTATTTGCCTATTTATTTATCTGTTTGAACGTTTTAAAATTGCAAACCTAAATATAAATAAATAAAATAACTTTATAACTATAATAAATAAAAATTATATAAATTAAATATAAACTATGAAAAAGAAATAATATAAATGGCTTATATTATTAAAAACCTACGAATAAATAATAGTTTTGAAGGTTAAACTCCTTTCAAACAACAAACTTGTAATCCAAGGCATAGATTAAATATAAATGAAAAGCTTTTATAATATCATGATGATCATCGACTACAAATTTAGATCCTCCTCTTCTCCAATTTCTTCTCCAAAGAACGTATTAAATATTTTGTATGAATTATATGAAGTACTTCCCTTCCTGTTTAACATTGATCAACTCACACATCAGTTGTGGTAAAGCTCAAGCATGTTCGCTTGACGTACAAGAACCAATGAGGTTCATTCTTGTGTTACGCAGCACGTTTGAGCTTCAGCAAGAACGAATGAGGTTCATTCTCGTGTTACGCAGCACGTTTGAGCTTCAGCAAGAACCAATGAGGCTCATTCTTGTGTTACGCAGCACGTTTGAGCTTCAGCAAGAACCAATGAGGCTCAGCAAGAACCAATGAGGTTCATTCTCGTGTTACGCAGCACGTTTGAGCTTCAGCAAGAACGAATGAGGTTCATTCTCGTGTTACGCAGCACGTTTGAGCTTCAGCAAGAACCAATGAGGTTCATTCTCGTGTTACGCAGCACGTTTGAGCTTCAGCAAGAACCAATGAGGTTCATTCTCGTGTTACGCAGCACGTTTGAGCTTCAGCAAGAACCAATGAGGTTCATTCTTGTGTTACGCAGCACGTTTGAGCTTTAGCAAGAACCAATGAGGTTCATTCTCGTGTTACCCAGCACGTTTGAGCTTCAGCAAGAACGAATGAGGTTCATTCTCGTGTTACGCAGCACGTTTGAGCTTCAGCAAGAACCAATGAGGTTCATTCTCGTGTTACGCAGCACGTTTGAGCTTCAGCAAGAACCAATGAGGTTCATTCTCGTGTTACGCAGCACGTTTGAGCTTCAGCAAGAACCAATGAGGTTCATTCTTGTGTTACGCAGCACGTTTGAGCTTTAGCAATAACCAATGAGGTTCATTCTCGTGTTACCCAGCACGTTTGAGCTTCAGCAAGAACCAATGAGGTTCATTCTCGTGTTACGCAGCACGTTTGAGCTTCAGCAAGAACCAATGAGGTTCATTCTTGTGTTACGCATCACGTTTGAGCTTCAGCAAGAACCAATGAGGTTCATTCTCGTGTTACGCAGCACGTTTGAGCTTCAGCAAGAACCAATGAGGTTCATTCTTGTGTTACGCATCACGTTTAAGCTTCAGCAAGAACCAATGAGGTTCATTCTCGTGTTACGCAGCACGTTTGAGCTTCAGCAAGAACCAATGAGGTTCATTCTTGTGTTACGCATCACGTTTGAGCTTCAGCAAGAACCAATGAGGTTCATTCTCGTGGTACGCAGCACGTTTGAGCTTCAGCAAGAACCAATGAGGTTCATTCTTGTGTTACGCATCACGTTTGAGCTTCAGCAAGAACCAATGAGGTTCATTCTCGTGTTACGCAGCACGTTTGAGCTTCAGCAAGAACCAATGAGGTTCATTCTTGTGTTACGCAGCACGTTTGAGCTTCAGCAAGAACCAATGAGGCTCATTCTCGTGTTACGCAGCACGTTTGAGCTTCAGCAAGAACCAATGAGGTTCATTCTCGTTACGCATTACGTTTGAGCTTCAGCAAGAACCAATGAGGTTAATTCTCGTGTTACGTATCACGTTTGAGCTTCAGCAAGAACCAATGAGGTTCATTCTTGTGTTACGCATCACGTTTAAGCTTCAGCAAGAACCAATGAGGTTCATTCTCGTGTTACGCAGCACGTTTGAGCTTCAGCAAGAACCAATGAGGTTCATTCTCGTTACGCATTACGTTTGAGCTTCAGCAAGAACCAATGAGGTTCATTCTCGTGTTACGCATCACGTTTGAGCTTCAGCAAGAACCAATGAGGTTCATTCTCGTGTTACGCATCACGTTTGAGCTTCAGCAAGAACCAATGAGGTTCATTCTTGTGTTACGCAGCACGTTTGAGCTTCAGCAAGAACCAATGAGGTTCATTCTCGTGTTACGCAGCACGTTTAAGCTCAGCAAGAACCAATGAGGTTCATTCTCGTGTTGCACATCACGTTTGAGCTTCAGCAAGAACCAATGAGGTTCATTCTTGTGTTACGCAGCACGTTTGAGCTTCAGCAAGAACCAATGAGGTTCCATCTCTTGTTACGCAGCACATGAGCTTCCTCAAGACCCAATGAGGTTCATTCTTGAAAAAAAGAAGAAAAAAAAGGTTTACTTTGAAAGAGTTTCAAGAGGAAAGTGTTAAACCTAATGAAGCTCACATTGCTGCTCCTGAAACAATGTTGTTGAAATCTCTAGTTCAGGATCCTTCTGCTTCCTTGAAAGCAACTGAAACAGATGCAGCTTCGTCCAAGAACACATTGAGATATAAATGACGCCAAAAGAGCATTACCTCTGATGCAATTAGATCTAATACAGAAATTCTACACCAATTTCTGTGGACTTTTGTCTCCAAGGCAACAGTGGGCTATCTCTCAAAAAAAGATAAAGGTTTGGGTTGGCATGGTAACCACATAGTAATCTCACTGATTTTATAGAGCCAGGCATCAAACACAAATGCTGAAAGAAAAAAAAGATGAATATAACATGCTGAGAGACCAGATGTGTTTAGAAAGCCAATAGAAAAGTAATTTAGATGGAAAAGCTTCATATCTTAGACGTTTTTATCAGCAGGTTTTGCAGGATGATTGTGGGACGCCACATGCTGGACTTTAAAACACAGAGAGTGTGTGGGTGTTCAATACTTTGTGAAACCCCACAGGTTGTGTTCTGCACCGTCTCTTTTTTAGTCTCATTTTGTGCACCAGGGGAAAAAAACATGTCTTTATTCTGCATTGTCTTATAAACAACTGAATTTGTTTATGATTGTACTATGACAGTGATGGTGTCAGATAATAATACCATAGTATTTTCGACATATGAATGGTTAAAATAGTTGGCGTGACATTTCAAGTAGTGTCCTGCAGTGTGACATGCTAAACTCAATTTTAAATGATATTCAATGAATAATTTTATTCATTTAGCCTATATGCAGTTTAAATGTCCTAAAATATAAGTGAGAGATCTGGAACATTAAAAATTCATTTGTCACACTGCAGGACAATTAAGGCTATGAACTACTGAAATAAAAAAGCTGATTCAAAATAGCTGTCAACCATATTAATGTAGCATGATATTTAGGCCTAAACTTAAATGTGCAGTTTAGCGATTTCTGAAAAATGCTGTTGACATTTGAAATCCCCCAAAATAAACATTGTCAAGACAAACAAGGATCACACCCTTATCTTGATAGCTCTTTACAACAGAACTGAATCAAGACTGAACAATGACACTGTTTTCTTTTTAGAGCTGCAGTACAGAACTATTTCATCATGGAATTGCTTTCCTGTTATAACTGTAAAGCTGCTTTGAATATATATGCGTTATATAAGTAAAAGTGGCTTGAATTGACTTGACTAAAATATCTAGTTCTATTCATATCCCAAAAAACACAATTATTATCACCCAAAAACATGGAAATAATTTAATATTTTTTAAATTAATTCTAGATGTGTTTGAATATGTTTGTTTATTGTATATAAAGTAGTAGGCTTGTACTTGTAATCTCTAGATAATAATTTTAAGAAAAGTTTCAGTCAATGCATCGGAAAACACTGCCATCTTGTGGTAAAACTTAAATGTTTTAATGTGCAAATAACAAAAACCCCATTCACGAAAAAGACATTTTATTTATTAGTTTGTTTTTATAAACATACATTTTTATATGAATATAAATATTACTTATATGGGCCTTAATAATAGGCCTAACCATTTTTGCCCATGTTACACAAAATGTGTAACTATGAAGTAAATATAATTGTAAACAAGTAATTTTGGAATATCTTTCATGAGATAGTAACATAATAATGTTTAGGTTTAAATAAAAAAATATATATATAAAAAAAATAAAGTAAGGTCACCTCGTTGCTGTAGCTCACAATCATCACAATGGACGAACTGGTACTAACACGCGCACGCATGCGTCGACACGTACGTCCCTATGCGTACGCAGGAGGGGGAGGGGCGCGTAAACAGTGAATTCCAAAAAGGAAGGGAGTGTTTCTTTCAACTGATAAACCAGTACATCAAGGTATGCATTAAAAAGCTCATTCTGAAATTGTGCATTCTCCGTTTACAGACTAATTTACACTTTCTGCAGGCGCGTATGTTTTATTTATTCTTTTGAATCTGCAGCCTCGTGCATTTACCATTTTTCAGCTCAACGCAGCGCCATTACTGTACAAAGCAAAATGGACAAAATGGCCATTTTCGATTATATTGCGTTTTACATGCAATTCAGTTCCTGTGAAGTGGTAAAATGTGTGCAGGTGTGACTTCATGCACGTTATTCGCTGAATATATCAATAAAGACTATAAATTGAGCAAATAAACAATGGGAATGTTGCTCCTTTCTTGTTAATTTGCTGTGCCTTAATGGCCAGTGCGTTTGTCGGGGTGCTTTTCTTTGCACGAACTTCCCTTTGCTGAACAGAGGTCATGGACACACATCTAAGGTGTTCAAAACAGTGCATAAAATTCCTGTAATTTTGTAAATAATTCTTTGTAATCTACACAATGAAATGCTTTACAACGTATTATACAATGCAACATGTTTTTTTATTGAATTCCCAGTTCAGATGCATTATATATATATATATATACATATATATATATATTATATATTTATACATACATACATGTGTGTGTATATATATATATTAATGAAGTATTTATTGGCAGGTTTAAATCATGCCCATTCGCCGATCAGCTGCAGCCCCACCCAAAGAGGATGCCACCCAAGCAAATGCCCCTGAGGGAGGTACGTACTGCCCCTTGCATGTAACATCAGTCATATTGAGAAGAAATAATGACTGTCTACAATAGAACCACATAAGGAATGATTGACCCAGGAATAAAAACTTCTGTTCGTATACACTGAAATAATCCTTAAACAAGCTTCTAGGCACTGAAAATCCTCCCCTCTTCATTCAAAGTTAACATGTGACTTCAAACGAGTTTATAAAATAATGCACAAGTTGTATGGCTTTATAAAGCATCCTTGACTGAACATTGTGTTTTCTATCCCACAGATGCTCCCGCTGAAGGGTCTGCACCTGTAGGTGAGAAGGAGAAAGAGAAGGATTCGGCGACCACTGAACCTGCAACCACGGACGACAAGAAAACAGGAGGTGATGGGGAGGATGCGACTGCTGATGGTGAGAAACAGGCCAAAGATGAAGGAGAGACGCCTGACGAAGGAGAGAAAACTGAAGAAGCTGCAGCTGAGCAAGGGAAGAGCAAGAAGAAAAAAGTCAAGGATGTTGTAGCCAAACTGTAAGTCTGGCTGTTGTACAAAAAAAAAAGAAATGTCTGATCATTAAATTCTTATTTATAATTTAAGCATTAGATTATGTAAAAAGTGGCTCATTAAGCATTTTATGTATTGTTTGTTCATGTTACAGTGACAAGGAAGGAGATGACAAAGGGAAAAAGGTGAAAAAGAAGATTCCTGCTTGGGCGACCATTTCTGCCAACAAACTGGCTTCATCTTCTCTTTCCCAGCCCAAAGTTGAAGAAATCATCTTGGAAGCAATTGAGGTCTGGTTCAGAATTTAACGGGAACTGTTCAATTACCTTCTTGTAAACCTTCTGTTTGATTGTCATTTGGCACTTTTAAGTATGTTTTACCCACTGTTTCTTTTTAGAATTACTGGATACTATTACAGAATATTTTAGTTGTTAAAATCTGTATACGGTGCTGCAGTGATGTAAGTTCGCATCACCCTGGTTCCCTCCACAAAAAGACAATAGGATTTTCCATTGGCTTTTGGATTATTGCAGAAAACAACAAAAAGTTGACCAACAAAAGTTTATGATTCTCACACATGTTGTTCATTATGATAATCTTCACAAACTAACACAACTTTCATGAATTTTGAAGCCTATTTAGTTGTTGTTGTTTTTTTCATTTCGAATATTTAGCAAAAGCACAATTATAAAAACAGTGAGGCTGTTAAAGATTATATTTCCTCTTCGTTATGATGATGTTTAATGTTCCCGGCAACCTCTTTAGTCACATTTAGCTTGTGTCAAGACATGTAAAAGAGATGTCGGTGCAAGAGGAAGTGGAAGTTATTTTGATTAAAGATTATGAGGGCACATTAATTAAAAAAATAAATAGATCAATTTTGATTTCATGGAGACTTTAACCAAAAGATGGTTCAAAAATGCTGAATCATTTCTAACTCGGGTTTGGGACTCATTCCTGCAGCACTATATTCTTTGGAAATCTAAGACAAAGATTCATCTCATATGTGCATCTTTACAATCAACTCACAGAGTTGCAAAGAACGGAGTGGTGCCTCTTCCATTACCATTATGAAATTTGTCATGAAGAAGTATCCGTCTGTGGAAATGGACAAAAAGACCAAAAACCTCTACAAGAGGGCCCTGAAGCGATTGGTTGAGAGAGGCAGTGTCAAACAGGTGATTTGCAATTTAACACACAAATATTTCTTGTTTTATATATACAGTAAGTCAAAAGCCATCCTTTTCTCGTCTTCTTTACCCGCAGCTGAAGGGCAAAGGCTTCTCTGGAAGTTTCGCCATTGGGAAGGTATTCAAACGGAGTTTGTTTCTTGTCTTTGCATTGATGTAAGCCTGTTTTAAATGTGTTCATTAGTTGAACGTTGTTGAGATGCATGATTTTGGGTATTGTTTTGATGGTTTGTAATCATAATTATTAAATCGTTCATTTTGTCAATGTCATGTTGTTGTGTAGAAGTCGGCTGCGTCTGCAGGGACGAAGGAGACGCTGGGAGAGTCTCTGCCTCTGATCATCACCCGCCTCTGTGAACCCAAGGAGGCTTCCTACATCCTAATCAAGAAGTACCTGGAACAATACTTCCCTCAACTCAATGTGGAGAACAGGTCATTTTTGACTCCTATATCCTATAAAAGGATGACATCCTATAACTAGACTTCAGTTTGAACCTGAAAGAATTTACTTACCATTTGGTAATATTGGGAATGGAATAATAGCAATCAGAATTTTGGGTCCTGTGAGATTTTATAAGATTTTATAAAGTTTTTGAGAGTCTCTTCTGCTCACCAAGAAGAGATGCAGCATTTATCTGATCCAAAATACAATAAAAAATGTATGTTGTTAAATATTACTACAATTTAAAACAACTGTTTTCTATTTAATTAACATTAAAATGTAATTTATTCCTGTGATGCAAAGCTGAATTGTCAGCTACATTTTTCAGTCTTCACTGTCACATGATCCTTCAGAAATCATTCTAATATGCTGATATCAATGTTGAAAACAGTTGTGCTGCTTAATCTTTTTGTAGAAAATCAGGATTCTTTGATGAATAAAAAGTTCAAAAGAACAGCATTTATTTGAAGTTTTTCAACATTATAAATGTCTTTTCTGTCACTTTTGAGTAATTTTATGCATCACTTTTGAATAAAAGTGTTATTCCATTTCCATACATGCCGAACTGTACATAGTATACATACCATTAGGAGGTAATTACAGATTGAAATTGTTTACATACATTTTGCCTGAAGATTTATTAATGAAGGGTTCTTCTGTAAATCTCTAAGGCCTGACGTGTTGAAGAACTGCCTGCAGAGATCTGTGGAAAAGGGTTACTTGGAGCAGATCACTGGCAAGGGAGCCTCTGGAACATTCCAGGTTAGTTACCCTTCTGAATTGCTCGACATCTACAGCAAGCAGGTTTGATGAGAATCTGCCTTTGTGTTTGACAGTTGAAGAAAGCTGGGAATAAGGTGCTCATGGGTGGAGGACTGCTGGAAGATGCTGTAGTGGCCGCCATCACAGCCATGAATGAGCCCAAGACCTGCAGCATCACCATTCTGCGCAAATTCCTCATGGAGAAACAGGACCAGAAGAACGTCTCTTTAGTTGGTACGGTACACTCACTCCTCACTTATCGCACCGTAGGGCGCGTTTGCTCTCTGAGGACTGAATTTAGTTTGCTTTTGTTTTGGCATGCTTCTAACTGTTATTCTCAAAGGAGTTGTTCACAAGAACGCTGGTACAGAAATAGTTTTCTTGATCAGTTTATATTACAGCCACCCTTCATATATCTCAGATTTTTATGAAAGTATTCTTTCTGATTGCCAGTTCCAAACCTAAAGAGAACTTTGCTGAAGTGTAAAATGATGGGATGGATGGAGCAGATTTCTGGTCATGGACTCAGTGGGTCGTACCAGCTAAGCTATCCATTTTACCCAAGGTAAATTCAGCTCACCATAAACCAGTGTTGTTATTGTTAACAATCTAAAAAAAAAAAATGGTGATTGCCTAAACTAAAATGCCAAAAATATAAGAATAAAAGCCAATTCAAAATATGAATAAATACTATAATAATATTTAAATAATACTTTAACACTGCTGTAAGCATAGTGCACATTTTAATATTCTTAAATTTGCTTTTGGGGTTTTTACACTTGAAATCCTTCATGGAGGGGCATTTTAAAGGGTTAGTTAATAGTTAGTTCACCCAAAAATGAAAATTATCCCATAATTTACTCACCCTCAAGCCATTCTATGGGCATATGACTTTCTTTTTTTCAGTCAAACAAATATCCTGGCTCTTCCCAGCATTATATTGGGAGTGATGGTACCCTAGATTTTGAAGATGGATGGATATTAATAATAATAATAATGCATTACATTTATATAGGGCTTTTCTGGGACTCAAAGCACTTAACATAGAACGGGGGGAATCTCCTCAAGCACCACCAATGTGCAGCATCCATCTGGATGATGCGACGGCAGCCATATTGTGCCGAAATCTAGGGTACCATTCACTCCCAATATAATGCTGGGAAGAGCCAGGATATTTTTTATATAACTCCGATTGTGTTTGGCTGAAAAAAAAGTCATATACACGTAGGATTGCTTGAGGGTGAGTAAATTATGGGATCATTTTCATTTTTGGGTGAAAAACTAACCCTTTAACTGCAACTATTAGTTCTTAGCTCTTACGATTGTTTTAGATGAAACTTGGTGAATTGATTAGTTGCAATCATGTCTGTTGTCATAAAAATATGTGAAAGGTGAGACTTAAGGCATTGTACAAAATGAAGATTAGACATGATGGAACTACCGCACTTGAATTGACAAATTTTCTGTCGCTCCTCCTTTGTAGCCCAGCGGTTCTGTTTCCAGAAATGATGGAAAAACTCAAACAGAAGGAGGAACAGAAGCTCAAACGCAAGAGAAGTGGCGATTCTGATGAAGATTCCGAAGAGTCAGAGAAAGAATCTGAAGAGGAAGAATCAGACGAGGATGAGCCTCCCCGAAGAAAGAGGTGAAGTACATCACATAACGTCAAAATATCAATTATTAGTGCCAAAGCACTTGCTATTTTATACTTGGCTTTAGGGATTTGAACAAATCATTAACCCTGAGTAATAAACCATGGTGTGTTGTCTGGCTTCCACTTGTCGGATGATAAAATGGGCAAAAGAATCCCAAACCATAGACCAGAATACCTTAGAGACATTTATCTCGGCCTGTGTCTTTGCAAGGCTAAACATGCTTTTTATTTGTCCACAGGACCCAGCGTGCAAAACGGTCTCCTGCGCCTAAAGCTCGTCAAAATAAAAAGGCTAAAACAGTCAGCCGAAAACCTCCTGCCTCAAAGAGATCGGTTTCGTCTGCCAAGAAAGCCCCTCCACCAGCCAAGAAACCCATCGTTGCGAGCAAAGCAGCGCCTAAAAAGGCGCCCACCCCCGTTAAAGCCACGCCAGTCAAGAAAGCCACGCCAGTCAAGAAAGCCACACCAGTCAAGAAAGCCGCCCCGACCAGCAAACCTAAAACACCCATAGCCAAAAAGATGACAAGCAGGGGGTCCAAACGGCCGTCGCCCAAGGCAGCTAAGAAGGAGGCGACTGAATCTGCTGTGAAGGCTAAACCTGCCTCACGCAAGTCGCTTCGATCCCGGAAATGAATCCGCTAGCAGACAGCTGAAAGATCAACTGTAGCTCTGTAGACTGCAGTGATGGCTATTTTCTCCTCTTATTTTTGTAGAAACTTCAAAGTTTTCCTTGTCTTGGGGCCTCTGATGAACATAGGACCTCTTCAAAGTTATTCTGCCATTCAAATACAGGCATATTATGTTCAGTATTCTTAAATTACAGGTAAAGATGTAGAGTAGAAATGCTACTGTTTATGTTGTTTAAAACGTTTGTTCAGGTCACCATTATGAGAGTCTGAAGAAGCAGCTGTTGCTTCATCTCAGTTGTGCTTCAGCAAAAAATCAAATATTTAAAGTTCTTGTAGTCAATCTTTCTGTAGAGGCAAGCATTTCAGTTATTCAGTCTCCCCTTTCTCATCAGTGTTCAAAAAACCTCTCTTTGTAAGTTTTATTTCAATTGTTTTTGCTCATGTTTTGTGAAGTTAGGTCTTTAGCTACTATTGTAATCAAAAAAGAGTTTTGTTGATGTTGGTTCCTTCGTGTAAGTCAAAGAAAATAACGATTATTGATGCCTAACTTTCAGTTGAACAGTCTACCTGAATGCAAAATTGGATTTATTAAGATGCATTAAAGAAACGTTGGCATCCATATCCATGACTGTTGTTTTGTTCTGTATAGTCTATGAAGGAGAATATATGTTGAAAATATTTTCCAAGCAGATGTTTAAAACATAATACACACTATTAACCCGGTCATACTCTTGTTAGTTTATCAGGGGGATTAGATGTAATTTTATGAGCATTACTTACCTTACCCTGCATGCATGTAACTGATATACTTTTCTGTAGTCCTTAATAAAGTGACTATATTTGTACTTCATTATTTAACCATTGTTTTGTTTGAGTGTTTGATTTGATACTCAATGCTAAACCACTAATTTAGAGGTGTTTAAAAGGGGTTAATAAATGATTCAAGCTCTGAAACACATGGTTTGTGTCATTATCACAAGAGTCATGTCTCTGTTAATGTGAAATTCAGTGGCAAATTCTTCTCCTTGTTCTAACATGCACAGTATTTTGGAAGAAAAGGCATGCTTTAATTCATTATACTAAGTATTGAAATGTTTACATAAAACATTTCATGTCCTGACTTGTCTTAAAGTATTTTAACATTCACAAACATCAAACGTTTTTAATTTTTACAGACATGGGTACCCCCTGTATAAAAAAAAATATTTTCACCATAACTCTTTATGATGACTTGTATTAAAAACATTAACTAACATTACTACATAACATAGGCCTGACACTTAAAATGTTGTTTGTAGGGGTATTTAGAAATGTTAAAAAATCAAGAGCTACATGTTATATTATAAATATTTTCACAGAAACAACAATTTTCAGAATGTATCTGCTCATGTTTGATTCGCTTAGACAAAAAATCGTTCTGTTCATCTGAGCAAACAAATTCTGCACTAGCTCGTTTCTGTAACTTGAGTAATTCCCAAAAATGAATCGTCGCTGCATATTTTCTTGAATATTTCAAACGCACTGCTTGAATCAACTAGTTTCGAAATGTTGGATTGGAAAAGATTCCTTTTTGGCCTCTTAAAGGGATAGTTCATCCAAAAATAAATATTTTGTCATAATTTACTCACCCTCATATTGTTCCAAACCTTGTGAATTTCTTTCTTCTGTTGAACACAAAAGAAGATATTTTTGAAAAGCCAATTAATTGACTTCCATAGAATGTTTTTCTTGCAATGGAAGTCAATGCCTACCGTCAGCATCAACTGTTTGATTACCAACTACAAAATATTTTCTTATGAGTTCAAAGAAAGAAACTCATGCAGGTTTGGAACAGCATGAGGGTGAGTAAATTATGACAAAATGTTTGGTTGAATCCCTTTAAAAGATTCAGGATTCGGTAAAACCGTCTTTTAAGTGAATCAGTTTGATGAATCAGTCACCAATTACCTGCGCATCCATGCATGTAGGCGGATCTTGTCAAATCTTTCCCAATGAATCCAGTCTGGCTCTGAATAGGCGGGATTTAGAGAATTAAGGTGAGTCTGGAATGGATTGCTAAACCCCTGGAGGATAATCGACCCACCCTGCCAGGTTCAGTCGTGTGGGCTAATTTGTGAGTATTTGTCTGCTCTGTCTTTTGTGCTTCTTTACAACTAACGTTACTTTATGGATCCTTGTAATTATTCAAGCGTTAACTATTACAGCGTTTGTTTTGATTTCTACAAGTTTCCCGGTATAGCAATTTCTTTCGCTTTCGTGGAAACTGTTTGGCTGTGTCTCAACACATACTTTTATTTTTCATTATTGGCACGTTTAGAGTCTTAACCGGTCTGAACCCCTTTTTCACAAATGTATCTGTTTATCTTTGATGAGTGTCGAGGATTTACTTTCACTATTTATGCTGTGCAGTAATTCGTGAAGTTGAAACGTTGAAGGAGTTTGTAATGCATTTTTATTATTTATTATTTTGAACAGTAGATAAAGCCAACAACAGCAGGCTCGGATATGGGTGAGACAGCTGGCAGGGAACATGGGATTGTTACAAGATCTGCTGAGGTGAAAATTAGGCTATTGAAATATTTTAATGCTGTAAGCTACATCTGGTTTTGCAACTAAGTTTTGAAATTGCATCTGTGGTTTTATTGTGTATAGTTTCCTCCCATACATTGGGATGATTACACCATGAACTCATAGTTTTGCTTTTACTGTTTGTCTAGTATATTGGCTCATTTCCTGTGGATGACAGCTGTTTGGATGATCAGATTCAGCAGCTGCACACTCAGCTGAAGTCTCTCAAGGTAATTTGTGTGCTGTGAAGTGAATCTGAAGAGTATGTTTACTTTTTTTTCTATGTAGAAGTTTGGACACTTGACTGAATTTGTTTTTAATGGTCTTAAAAGCCTTATCTAGGCATATGTGCTTGTAATTAGTTTTATAGACATATGCATTGCACAGGCATCCATTTGGGTATTTAATCATTTTAATTACTATTATTGTACAATGTGGAAACTTATTCAGAATAATATTAAGAATATTACTACACTACATACAGTGCTGGGTAGATTACTTACAAATTGTAGTCTATTACTGATTCCAAATTTCATGACAAAATTCTAGTTAGTTCTGTAATGCATTACATTACAATGTAATATAATCTGACTACTTGTAGATTACTTTTAACCTTGTTTATCTCATTGATTTGTTGAACAGGATTAGCTTATACCATATTGATATAAAAATGCAAGGCAAAGAAAAGATATTTCATTCTTTATCAAAAACATGAAGTGCATTAAATATTACATTTACTTCAGGGTTTTCCATACTGGGGGTTTGTGATTGAACTGCAGAGGTTCTGTGAGTTTAATGAAAAGCTATTAAAAAAATTAATACATTTTATTTGTTTACCTGCATGTCATATTAGAGAACCGTGGACTTAATTGTATCATTATCATTGACTTAATTTTATTATTGACCTAACTTTAATCTCAGGGTGTACTTCAAGTAAATATATTAGGTCAAATATGTTCAGCTTTGAAAAAGTTAGGGAATCTCTCCATTGCCTGTAAATATGAAATAATGTGAATTTGTATATTTTTATGTTTGATAGACAAAAGCCTTAGCACTCAACTTTTCCATGACATTTCGAACTATGTTGTAAATATTCTTCTACAGAACTTTGTTGAAAACAGATTTTGATTAAACCCATAATACAGCTATTAAAGCAATTACTGAAATATGAAACAGGTTTTTAAAGGGTTATTTAGTCATGTTTTCAATCTGTTCCTTTTAGTGATTCAGTCGAGCTGAATTGCTAAGATCAAATCTAATTCATACAAAAAAGGTTATTATTGTACAATGTGGAAAAAAGTAATACATTTTGACTGGTTATGTAGTTTACTAATGAACAGCTGTATTTGCAGACGTACAAGAGCAAGCGAACAGTCTCATTGAAATTCTCTGTCAAAGGAGTCAAAGTTTATGATGAAGATGAAAAGGTAAGATCATCTTGGGATTTCTGACGTTTCTCTTTGCGGATGTCAGATGGTTTAACTCTTTGGTGTGTATCTCATCAGACGCTCCTCATGGCTCACGCCATGTGTCGAGTCTCGCTGTCCACCGCCCGTCCGTCAGATGCCCAGTTTGCCTTTGTCTCCCATAATCCTGGACATTCTGATGCCCAGCTCTATTGCCACCTCTTCAGAGCCAGACATGCTCGAGCTGTAAGCCTCAAAACGACAAAACATCATATTTAATTGTTTGTAATATTGCACGTCTGTTTCAGAATCAAGAATGTGGTTGTAGATTTCTCAAGTGTGATCTTTAGAAGTGCCAAAACAAATGATGTGCTTAGACCATAACATTGCACACTAAAGAACGTTGAAAATGTAAAAATGCACAATAGTTAGAAATAAGAATAAATGCTCAATCACTGCAAGAATTTGATGATGTTTTTCCCAAATAAAGGCCCAGTTCCTGAACCTGCTGCTTTGCCGCTGTTTTCAACTGTGTTTTCTGGAGAAGCACCCAGAGGAAGCTCAGGATCTGTGTTCAGGGAACAAACCAACTCTAACGCCATCGCTGCTAAATCAAGGATTCCCTCTCAGTGTCAGCGCCTTGGTGTCTTTCCGCAGGGCCCCAACTCAAGGCCTGCTACCTGGGGCAAAGGTTTGTTCTCACCGTATCTAGCATAAAGTGCTTTTTGAAGTTAAACTTCCAAATGAAATTTGTGCAAGTGGCATAGAAAACATTTGATACATTTGATTACTAGTTCAATATTATTGAATTAAGCCCAAAAAGTAATTGCTGAATTTTTTAATTTTTTTGAGATTCAGGGATTCCTTTCGGGCCCTTAAAGTCAGGCTGTTCTCTTACTCATTCTTTTACCACGAAATAATCTTATTATTATTATTTTTCATTTTCTTATTTTTTCATAAATTTGCAACTCGGTTTTTTTTACGCACTTACAAAAAAAAAAACTTGAGCTGTAACTTTGTCTAAATCTAGTCTAAATGATTTGATTAACTTTATATACAATAGCCTCTTTTTTTATATAAATGTAACTTTATATAAATAGAATCAGGTGTGCTATTATCTGTTACAACACTGATGTAAATTGAAAATGTTTGTATTTGCATTTGGCTTCTTAAAGTGTTTTTGTAAGAAATCTAATGTACCTCTGTTGAACTTTTATTTTTTTATAAGAAAAAATGTTTTTTGATAGCATGATGCTGTCATTGGAGCTTAAGTTGTCAATAACCCTCAATATTCCTTTTAAAACTGCCTAATTCCTCAGTTTTTCCAATAATTGGAATACTGCAGTGTTCATGTCGATTTCCCTGAACAGGTGTTCTCACAACAGAGCATGGAGCAAGTGAGCAGTCCTGAAGAGGGTCCCACTTCCTCTCCCACTTTAGTTCGCAAAATGGCGATCCGGACCAAAGAGCTGCGCTCCGGAGCATATCGCTCTTTTACATGTACTCCCCTCAAACAGCGCCACCTGCAGGATAAACTGAGTGCACCACAAGGTGGGATAAGTGTTCATAGGACACTTTCGAGAGTGAGAGAGTTCTTTAGGTAATGCACACATCTGGTTAAAGTGGCTGGCTTAATTAAAGCACAATGGGTTAATTTATTATACTGATCATTTAGTTTTGGTGGTTGGTGAGTCAAAAAAGGTGGTGGGGATTTCCACACTGTTGTTTCTGCCAGTTACCACAAAATAATCTGTGTATTTTGTTCTTTTATATATATATATATATATATATGAATTTGTGTGTATATTATTAATTTATTGTGGGAAATGGCTATGTGTTCATTTTGTCTTTGCGTGGTTATGCCACGTCTGTTAACTGAAGGAAGACTCGGCTGAGGATGTAGTTGCTTAGAAAAGACTTTACCTCTCGTTGGTTTCATATGGTTTACATGAACGGAGAATATTTGTTTTCAATTTGAATCCGCAGATAGCACATCCCAGCAAAACAAAAAATTATTTTCCCCCCAAAAATAACTCCACTAGTAACTTAGCCATAGAGAGGCAAAATATCTGTACTGCAGCTTGAAAATAAAAATAATAAAAAGTTTATTTAGATAAAAGTCAGTAAAAAATGTGTGCTACTCAGAATATTTGAACTTGTGGTCAGTCCAAACTAAGAACGCTGCAATGTTTTCTTTTTGCCAAAGAAAACAAACACGGACATCATTTGTGAAACCAATGAGAACTTGATTCCTCTGGGAATCTGAAGAATCTTTTCTTTTTGTGAAACAGAAAAGGAACAGGCCAGTGCAAACGCATGCATGTCTCGAGCTCTCAGTTTGGCCGAGACAGAAGAAGCTCTGGCTCACGCAGTGTGGTGTTGGGCTGGCGTGTCTAGGTCAGTATTGGTGCACTACTGGCTGGTCTGGTAAACTTAAAGGGATAGTTCACACCAAAAAATGAAAACTGTCATAATTTACTCACCCTTTAGATGTTCCAAACTTGTATGAGTTTCTTTCTTCTGCTGAACACAAAAGATGATATTTTGAAGAATGTTGGTAATCAAATAATTGACAGTAGCCATTGACTACCATAGTATTTTGTTTTTCCATACTATGGAAGTCAATCGCGTCCATCAACTGTTTGATTACCCATATTTTTCAAATTATCTTCCTTTATGTTAAACAGAAGAATGAATTTTACACATGTTTTGAACAACATGAGAATGAGTAAATTTTCATTTTTGGGTGAACTATCCCTATAAAAGTTACAATCACATAAATGTTAATGCTTTATTCGTTTTTTTTAAGCAGTACCTCTTAATATTAATTTTTGCATGTTTCTCCAGGCATGCATATTTTATTGTAATTTAGGCTAAAATTGAATTAAAATAATAACAATTCTGAGCTGATTTTTGGGAATTAAATCTTCACAACATATAAAAATAAGCAAGGTTGTACATCAATGCCTTGTTCATGGACAATGCTTAAGCCTATTCCCAGACTAAAATGCATGTTTGTCCTGTTTTAACTGAAAGCAACTTGCAATGCCATTGATTTGTCTCAAGATCCACACCAGTAGTGTTTTTTCCCCTTAATTTAACAAAGGCCTAATCCTGGCTTAATCTAAGCCCTGTCTGTGAAACCAGGTCCAAAGGAATTAATTTACATGGCTTTTAATCCAGTATGTGTATTGTTCAGTAGTTTAGTATTTGATTTCCATTTACAGCAACTGTAGTTCCTCACTCCTGGCAGATGATGTCTTGGGTTCCTTCATCCTTTGTCCTCATCCCAAAAAGCCCAACCGTGGGTCTCTCTCAGTCCGCTTTCCATCAGGACTGGTAACTCATTCTATTAAGAATTCCAAGGGGAAGTTCCGCCTTGAGGTGAGCAAATATGAAACCTGCTTTCGTTTTCCTTCCTCTACTCTGTAACTACTTGTGTCTGAAGTAAAATGTAGCAAATGTTTCATCTTCATTTACAGAAGTGCCACAATGAATTTGAAAGCCTTGCTGCTTTGATCGAGCACTACACAGAGTTCAATGAGGAGCTGGAATATTTTCTGAGCTTTGCCCGTGTCAACCACAGTTACGATTGGGAAGAGATGGTCAATAAGAGTTTACGTTCACCACAGAACTACAAAAAAGGCACATTTAAAAACCAAAGTTGGGTTTGAATCCTGTCTTTCATGCTCTGTGGTTATTTTTTATATAATCGTTTTTTAAAAAATGTATACTACATATTTTACTTGGTTTTAACAGTTACAGAGCTACTGACATGAGTAAACCTTCCTAACCAGGATCTTAAGTCATTGGCAATTTTTTTTTTCTATTTTGAATGGACACTTCGTTTTGCCTGTTGGCAATAACCTCAACCCTTCTAAAGCACTCACTTTATTTTTTGGTTTAAATTTATTTTCTAGGGAAACAAGCACTCATGTTTTTTTTTTTTGTTTTTTTCACAAGCGCTAATGTCAAATTTAAATGTTAACTCAACTTTTGCAAAGATGCATACCTATGCATGTACCCTGTATAATGTTTTTAAATTCTGTGTTGTATGCGTGTACATTGCTTGCCTTTTTCACTCTCTTGGTTGTATATCATCACTAGTTTTAGATAACTTTTTTGTGATTACCTCAAACCCTGAAAATATCCACTACCCAGTTAATGTTTTGTTTTTTCCCCAGGCTTTGCTGCCTTAATATTGTTTACCTCTTGCACATTTCACCTCTTAAATGCACACTTTTCTGTTATCAGCTTTGCATCAATGTAAATGTAATGCTTCTTTGCATAAACTGATTTTACTGTCATTTTGTCTCCTTTAATGTTCAAAATCCAGTAGAATACTGCCATCTAACCAGGGGCCTATACCATGAAGCCGGTTTAGGTGGCTAGCCAGCTATGTTTCAGTTTAATTTGCGTCAACCCTGGGTTTTAGGGACCATGAAAGTGGTTTGGCTTTTAGCAGTGTTCATCGCCATAGTAACTTACGCTCCACGGCTAACCTGGTCCGGGGCAGGTTATGTTCTAGGTAAGAGGTTGCAAACTGAACTTGGACCAATCAGCTGTGAGCAAAGTGACACTGATGCGATAAAGTCACTCCACCTGTTTCTACTCAAAATTAAAGGTCACTACATAGCAAATGATTTTTACAGACAAAATTGTCTGGTTTTTAGTGATTCTTACTTAGAATAATAAATTTGTATGATTTAGATATTATTTATGTAATTATTATACCCTTTATCAATCACACATGTACAATTTTAGTTAATCAATTATTATTACGCAGTTTAAATGAATAAATATATAAAGGTAATATAAATACGCTTTAGCATCAATAGATGAAGCAATAAAATGACTACATGTGAGCTTAAATGTTCAATTCTCTCTATACCTTTATCAGCTGTATAAAATAACTTCAGAACTTTTACTTGCACTGATATACAGTAGCGAGACTTTTTCTTTTAGTTGTCCTCTTTCATAGACAGCTGTTTCTCCTTGCTGTGTAAATTTGTTTAAATTCTTAATATTTTAATACTTTTATTTAATAAGTGAATTGCGCTGCTTCTCTCGCGAGAAATAAATCTCAGTTTCACTCTTTCTCAACATGTGATTGGCTGTTCGCTATTGATGTCACACTTAAACTCCTAAACTCAGGATCAAAGCCTGAGTTGACAGAGAAAGTTGATGATCAGCATCATGGTACCAACAAAGCCTGGTTGGATTGGTTTGGTTTTGTCAACTCTAAACTAATCCTGTAACCCTGAGTTTGTTCAACTACCATCATGGTACAGGCCCCAGATATGTTACAAAATGAAATACGAGTAGATACTATATATATATATATGAGGCTACATACATAGGCTACATGCATTCTCAGTGTCGTAAAATTAAGTTCTTTTATTTTGCATTGACATACTCATTACTGTAAAGCCTAATAGCTTGTAAAGATGTATCATAATATTAGTTAACTAATGACATTTTGTATTTTATGGTTTTAGTTTAATAGTCTTAGTTTAGCTTTAATGGGCGATGGAAGGTTCCGACGGAATGGTTCGTTTGTGGGATATCTTGTGCTTAATTTTTATGAAAATAATGGTCTTACTGAATTAAAAACATTTATTTTATGAACTAAATACATGTACATATTTATTAATGCATGCTGGCTTTATTTGTTATATTTTATGAAAGTAATAAACAATATTCAGTACGCATGTCATTGGGGGCGCTTTGAAGTTTGGAGTTGCTAGGCAACGCCGAAAGCCTCACTAAGAGAAACACGCTGCTTTATTTAATGTCACGAACCGAAGCTTGACCTCAAACGGGTCTTGACGGAACCTGGATCGGATGTCAGTGTTCGTAAGCGTCTTTCCTAATAACAGAAGAGTTGCTTAATTGTCTTCATGAAATTACCATGACATTGCTGACTGATAATTAGAGTGAAATGTCCATTTCTGTTCAGCAGATAACCATCCGTCCAGATGGCATCCGAGTCCGTGAAGGTGGTGGTCAGATGTCGACCACTGAACGACAGAGAGAAGGCGCTAAACTGTAAGATGGTGGTTTCCATTGACAGCAGTCACTGTCAGTGTTTCATTGAGAAACCTGGAGCCTCGGAAGAGCCGCCCAAACAATTCACGTTTGATGGGGCTTATTATATGAACCATTCCACTGAGCAGATCTACAACGAGATCGCATATTCTTTGGTGGAGGTAATATTGATTTGTGTGTGTGGTGATTGGTGGTCAGTGTGACAGCTAGATCTTCTTGGACCAATTACTTTCCAGTGTTGTTCATGCCCATATAGCCACTGTATATGGGTTATCTGAAACCTGTTGTCCCTTATCTGAAACGGAACACCATTGAGTTTAAATTAGTCACGGAAGTAAACTACAACCCTTCCTATAATCGATTATTTACTAGATGCACGTGTAAGTTGGGCGATTTAGACTCTAAATCAATCAATCTATCTATCTATCTATCTATCTATCTATCTATCTATCTATCTATCTATCTATCTGTCTATTTATCGTCTGTCTGTCTGTGTTTTTGTACTAATCAGTGTCAAATATATTGTTATTTTATAAACAGGGTGTAACTGAGGGCTACAATGGGACAATTTTTGCTTATGGACAAACAGGGAGTGGCAAGTCGTTCACTATGCAAGGTGTTGTAGATCCTCCTTCCCAGAGGGGAATCATCCCTAGATCTTTTGAGCACATCTTTGAGACAATCCAGGTAACCAATTTGCATATCATGTGATTTTATATAGATAGGATGCCATCATATTATAAAACCTAATATTCTCTGACATATAATATTCAAAATGAATGACAAAGTAAAATATTATAAATACACTAACATTCAAAAGTTTGTGGTCAGTAAAATGTTTAGAGCCGAAATTCTATATATTCATTGTGAAAAAGTTTTTAAGTGACATTTAACCTGAACTTTTCTATTAAGTGCGCAGAGAACACAAAATTCCTTGTACGGGCCTCTTACCTGGAAATTTACAAGGAGGAAGTCAGAGATCTTTTGGCAAAAGACACCAAACAGAAGATGGAAGTATGTCTCTACACTGATCACACAAAGCCCATTGTATATTAGCTAAAATGGACTGAATGTCTCAATGCTGTGTGTGTTTTAGCTGAAGGAGCATCCTGAGCGTGGTGTGTATGTACGGGATCTGTCCATGCACACGGTGCACAGCGTTGGGGAATGTGAGCGGATCATGGATCAGGGCTGGAGGAATCGCTCTGTGGGATTCACACTCATGAACAAAGATTCATCTCGCTCACACTCCATATTCACCATTCACCTGGAGACCTGCAACACAGGTTTGTGTCTCAATCCCACATTTTTTACTGAGTTCTGCATGAATAAATCTATATGCAACATCTCTGTAATCTTCATATGAGTTTAGATGCTGCAGGTGAAGAACATCTGCGTGCTGGAAAGCTCAATCTCGTGGACCTTGCAGGGAGTGAACGACAGTCGAAAACCGGTGCTACTGGAGATCGCCTTCAAGAAGCCACCAAGATCAACTTGTCTCTTTCAGCCCTTGGCAACGTTATATCTGCATTGGTGGACGGTCGTTCCAAGCACATCCCGTATCGTGATTCCAAGCTCACTCGTTTGCTTCAAGACTCTCTGGGCGGAAACACTCGTACCCTCATGGTAGCCTGTCTCTCACCTGCCGACAACAATTACGAAGAGAGCATCAGTACTCTACGCTACGCCAACCGTGCAAAGAGCATCCAAAACCGTCCGGTCATCAACGAGGACCCAAAAGATGCCCTCCTGCGCGAGTATCAGGAGGAAATCAAGAAGTTGCGGGCGTTAATCTCTGGGCAGCTGGGGTCTGCCAACCTCAGTTGTAAGAAACACAACATTTGTGTAAATTTGAATCTCTTTGAATAGGGAAAGAGCGCAATTTCGACTTATTTTTGTCTGTTAACAGCACCTTTGGTAGGTCAGAATTCAGGAGATCCTCTAGCTGTTGTGTCACGACCCCAGAGCAACACATCAGAGAGTGAAGCTGAAAAAGACAGTATAAAAGAGGTGTGTACTGATATAAAGTCAATGGAAGAGTCTTAAAGTTGTTGTTTCTGCTTTATGATGAGGCCTTCATCTTGAAAGATGAAGAATTTTTGAGGAAACTTTCTATTTTAATGTGTTGATTGGTTTTCTCATTGTCAGTAGAAATAATTAAGCACTAACTCATCCATTCTTTGCAATTATTTTCCTGTATAGCATGGCGCTAGCATTGCAAAGGTCATGGGTTCAATTTCCACAGAAAGCAAGTTGCTTTGGATATGTGTCTGCCAAATTCATAAATGCACATGTAAATGTAAATTTAGGAATATGAGAAGAAACTAGCGAGACTGCAGGCCGAGTATGATGCCGAACAAGAGTCCAAAGTCAAACTCCAGGAGGACATTGCTGCCTTGAGAACATCATACGAGACCAGACTCTCTTCTCTGGAGAGGTCCAGAGCTAGTCGAACACACACCACTGGTAATGTTGAAACTAGTTTTCTTTCGGTACAGTTTTAGGTTCTATGTCTGCCTGATCTGGTCGAATTGTCTTGGTATCTCTCCTTAAACAGGTGGCCCTTGTGTGGACCATCCTAAGGAAGAGCCCATCACTGAACCTGTGGCCACACAAGAACAGGCGAATGTTGGGCACGATGTACCCGAGGTGCTTTGATTTTGCCTAAAACAAGTCAAAGTCAAGTCAAATTTATTTATATGGCATTTTTCATAATACACACTGTTTCAAAGCAGCTTCAATATAGTCAACATTTTGCAACAATACTAACAATCAAGCAGTAAAGATATGCTCTAGTACATGGGTGTGCAAACTCGGTCCTGTAGAGTTTAGCTCCTGGCCTCAACACACCTGCCTGGAAGTTTCTAGTATGCCAAGTAAGACCTTGATTAGCTGGTTCAGGTGTGCTTTATTTCGGTTGGAGCTGAACTCTGCAGGACAGTGGCCTTCCAGGAGCAGGATTGGACAACCCTGCTCTAGTATAAATCGCACCTAAGTGAGTATACTTTATGTATGCGGATAAAGTTGGTCATACTTTTACTTTATATAAAGAGCTGGGCGATAATAGAGTTACATTTTCCAACGAAATAACAAATCAGGCAATTTGCTCTATAGTATATATCACTATATGTGAGCGTATGTATATAACCTTATGAAAATACAATTTACATTTTTGTGACAGTATAAAAAAAAAAGTCAGCCAAGGGAGTTTTTGAATCTCACAAATCTGAATGAGTCTTGTTTGTGTAGGAGAGTCCGTCTTCTGCTGCTGCCAGTGTTAAAGGAGCTCCCAGTGGCGAGAGTTTGGTTTTAGCTACAGTTGTGGTTGCCACACCAGATCAACTGGACCAGAAGCATGTTTTAGAAAGGTGAGATGCTCAGATAGCCATTTGGGGTCAAGAATTGGAGCAAATGCTATGGTGCATCCCTGTTAATTTAGTGCACAAAGGTACCAAAAAGTATTTGAACAATTAAAAATGTATGAATGTCATTGCATTAAATAACAAAAAAATCTGTGCTATCTGCAGACAAATGATATTAGGTGTTTTCTCAGAACTAACGTCATGTAATTTGGTTGCATGTTTTTTTTTTTCTGGATGTAATACAGTAACACTCAAATAGAGTTAAGGCCTGTTCACATAAGGAATGATAACTATAAAGATAACTATACTAGCGTCCACACCAAAGCTGACACATGAATTTGAGGAAATTCTTGAGGGGCTCAAAATGAAACAAATGGAAACTGAGGGGGCACATATCGCCTCGTGGCATTTTGCTTGGTCCAAAATGAACATAAATGCTGCCTCTGTTATATTTTTTTGGCCTAAAGGCTGCAGCAGCTAGAGCAGGAGTTTGTGGGTGGAGAGCAGGTGAGGAACGAGGAACTGAAGCAGAGACTCAGACAGAGGAAGACTCTGGCTGACCAGAGGAAGAAGCAGCTAATCGAAGCTCTGAGCCAGAGCAGTGAGGACAGTGACAGCATTCTGCTGAACGTGTACGATTCCATCCAGGAGGAAGTTCATGCCAAAAGCAGACACCTGGAGAACACACAGAAGAAGGTTAGAGCTTTACTACTCGGATAGCATTTAGTATTTACTCAACATTCCCCTGTTCTCTAACATGTCGTTGTTCAGAAATTATGTCACATGAAAGTTGTGGAAACTTGGTGTCTTGGTGTAGCAATTGCATATTGATTTGTATTACTTATATATATCAAATCAAACCACCTTTATTGTCACACTACCAAAACACAGAAGTGTAGTGATAGGTGAAGAGAGTCTTTGGTACAAGGCTGAGATTTCATAAATAGACAAAAATATACAAAACAAATTAATATACAGTACACAAAATACAAATATACACATAATACAGATTGTACACTATATACATTTACAAATACACACACAGTATTTATGTAGTACAATTCACAGAAGAAGAGCACTGTGTATAAATGTATATATATATATATATATATATATATATATATATATATATACTAAATATTGTGTTTTGAAATAGTAAATGTATAGGATCTATGATCTACAATTTTAAAAAAGCATATAAAAAGCTTATTGTTTTTGTCTTAACTTTTAGATTATATTTCTAGTTTTGCTAATGAGAAGAAACTTTAGAACCAATCTCAAATGTCCAACCATTTGTTTATGTAATGAACAGTTGAAAGCTGCCAAGTTGGAGATCAGGGATCTTCAGGCAGAGTTTGAGATGGAGAGAGATGATTATCTGGCCACCATTCGGCGTCTAGAGCGGGAAGGCCAGCTCCTTCAAGGAATCTTGGAGCGCATGGCGCCCCTGGTTCGAAGGGACTGTAACTACAGCAACCTGGACCGGCTGCGGAAGGAAGCGGTGTGGGATGAAGAGGGAGCGACCTGGAGACTGCCAGAGGTTGTGGTGCAGAAAACCACCTTACCTGCAGGTGAAGTGCTGGAAAGAAAAAAACTGCAGTGTGAAATTCCTGAGAATCTTGATGATCTCTGTATAATCTATTTTAAAAATTAAAGACCTATACTTTTATATACTGGTTTCTAATGGGATCGTAGGAAAAAAAAAGAGCTTGTTCTGCAACAACATTGATTCAAAACAAATCATTAGTCACCAGTAACAGAATCTACAAACTAAATCTATTTTTTTAATGATAATAATGAATCATGGAGAACAGGCTTTTAAATTGTGCATGTCCAAAAAAAGCAAATGTTTCAGTCAGTTGCTTGTGTGATTTAAAGGTATATATTCTATATATTGTCTCTCTTCTTGCTCTGCAGTGCCTCCTTCAGGTGCCATTGCCCCTGGCAGACTTTCAGCACGCAGGAATTCAGCCTCAGACCTTGCCGACCCTTTTGTGGTATTCATACAGTGAATTAACACTATTCAAACATGATTTCTGATATTTACACACAGATACACTACAAATGAATCAGATACTAGATTCATGTACACTGTCAATTTTTGTGTTTTTACACTTGAACTTGAACTATATACACAGTGCTTAGCATAAGTGAACACACACATGCTAAAGATGACTAAAAAGAGGATTCAAAAATCATCTTTTGGAAATTGATCTCAATGCCTTAATTTAAAATAATGAGGAAAAATCCAACCTTTAAGGACACCAATTCTCTTTTTGAATGAATAATGTATCATACATAACTAAATAAATGTTCTTCCTTAAAATACAGGGGGCATAAGTCAGGACACCCCTATGTTAAATTCACATAGAGGCAGGCAGATTTGTATTTTTAAAGGCCAGTACTATACATCCTGATAAAGTTCCCTTGGCCTTTGGAATTAAAATAGCCCCACATCATGGTACTTTCCATAAGATCATCTCTCATTGCAAATCAAACCAGCTATTAGGCGAACTGGAATAAAACCATGCCAATCTCTATAATAAAGGGTATGTGATGATGTGGGGATATTTTAATTACAAAGGCCAAGGGAACTTTATCAGGATGCATAGTATCCTGGATCCATGAAATAACTGGCCTTTAAAAATAAAAATCTGCCTGCCTCTATGGGAATTTAACATAGAGGTGTCCTGACTAATGCACCCTGTATTTAGCAGCATTTTTTTTTCAAGTCATCCTCATTTATATTATATAACAATATATAGATTGTTTCAAAGCAGCTTTTTACAGAGATATTTTTATATATTTTACAGAGATATTTTTATATAGATATTCAGAGATATTATTTTAAGGAAGAACATTTATTTATTTACGATACATTATTCATAGTTCATAGTTCATTATTCAATTTTCAAGAAAATTGCTGTCCTTAAAGGTTTGGATTTTTCCTAATTTTCTTTAATTAAGGCATTAAGATCAATTTCCAAAAGATGATTTTTTATTCCTCTTTTTAGTTTACTTTAGGATTGGTGTGTTCACTCATGCTAAGCACTGTATATATAATATTGCCTTTTCATTACTCCAGAATTTTTGCTTTGGCTATATGACATGTTGTACTATTTTGCTGAAACTTACTGAAAGTACAAAGCACATGGATATTTAATGAGGCAAGCATCGTTTAGTTTATGATTTTTTACCATTCTAGCCTTAATGCAGTTCACACTGGAATTCACACTCGGAATTACAATCCAGAGTTGGCACTGTAAAACCGCTAAAGTGTATGCTAGGGTTAAAAAGTGGTCTTAACCCACATATGTTTGAAATGTTTTTAAGCTTAACCCAGGGTTAAAAGCAAACTGGGTTTAAAAAAAGATGTTAACCCTGGGTTAAGTGTAGTGTGAAAAGTGCTTAATATCCCTAGAACCTTACTTATGAATATGAAAAACATCCATAGCTTTGACTCATGTCCAACTGACTCTCTTTTTAGCAAGAAGTGGAGAAGGATCGCTACAAGGAAATGTTGAAACGCAGTGATAGCCAGCATATCGCCACTAACTACTTCAAGCCAAAACGGACCAGTCAGCTGTTGGCCGGTGACTCTATTAAAAACACAAGTAAGAGATTGATATAATGTTAACTTTACAGATTCATGTTCATTTGTTTCTCTTATGCAACTTCTGTATGCTTATAAATGTTGCTAATTCTAATCATTTTGTCTCAGTGAATTATTCTGGTTCAGTTGGTAATGGTTCAGCCCACCAGACCTCCAGTGGGTCCAGTCTGTCTCCTCTAACCGTGGAATCTCTCCCTCCGCGGCCGTTCCGTTTGGAGTCCCTTGGAGTCCCACCTGCACACGGCAAAGTAAAACGCAAGAAGAGCAAGTCACTCATCCCAACTGAGGGCATCTGACAGGACACGGCTTTACAAATCCTTTGTATATATAAGAGAGTCCAGCGCTTTATATCTTTTAAAGCTGCTATTTTCTGATTTTATTTCATATGTGTATATATATAAAGACATATTTTTATTGTATTAGTGCTGAATGACATACAGGGTGTCCTAACTTTGTGACCTAACTTCTTTTAATTCTAAATACCACATAATGGAATGTAACCACTGTATAAAACATAGGAATTTTAACTAATACTACCTGAAGTAGAAATAATGCAGTGTTTTAATTTTGCACTGAAGAGCCATGCTGCTATCTGTATTATTAAATAAGTATTTTTGTCCTGAAAAACTGATCTTTTTAAGATTTATCCCACAAACAAAAGTGTCTAATAACTAGGGATGTTTCTGAGATAGTATTTCTCATGTACTTTTTCTAAGCCACTTATATAGAAGTGACTTTTTAATGGATAAAATTAAGTCTTGTTCGTATGGGCCAATATTAACATGCATTCCATTAGCAATATAAAATGGGTTGCTTTGTGGTGTTTAAATCCCTTCTTTTTTTCTTTTGGTGATTCATCTCTTGTACCCAGACTCTAAAAAAGTAGGTATGATAAATCCTAAAAGTATTAACATAATTGCTTTACATATATGTAAATGAATCATTCTTTCTGACATTAAGTATATGCAACCTTGATTAAAAACACAATAGTGATAGTGACCTGTGCCCAGCAGACAGTAATCACTGTAATTAAACTAAAATTAAAGTGAAAAGTACTGTCAATCAGACTGAAGCCAAGCGGAGGACCATTTAATACACTAATAGGTTTTTTAACAGCCTAGTCACAAAGTTCACAATGTACAAAACAATGTATTTAACAGTAGGGTTGTACTTTATTTTACAGTCCTGTTCTACAGTCCAACCTTCCACTTAACCTAACCTCACCCAAGTACACTCAAAAAAATGATTCATTGGATGAACTCAATTAAGTTGTGGGCAGGATTTCCATCCAATAAATATATGTAGGCCCAACTCAAACTGAGTACATCCATTCAACAGAATGTAAATTAGTTAGCCTAACTCATTTGTATTAAATAGATGCAAAAGAATATAAACGAGTTACTTGATTAACTTATTTTTATCAAATACTTATTACTAACCAGACTGACTTTATTTCTGTCAGACGTCTACAAAAGTTTTATTGAGAAGTAACAGGGGTTTAACTCTATGTTTTCTGTTTAAGGTCACCATAACAGTGATCAGTGTTTCCATTAGTTGGCTCTTAACTCTTATTATATCTATTGTCTTTTTTGGCTGCTGTGACAGTGTGTTTGTTAAACAAATTTGGAGCGCGAAAGTAAGCTAAAATGAAATGAGATCAGCTGATGATGGTTACCTGTTGATGGTTTTATAATCGTCATTAAACAGAATGATTTACTGAGGTTTTTATAATCTAACCATTATTGTCACGTTTTTACCTTGTGTTACTGCAGCATGAGATCAAGCAATATTACAACAATAAGTTAGAAGACTTTAACGAACATGAGCACAAAAAAGTCTGTTTATGATGACACACACAGACATCAACAATCAGCGTATGAATCTCAACAATGGTAAGATTCAAAAGTACTTTGCTGCAATGGATACTTTGTACCACCATAGTACACAACTCCCAGCATGCATTGCAACATGAATAAATTATGCAGCTGGACTGTCCTATAATTTTTGTTTGATTCTAAATATTTTCTTTTATTTTTTGCTGTTGTATTTGTTGTGAATTAGTAGCTTTTCACTGGTGTTCTGAATTAATCTGTTTATCTAAATATTTGTGATTGTCACCATTGTTGAGATTCATACGCTGATTGTCGTCACAAACTGACTTTTTTGTGCTCATGTTCGTTAAAGTCTTCAAACTTATTGTTATAATATTGCTTGATCTCATGCTGCATATATTATATATATTATATAAAATCACATGTTTTCCGATTGTTTACAAACTTAGAATTTTCTTTCTGTTGTTTGCTAAGTTTTGACCACGTGTTGCTCGTTTGTTTCAACAAGGCCATGCAACAATGGAGAAAACAATGCTGACTTTAAAACTTGAGGCTCAACTTTACAGATCTTAATCGAATAACAGAATGTAATTTGGAAGATCTTTTCAAATTTTAGGTTTCGTTTCTTGTTGCGTAGGCAAACAAGGATATCTTTAAAATCTATTAACAAGGGTTTTCATTCTTCATCTGCGCCGCCACTATCACGTCCTCACGTGTTTCAGTTCCGGACTAAACAAATGGCTTTCCGATCCGTAACAATGCAAACAACCTTTTCTCAACACCTCTAAAAAAGGGCAGAAAAAGTTGACTTACCATAACGGCGGAAGAAAGAGAAGATGTTCAAACCTCGAGTTGATTTTTAAAATCCCAATATTTTGCTGGATAAGACGTTGTTCGCTTGTGATGTGAGATCATGCAGGCTGGTCACCACTTTGTAAGGCCGTCTAACTCGATCCAATGGCGGTATTCGGATTAGCGGTGAAGGTCTCACGCACGCGTGTTCCGTCTCTTCTCATGGCAAAGGGATTTTTGGTTAAATGCAATACATTTTCTCCTATGTATTTTCTCGTTATTTCATCTGACTCCATAAATGAAAAATGTTTTAATGATATCTGTGCATCATTAAATGTGAGCGAATGTTTTACTATTCTTTTAAACTCTTGAATGAAAATAATGTCAAAGTCAATTAGAATAATCAAATATCACAATTTAATTTGTCAGGTAAATATATCATTACAATTTCATAACCAATTCAAAGATAATAAATGCAAAACATCAAATGCTCTAGAACAAAGAGGAAAAAGTTTACCCAACAAGAAATGCGTGAGGCTGAGAGTCTCGCAACTCTCCCCCTCACGGGCCGATCTCAAATACAGAAAAGGCCTCGAGCTCTCGCTGCGTTTCATTATATACCAAGACCTCATTTCAAATCTAAACATCATCCACAGTGGAAGTTTAACTGTAAGTCACCATTTGCTAGCAGTGGAAAATTAGCATTCAGTCAAATGGTCAGAATGTGTTAACTCAAAGACACACCCTCCAGTGTGGAAGATATTTCTAAACTTCCTAAGAACTTTATTACCTTTTGGTTTTCTTCTTTGGGAATGAGACATTTGTACCAGTCGCACCGAGACATTTCAAATAATACCAAACATGTATAAAACTCGATGATAATCATTCACATTAAACCATTTAGATTCTTGTGTGAGTTTGGGAGATCTCTGCCAGGATGAAGAATGGGGGAGAGAAATGTAGATTAGGAGGAGGGAGGTGAGACCTTCGTCTCAATAGTGCATTAGGGGGAGTTCAAATGTTAATTTCCTTTGTTTTCTCAGAGAGTGGCCCTCTCTTAAAGTCCTTCCAGTTTTTCCAGTCTTACACCATCATCAGCTGATCTCATTTCACTTTAGCTTTCTTTGTTGCTCCAAATGTGTTTAACAAACACACTTGTCACAGCAGCCAAAAAACACAATAGATATAATAAAAGTTAAGAGCCCAACTAATGGAAACACTGATCACTGTTATGGTGACTTCAAATGGAAAACATAGAGTTAAACCCCTGTTAATTCTCAATAAAACTTTTGTAGACATCTGACAGAAATAAAGTCAGTCTGGTGAGTAATAAGTATTTGATAAAAATAAGCTAGCCTCACTCGTTTATGGGTGTTTCTGCAACTACGGGCACTTTTAAGTCCCAGCAGTGAAATTTTTGATTTATGCTAAAATTTGTCATTTGATGTTTCATAAATATATTCACAGTGCCATTACACACCTTGACAAAAATATAATTACTGATTAATGTGATTAAATATAATATTATGACGCATTTATAGCTCAAAACACAATTTTTGTTAATGTCCCACTCAACGTTGAGATACATAAAATAAGCTAATTTAATTACAATTTGACATTATTTCAAATGGAATTGTTTAATGTACAGATTCATTTAAAGCATCTTAAAATTATTTATATTATTTACTGATCATTTTTAGGATTTTTTTAACTAAATGTGCCTGTCCCACACTTTTGAGTCCTAACCACAACAATGAAAAAAGCTTTTATTATGAAATTTTATCGAACACAAACAAGTCTAGTTTCTATGGAAACAGAAATTATCACTTGAGCACATTGCTGACAGACTGGGCCACCACACTACCTCACTCACAAGATACCAAAAAAATAAGGTAAACATCATCTTTTCTGCTCTAGTATTTATTGTGCGTCCTTACCATTCAGCTTAATAATTGTGTATTTTGAACTACATTTTAAAAATAAATGTATATTACTGTTGAATTCATGTATATTAAGATGCTAAGAGTCAAAACTAATTTGGTAGGCCTTGCTAGCTGCCAATTAGCTAAAATATTAGCAAAAATGTCATTTCCGCAAAATGTCTCTTTCACATTTTCATTTGCAAACATTTTTTTTCACACTTAAGCTGAGATGATTAACTCATTGGAATTGCAACATCTGTCATAAAAAGTTAAATATGTTATCTTTTGTGTGTATAGAAACAATTGACATCTAAGGTTACTGTACATTTTTTACATGGCATAGAAAAAAACATGAAATTCCCTATTTTGTATATTATTTTTTTATATCAGTATTTACAAAACTGCATCAAATTTGAAAAAGCTATTTGAATATATAATTTTTTTTATAGAAATTACTAAAGAAAAATGTATAAAATGAACGTTATTGTAACGTTGCGGTAAGGACACTTTTTAAGAAGATGACCCGAAAAACATAAAAAATAAACATGTTCCAGATTAAAATCTTAACGACTACATTCTATTTTGTGTACATTTTTATATGTATTACAGACTGTGATGGTAAAAATTTAAATTCATAGAGGTTGATTTTTTAAAAATTGGGATAGTCAAAAGTGCCCGTAGTTGCAGAAACACCCTTATATTCTTTTACATCTATTTGATACAAATGAGTTAGCCTAACTGATTTACATTCTATTGAATGGATGCACTCAGTTTGAGTTGGGGCTACATATATTTATTGGATGGAGATTCTGCCCACAATCTAATTGAGTTCATCCAATGAATAATTTTTGAGTGGAGCTATTAATAATTTTTTTGTTAAACCAATTAAATATATATATATATATATATACATATGATCTTAAATAGATATATATAAATAAAACTAATTAGATTTAAATGTGTCACCTCTAAGAAGGGCTTGAATCATAGTTACCTTATATTACCCAGTACTTTCACTTGGAAATGTTAAAATGGTTGGTTATGCAAAGCACATTGTTTGAACATGGATACAGTTTAGGCATAATATCTGCTATCTGATCATAGAGCACAGCAACCAGACCCAACCAAGCGAGACATTTTATGCTGAAATTATTGCTTTATTCATGTGTGTTCAGTGGTTAAACATTGTCATAATTTATTACTGCCTTCCGTGTGCATTATGGTGTGTATTCGATTAGACAAGCAACTGTGAAAGGGCATCTGTTAACTGAACCAATACAAACAGACGGAACCATTCTCGGTGTAAGTCATGAACTAGGTCACATTCCGAGATAAAGAACTTTAATGACAGATGAATCTGAGAGGCCAGGTAACATGAACACCAGTCTGTTAATGCACTAATCCACCGAAGTGCTGTGTCAGATCTCACTGACCGGCGTGTAAAATGAGGAGTTTGACTGATAGCTGATCTTTGGGAGACAGGGTTCCTCGTGTTCGAGAGTCTCTGGTGCAGGAGACATACTGCATTTTATTTGAGAGAAAAAAAAAAAGATTTGTAAAACAGGCTTGTTCATACAGACAGATTTAAAGCATGCTTTCAATAGCAAGATCAAAGAGTAATTTAAGGCTAATCTACTTACAGACAGTTCGAAATTAAATATACTTCAGTTCACCTGGAAAAGTAAACATTACTGTATAATCTTAATCTTCAGTGCTGGAAAAAAGCAAAGTCATCTGGTTGTTAAAGGTGCGATCACATTTACCATTGCTCTGCGAAATTTCGCAGACGAAATCTAATTGTTTCAATTAGAATCCGTGTGATCAGGAGTTTAAGTTGGCCTTGTTCACCAAAAGAAAGCTGCTTGGTTCGAAAGTGACTTTTGTGTGAGCTGTGCTTCATACATTGAAAACTACTGACAACAGACAATGGACCTTTTTTTGCCCACGAGATCTCACTGAAATTTCGCAAACGTGACCGCACCTTTCGTCATTATTTAGATTCAGCAAATAATCAACTAAAATTAATGCTAAAGGTGAAAAGTGCAATTTCTGTGCCAATAGTGATACTAAGCGGAATTGCAAAAATAAGGACCATTTTTTCCATCAAACGCCGAAACTCACGACATTGGTTGAGCTGATGTTGCTATTTTGGTCGGGAAGTTCAAACAAACAGATCAATGTTTTAAAAGCACCTGCCAAACATGAGAATGCAGCAATAGAAAACCACAGTTATCCAATTAATTCCCAATGGACAAAATAAAGTCCAACCCAAAATTATTTTTTGTTTGAGAAGCTGTTTAACTCACAATAGACAAGAAAAGACAATTGCAACTTCTGTTTCATGCTGTCTTTAAAAACCGGAGAGCATAGAGTCTACAAATCTCAGTTTTTCAGCAATCCAAGCTTTCGTAATGCCTCTCTCCGATCCCTTCCGATGCTGGGAACAGGCACGTTTTGGCTTTTGGAATGAGATGATGATACGTGCAGCGCATCTTTTTTGGGTGTCGATTCATTAGCATCTATTTGAGTGTCTTTAAGGTGGTTCTTAGTCCCTGCTTCAGAGGAACATGACTTTTGATTCTTAGAAACCTGATTTATGACTGTGATGCTAGAACCTGACAGTCCCATACCAGGGAGTTCCATTGAGGCAGATTTCCCACTTGAAGTAATATCAGCATGTTGCGGAGGTGAAGAAGCTGTGACAAGATCGCTCACAGACTGCTGGTGGAGAGGATTGCAACTTTGTATTGGCTGGTTTATTTGTCCTCCAGATCTTGGAGGGATACTTGGAGCAAGACGTTCACTTGTGCTCTGGTTTTGCTCCAAGTTTATTGGGGATTGGGAATGCTTTAGTTGTTGACAGACTGGGTTCTGTGTGTCCTCCTTAAGGAGACCTAACTTGCTAAGAGCCTCCACTCTTACTTTCTCTGGGTTCATTAATTTATCTACTGTCAATACTCCAGAGCAAGGCATGGTTGAGACAATCTTAGTGTTGGAGGCTTCTTCCTGGTTCATTGGGACTTTGTGCGTGGTGTTCATTTTAGGTTTTGGGGCCACAGGTGGAGGAGAGGGCTTGGAGCCTCTACTTGTCACAGCCTGTGAGTTCTGGGTAAGAGTTTGGGATCCAGAGGTGTCTCCCATTAGATCGTTATTTGTAGGAACCTGCTGTCCTTTGGTTATGGCTTCAGTTCCATTGGTTTTCTGTATCGATGCACTCTTGCGCAGCTTTACCAGAGCCTCATACGAAAGGGGTCCTCTACGTGCCACATTCTCTGGCTGCTCATTATTCTGTTGTTGTTCCGCTGTATCTTTGCTGCCTTTGATTTTATACGGAGGTGGTATCACAACCACACCGACCTCTGAGGGAACTTGTGGAGCTTCTTGATGGAGCTGGGCACTTCCAGAAGCCACTTTAGGTGCCGTCTTTTTCTGGGATGCAGCTGATCCAGGTCTGGTTTGAATTTGCGAGTTACGGTTCGCAAGGACAAATGGAGTAGGGACCATAAAATTCAGAATTTCATTTTGCACCAAGCTGCTAGGTGACAATGGACCTTCAAATTGGCTTTTGGGCACATCTACAATCAAGAAATGTATTTTAGTGTATTATCAAAAATAGTTAGGAGTTAGAAATACTAAAAGAGCTACTGTATAATGCACCTTGACTAGGGACCTTGTTGAGTCCTATTGACGCAGAGAGGTGGGCCGCTTTGTTAGCCACGTTTCCTCGCGCTGGCAGCTGCCCAGACTCGTCATTGGACAGGCCGCTGTCATCCTCCGTATCCAGTGACTGAATGGTCTCCTCTAGGTACAAGAGACAAGCCTTCTCCTCAGCAGAAAGATACTCCAGACTTTCATCACTCTGAAACAAAAATTGCTCACATGAAATTTGTGATGAGTTTAATATGTGATGAGTAAAAGGATAGTTCACCCAAAATGGAAATTTTCAATTATTCACTGTCATGCTAGTTATTTATTCACATGCCATGTTCCCCCGAAAAAAGGAGTATATTTTAAAAATAGTATAAAACTATATTTTCATTTTTGGGTCAACTATCACTTTAGCAATGTTTCATCCACAACTTCTAGATACGCATTAAAACAATGTATCTTATAACTATATATACAGTATGTCTTCAAATTCATAAAATAAAAGTATGTCTTACAAAGCATGAGTTGAAGCTGACCACGCTGTCACAGCTGCCATTACTGTCAATCTCCCCCACTGTGTCAAGGACATTGCCATCTTGCGACATGTCACGTATCGGCATTGCAAATTATGAAAATTTCTTTAAAAGTGTTGATGAAACTGCATTTCACCTAAAAATAGAATTAAAAAAAAAGCGAAAATTAGTGTCTTTTCCTTTGGAAAAGTTTGATAGAGCAATTGTAGAACAATCAATTAAAAACAAAAGGTCATTGATTTAAAAGAACCAGCAGCAATTATATCTGTATTTCTGTGTACAGTATTAAATGATCAGATGATGTTGAATGAGATTACAGCAGACGATACACTGAGCTTCTTTAGTTGGATCAAGTCTGGCATGAATGGAAGAAAATGAATCATCGGTTTGTTTAAAGATAAAGATAAAAAAAAAAATGCATCTCATTATGTTTAATCATCTCATCAACATTTAGTAGAAATGGTTTAATTTATTCCAGCTTATAAAAAAAGATCAGAAAAAACTGTCAATACACTTTGGTTTATTAGTTGTTACATAAAACGCTCTCACTGTTGTAAATTTAAATATGACGTGGATGATGATAAAGCATTTTTTTTCTTTCAGTGATGGTACATATTGTGTGATATCATGCAAAATTAAAAGCAAACATGTTTTCTTTGTGGATAGAAAGGGGCAGATGCAGTTAGATGAAGAATAAAGCTATCATCAGTATTGTAGGGCATACTTGTTTTCAGATCACACAAATTAACATTATATTTAAGAGCTGTACTAATTTAACTGTAATCAGTGAACCATAAATCAATGGCTGTAAAAGCAAGGTCCATTTTTACCGACAAAATAAACCCACTATCCTTTTTCTAATGTAGTTGTTAATCGGATGCTTGGTTCTTTTTGTAATTGTAACACCAATATGCACTTTGACACACCACAATGTCTTTTATGTAGCTCTAGAGAATTCATATCTATGATCATAAGACTAACAACGTTTGTGACTTTATAATGCATACAGGGTATATGACCTGTATTACACAATACAGCACACAATGTTATCTGCTCTAAGGATGTGTGAAACTCTCACTGTAAGAGACTACACTAGAAAGACTTGGGTGAAAAACTAAAACAAAAAAAAACCTTGGATAAGACATTATACAAAAATGTCAATTTTATCATCATTTACTCACCCTTATGCTGTTCCAAACCTGTATGAGTTTCTTTCAACTGAACACAAAAGATGATATTTTGAAGAATGTCGGTAACCAAACAGTTGATGGACCCCATTAACTTCCATAGTATTTGTTTTACCTACTATGGAAGTTAATGGGGTCCATCAATTGTCTGGTTACTGACATTCTTCAAAATATCCTTTTTGTTCAGCAGAAGAAAGAAATTCACACAGGTTTGAAACAGCTTAAATGTGTGAGTAAATGATGACAGAATTTAAAACTTTGTGTGAACTATCCCTTTAAGTAAATAATCCATATTGCTGAACAACTTGAAAAAATATGAGCAAGTGCTATAAATTAAATTCTATTTTAATTTATACATTTCAGTACATTATTGTACAATTGCAAAATGAATTTACCATTCTTCTCTGCCTTAAATTCCGTATTTGCCAACCCCTTTAATTAAAATCTTGTGAATACTCATACACAGAAATAAATATATGAAGCCTGAAATATGGCTTAATAAAAGCTTACCTTTAGTGCAGAAAAGAGTTAGATGGCAGCTCAGCAGGTTCACGTGCTTTTACAATGTCAGTGTCACTGTAAGGTACTTTACATCAGTACTGTACATAGGGAAATCTTCGACCAATCATTTTCGTTTAATCTTGCAGCAGCCAATTAGAGAATAGGGCGGTGAGTGAAGACAATAAATCGAACGTTCGTCTCAAAATCAAAATCTTTAGGGACGGCGGGGAAAAAAATATGCGTCAATACATACTAATTTACATATACGACTTCCCTGCACACGTCTGTAATGACAAACACATGATGACTGAAAGTGTCAAGAGGATCACCTACAAATCCTAGTTAATCGCGTTATTAGGGGTTTCTTAAAATAACATTAGTTTAATCCCCGTCAACTGGAGCTGATTTGATCCTGTTTCACTGACTGGGATTCATTATATTTTCACACCATCTATATACAGACTATTGAGAGGTTTTAACATGTATTTCTTCGTCTATTTTTATGCTCCTGGTCCAACCGTGACTAGTTATTAGATACTAATCATACTTATTCCAGTAGTGACTAAAATATGCCATTTACTCACTAAGGAATAAGTACTAGGCCTACCTAATGAACGAGATACAGGTTCATCTATAGTTATAGTGTATGGCAAGCTGTTTTAGCCTAAAATGTTCCCAGCGTTACTCGTCGTAATTGCTTACTAGTAACAATTTGTAGAGCCCTCTAATAATTTCTAGTTATATAAAATACTGGTTTAAGGAATAAATTTTAAAAGGCAATTGCAAACCAGATTTTTACATTTCTAAAGAATATTATCGAGTGCTGTGCCTGCACAAAACTTGGCGCCATAATGCAGTAGGTTGGCTGACCACAATGGTTGGTTAACAAGGCATTGCGACTGTTTCATTTACATGTTGTTTGGTGGTTGTGAGGCCATTCAAGACCTTTTTAGGTCAACATTGGGTTTACAAATCAGTGTTGGCAATTGTAGCTTATTAGTGATGCTTTCCTTAGTAAACACCACTAATTAGTTAAGATTTAGGCACAAAAAACGTACAGCTGACAACCACACAATATTTATATAGATCAATTCAAGTTTATTTATCATTAACCCAGTATAACCAGTGATTTTGTAGCAATGAGTGTTGGACATGCAGTTTCTCACTCAAAGTTACCTTAGAGTAGGTAAAACACTAATCACGGCCATTTAGAAAAATCACTGCAAAATAAAAAAAAAGTCCTTTGGCCTTACAATGGCACCATTTCTTCAAAAAAAAAAAAAAAAAAAAAGCTTGCAAACAAGTAAACAACAGTGTAGATAGTACCTGACTGAAAAATACTGAGAAGGTACATCGTCATCAGGCCTTACAAGATGTCTTCGCTCTAAAGTTTATCCACACTCTCTAATAAGATGCTTTGCTACACTAAACGTGTTTCTAAACCTCTGATATCGTCCCTGTGAGAAGGAAGTGAGAAGTTCAACGTGACATTTCTCCACTTAAAATGCAAAACGAAAGTCACTACAATCACTCTTCCAAACAATGTGTCATAATCACTTGAGAGAGAACACATTTGCATAAAACAATCTTGAGTGTGGTCATTTGCAGAAATTACACAAGTGCCCAAAATCTACAGATTCACAAAGTAGTTCAGTGATATTATACTATGAGCACCATTATTGTCCACTTCAATTTAAAATTCACACCTTCCAGCTAACTAGCTTACTCAAAATGTGTAAAAACCATACTTAGGTTTCAGGAACACAGTTGATCTGAGACTATTTCAAGTAACAGGTACAATGGAGCCAGTGAACATAAGACTTAATGTAGTGCCATCGATTGTTCAGAAGCTGTGCGTATGACCTTAAAAAGACAAATAATATAAATACAGTAATGCCATGTTTAAATCATCATGGAAGGCATGTCTTTAGCTGTGTTCCATAGTTTAGAAATACTATCCAGAAGCACTTTATGTCTGGAAATATTAACATATATGACTCATTAGTTAAAAAAGGAACAATTATTATGCCTTATACAATAACCCATTAAAAGTTTCATTAGTTGTTAGATACTACTAAGAGTTTAGCTAGCATTGTCAAACGGTTGTTACTCACACATCTCTTCAGGACACCTTTGAGCTGCAGACAACAGAAAAGTGTTAACATGAGGTCATGGGTGAATCTCACAAAAAACATGTCTAGGTCACATTTGACACCAAAATTAAAAGAAGCAGTTATGTTTAGTTATATTTATCATAAACAAAATTTTTTTTACGACCATTAAAAAATAATTGCATTATTTCCATGACATTTTCACAACAAATGTAATACAATAATTGAAAGTTTACATTTAAAAATTACTGTAATAAAATGAATTTAATCAGCGTAAATGCAAAGCAGTACAAGAATCAATACTATGATATATAAATAATTAAAAATAATTAATATAAATGAATATCAAATTAGAATTTAGTGGGGTAATGTACCTAGCTGTGATAAAAATCAAATCACAATGCAAATTTGTTTAAACATTAATGGTGAATGGTGTCATATGATATATTTGATATATTTTTTATTTCAATTAAAAAAAAAATCTTCTTTGATTTTGGAAAGAAATGTGACCTGGATGTGTTTCACGAGATTCACACTAATACTAGTATTATAATCATTGTAACAAACTGGAGGTTTGAACTCAGTGGAGAATCCCTGTAAAATTTGGTTTGAAGAGATAGCTTTGTCATCATATCAGGCAACAGACTCAAAAGCACGAGCACAATTTAATACTTCAACCTCAAGAGTAAACCAAAGTTGAAATAATACTGAATTCTCAGGCCATTCTCTGAAGCCGCTAGACAATGTGAGGTAGAGGACTGAACCAAGCTGGAACAGGCAGCAGTGAAAGAGCGGGAACCATGTCAGGTGGCGTGGCAGTGACGCGGCCAAGGTGGGGGTGATTTCAAGGATAGAGCGAAGAGAGTGTCACACCTCCCCAAAGTTGGTGTGCCCAGTCTCCTTCGCATGCTCCCTTGCTTCTTTCTGCCCCACCAGGCCAGTCTGGCACACCATGCAGCGCAGAGCGAAGCGGTTGACGTCCGTGAACTGACGTTTCCTCCGCGCCTGGTCCGCGAGCTCCAACGCCTGGGCCAAAATGATGTCATCGGTGGTGGAGAACACAGTCTGTGCGGGAACATCTGAACTGGGCATCACCTTTTGGAGAGGGTCATAATGAATACCATCATAAATTAGCAGCACTCGTTTGGTGTAACCCGCATCCTCGCCGAAGCGGTCGACGCGCACAGTCTGAGTGTCGACGACGCAAATCTCACACTGGAAGAACTTAGAGAGGATTGAAACCTCAATGGCGCCTCCCCACGTGTCATCTCGACGGATCCAGGCACAATAGTCTTCGTTAGTCTTGCCCAATACAGCCTCCGAGTACGCAGTGGGGTCACTGGCTACTATTTGTGCGATGAGCCCACGCATTTCAGGCGCACAGGCTGGGTCGTACACACCCCCTTCCATAACGAAGTGCACACTGGTAAACAGGCAAGAGTTGTCGGCAGGGACGACGCGGCGCTCTAGAACAGGAGCCAGGTCAAAACTGGGCCCTTTGGTCACAGTGGCTTGCACTTGGGGTTTGGGTTTGTTCTTCTCCTCCTCTACAATCAACGTGTCTCCTGGAACAGTAAACATATCAATGACCAACATTGGAAACTCAGCTTGAACAAATGTGCATGAATGGATTTATAAACAAGGACAAGTCAAACCTGATTTGATAGGGTAGTCTTTGAGGTGGGCTTCCCCATCGCGTAGATCCAGACTGGATGGTGGATACCCTACCATGATCTTCTGTACGTCACATGGTATTCCTGTTAGCTCCTCAATCTTATCTTTAAGCTCCTGAACGCAAGATTGGTGTGTAAGGCCCTGCATCAGATGGGTCCCGTTTTTGGCTTTGCACCGCAGACGCAGCATCCTGTACCTATTCAGTTCTGAACACAGAACAGCTCATGAACCAAAATTATATGAAGTTAATAATAATAATATATGAAACCTAATAAAACTGACCATATGCAACAATAATTATATTGGGGGGGGATTACACAATTATTTTCCAGTTTATTTGCTGAAAATTATTAAAACAGAGCAACTGCTAGAAATATAGATAAATCATCTGTGTAAAGCAATGTTTTTTTTAATGATTTATACAGTTCATGAATACATAATACACCCATACATACATGAATGAATGAAAAATACATTAAAGGCATTACAAATATAAGTTATTCCAGTATCACTAGAGATCATGGATTGTGCTGAGTTACTTGAACAAAAACAAAATAATAAAAACAATATATATATATTTACTAATTTAAACCTTTGTGACCTTTTTTCACCTTAAAGGTATAGGGAGTTTTAATAATATAAATGTCAATGTTCACAACAATCTAAGCTAGGCTAATTGTTAGCCAGGCTACAGATACCGTTACAAAACCGTAGCTAATATAACTTATAAGGAAATCACCTTAAATTTAAATATAAAAAGAATTATTCCACTATAAATATGTACTCTAAATATAAATAGGAAAATTGTCTTATATTGAAAAAGTCACGGGTGTTTGCATATGGCTCAGTGCAAAACTCACCACTCACCACTGAGCGCCTTTTAAAACAACAACAATTGACACAGTGACTGAGCGGAAATACGTGTAAAACGTCACATACTCTGTGTACTACGGGAAATACGTCCTAAAAACCATATAAAATGCATTCGTCAAAAATTCACATTTCAAGCAGTATCAACAGAGTCTCGATATATTAAGATGTTACATGAAATAGTTGTACTTTAGTTAATGTAAAAATATATATGTCACAATGTAGAGACATTTAAAATGAAACATTGAAAGCAAAAGCGGATTTAAAATGGTGAAAATTGTGTATTATTGCACAACCGGACATATTTGTGTGTATGTGTTTTTATTTATTTATTATAATTATTATTGTAATGTATTTGAATCATTGATTTGAATCCACCTGTCTGTAATGTCTCTCCCGGCCACAAGCAGCGATACATATAATCAACGACTTATTTTGTCTGCGTCATTCCGTTTCCGGAAGTGCGCCGCCATTGAAACACCATCAACCAACGTGAGATTTTCGTTGCCGCGCCAAAAAACATTACGTTTAATTGTACATTGATCACCTCTTCTAATAATATCTGAATATTATTGGGAAGAATGGCGTACAGAGGACAAGGACAGAAGGTTCAGAAGGTTATGGTGCAGCCCATTGTATCCTTTAAGACCGCAGAACTGCATCGGCTTATTTCCTTTGTATTGATATATTTTGATTTTATAATATTAATAATTTTTATTGATTATGTATTATATAACTATATATGGCTTTAAGAATGCAGGATTTGTGATCAATTTACGAGATGTTTGCATTAGTTTTGTGTTGGTCCTGTTGATTAGCTACAAATGAATGAAAAATGCTTTTAAAATGATTAGATTCATATTTAGGATGACAATATAATGTTATTAGGTTTATATATTTTTTCCTTAATGGCACAATCAGAACCTTATTTTCAGGTATCTTCAGAATGTAAGTTCTAATTTAATTTGACAATGTACATTTAAAATCTCTCTCTCTCTCTCTCTCTCTCTCTCTCTCTATCTATCTCTCTCATTATATATATATTTTAGGCAAGTGATTGACCCAAGTTTTTGTTTTCTCTTCCATATTTTTATTTAATTATTATTATTTGTGAAGCATTGACACTTTTTTTGTTTTGTCTGGACAACATTACCTTCAGCGATATATTTAAATCCACCACTAATGCTGTATGATGGATTGATTAAGTTATAGTTATAATTGTTTTGTTTTTTGGAAATGGTGTCTTTCTTACAGAAACTTGTTTAAGCCACGTAATTATAAAATAATAAAGGTAATTGTTAGTTTTCCTTGCAATTCTGAAATGCAAGATGAAAAAGTTACGATTACCTATTTTATATTTTGTTGTGTGGCATAAACAATCTTACATATGGAAGACATTTTACCACATGATACTCCAGGAATACTTATGGATATTCCTGTTTTAATTATCCTGATTTTTTTGATTATTTTAATTTACTCTTATGTACAGCACTTTGAATTACCTTTGTGACTGTTTGTACTGTATTTATTTTTTTATTCTAAACTTTTAATAATTCTGATTTCTTTTGATTATTTTAATTTCTTCTATGTAAAGCACTTTGAACTACCACTGTGTATGAAATGTGCTATATAAATAAACTTGCCTTGCCTTGCCAGGAAGACAAAATGTAAATTAGTTACTAATATGTATTCCCTTCACTGCAGCGTTCCCGAATCCAGGTATGGCTCTACGAACAGGTCAACATGCGGATAGAGGGTTGCATCATTGTGAGTAAAAACAACACGTCTCAAATTTACTTTTAAAGGGACAGTTCGCCCAAAAATGAAAATTCTGTCATTACCATGACTTACTGTACAGAAATGAAGATCTTTTTGATCAAATCTGAGAGCTTTCTGTCCCTCCACTGACAGCTACGCAACTACCACTTTGTCGGTTCAAAATTTAAACATTTTGAAGAGACTCGATCGCTTTATATGATGAACAGATTCAATTTAGGCTTTTATTCATTTATTATGAAAACATTGATCAGCGAACAAACAGAAGCTCAACCAAACCTGGTTTATGCGCGAGAACAAACCTCATTGGTTCTTGCTGAAGCTCAAACGTGCTGTGTAATAGGGATGAATGATACAGACTTAAAGATATATCACAATATTTTCTGGTATTTATTGCAATAACGATATCAATGACGATATAAATTATAGTACCATTCACTACTGTTTTTGGCTACAAGTGAAGGCTGCATACATTCTTGAGAGCCTCAGAAACACCAACATGGATCTAATCTAAAGTAAAACGTACCCATCATCAAAAAGGCTCCTATTATATAGCAATTACATAAAATAAGTAAAAAAAGAGTAAAAATCCAAACACCAGCCCTTGCAGAAATTTAAAAGTTGCATACGTTTCTTCTGTAAAAGTGCAGATCATGTTTAAATAGTACAACTGTACTGAAGAACATCACACATTAATAATTTAAAGCAATTACAAGTTTGAAATGTAAAAAAAACTAACAATAATACTGATGAGATAATACTACTACAATTAAAAAAAAACAAATTGCATCACAATAGGTGTAATTGTGATTGTCAAAACATTTAGAGACAACATGTTACAATGTTTACATGGTGCAATGACTGGTAGGCTACTGTTTGTATTATTGCTTAACACAATTTTCACGATTTCAGTTCAATTCTTGATTTGATTTCAAATAATATTGACTCATTTGGATAAATATTAGGTAGGCTACAGTAGATAACCTACATGTTAATTTTTCTCAAGAAATGCTGAAAACATACTGAGAGCCCTATCAGCTGGTATTATTAAAGGTTAAAAATTTAACAAATTAAATATGCGGTTTTCATTATAATAACAATTATGTAATGATAAAGTAAAAATATAATAAATATGTAAGATAGTGCACATATTTAGCAAAATACTCCTCTCTATAGCTATTTTTTTCTAGTCAACTAACGTGCTGGTAATTAAATGGCTTTCCTGAGGTAAATGTAACTTTCTGTGACAATATTGTTCTCCTGCAGTTTTATTGATCTCTTTTCATGGTTGAAAAACACTGATCGATCGATATTATGTATGAGGCATATATATCTTTCGGTAAGTTGTACTGTATCTTTAAATAAAAAGTAACAGATAATGGTCTACTTGAAATGATGGCGCTACAGCGATCTGTCACGTCACATTTACAAGCGCCAAAACAGGATTTATTGTCTGAATTTCAAAATAAAATGGACAGAATCTGAGAGCCGAGAATTTTTTCATATCAGAAGTAACCTGCTCTGTCTAGTCTGTCAGTGTCAGTGTCCTCTTTGCGCCGCGATTTTTCTCTGTGTGAAAAAATGGATGTGTAGTGTGAGAGCGTGTGAAAAGTGTCGATTGCGTGAGTCTTGGCATTAGGCTTGGGCGGTATCCAAATTTTGATACGTCAAACCTCCTCCCTATTTTACCGGGGTTTACGGAATTACCGTGACTAATTAAAAATTATGACATAAGTCTTAGACAGCGTCACCAAACTGTTGCTTGTGCCTACACCGTTCAGAAACTGAATACCAGATCGAGCAAAAAAAAACCAAAACAAAAATCAAGGCCAACCCGTGCACGTTGTGTCTGATCCCGGCTGACGGCATTAAATGTAATTATGAGCCGGAGCCCTATTTAGACTCGACTATTTTTAATGCGTGGGCCGTTATAATATGGTTGCGCCAAATAATTTTTTAACCCAGGTGCTGAGGGGGTGGTGGATATAAATACTATTTATAAATGAGCAAAAATGGGACACTTAATAATATTCAATTATTTTAATTATGACAATTAAAGTATTCATTATATTCATTAATTTAAATTAAATTAACAAGCAAGAAGTGCATTTGTAAATCCGGTGACACGCGTCCATTGATTTTTATTAATACAACTTTTCTGTCAGTGCTGCAAAGATTAAGTTGACGATCGCCATCTCCTAGTGAACGCGCATATATAGAGAGAAATGCAAATCATGGATTACATAATCAGAAGGTATAGGCTAGCCTTTTTCTTTTCGTTTTGAATTGTTTCGTTTAAAGAAATTGACGATTGATATCTCCGTAGTGAACGCGCCTATAGAGAGAAATGCACATCCTGGATTAATCAGAGAGTATGCTGCCTATATTTCTTTTCCTTTTGAATTGTTTCGTTTAAAGAAATTGACGAATCGCCATCTCCATAGTGAACGATAGAGAGAAATGCACATCATGGATTACATAATCAGAGAGTAGGCTAGCCTATTTCTTTTCGTTTTGAATAGTTTCGTTTAATGAATTTGATGATCTCCATTTCCGTATGAACACTGATAGAGAGAAATGCACATCATGGATCAAATAATCAGCGAGTGGCCTATTTCTTTTTGTTTTGAATTGTTTTGTTTAATGAAATTTCAAGCTTTATTTAGATATAGGCCTATCTGTCATGTCTGTGAGACATACACTGAGTTTCGGTTAATTTATGATGAGATTTCAATGCAAGTGACCGCGGCGTGCCAGCGCACGATCATGTCATGATTATGTTGTCTGCTATATTTGATTCTAATTTATTAAATCCAGGCTTTATTAAATCCAGGCAATTGGTTGATAAAAAAAATATTAAAATTAAGATACAATTTATACAAAACAAAAATTCACTTTAAAGAAAGGCCTTTTACAAAATGAAACTTAATTAAGTGGTCAATGTCTGACTCCCGATGCATCCCATCTTACTCGTGCTATTCAGTTTTCATTATCAACGTAAAAAAACAACAACATTATGACATTTTAACAAATATAAACTAATGCGCTTATTTAATGAACTCGGGGTAAAATGCATCCTCGCAGCAGTGAGTGGGTGGTTGTTTCGGAGATGCGACATTAGGTTGGAGGTGTTTCCATCTCTCGCGGACACCTTTTTTATTGCAACATTTAACAATTGCATCAGTATTTACTGCCTCTCCCTTCTCTCTCTCTCTTTCTCCTCCACACTGTCACTTGATGACAACTACATAAGCATTTTTAGGCATTGAATAAATTATATTTATATATTATATATAAGTGCCGGTAATGACGGTATTGAAACTGATACCGATGCTATTTTAAGATCCCGCGGTATACGGTATTACCTTAATACCGCCCAACCCTACTTGGCAGCCCTGACTTTTAGAAGAGGGATAAATCGTCGGCAGCGTTTTTCCTTCCGCCATGCTTGTTCTCCATGTGAGGACTGTTTACATTAGACTAGAGTGCACACTGCGCCGCATGCATACAGTGCTAATAAATGTGGGGATTGTTTACATCAGAGTGTGCATGTGTTTTGCGCAGCATATACGCAGTGTTTTTTTTTAAACGGTTGATGGAAAATAAGCTAATGCGCGTTTGTAAATATCTAAATTCGGATCTATTATTTTTCACAGGATTTTTAAGTGCCCGCGATAACAATATCGTGCATATTCATTATCTGCGATTTATCGCAGTACCGAATACCGGCACATGTCTAGTAGCACGTCAATTCTGCTTGGTATGCAAGACTCTCGCTCTCTCTTCGAGTGTGTGAGAAACACGGAGCGCTCGCCTCACAGCAAACCGGGCGCCTCACACTAGTGCGTTTACTGTGCGTCAAATACACTGTGCATTCATTGAGACGAACTGAAATAGTGCGCTTTATGGGTCGCTTGACGGAGAGCGAACTCAAGCACTCAGTCAGTGTTCGGTGAGACGGGCGAGTGAAAATATATCTGGGTGTACCAGTTCCAGATTGTTGAGGTAGTTCCTTGTTTAACGATAAACTCCGCTTCAGCTTCACGTCTGCCTTCGCCATGTGCATGATCTGCGAATACGTTACCGTCATCAACTATGCTTTATCGTTATTATCGCGAGAATACTAATTCTTATCGTGAGGAGAATTTTTCCTGGCATCCCTACTGCGTAACACGAGAATGAACCTCATTGGTTCTCTCACGTCAAGAGAACATGCTTGAGCTTCCGTTTACCACAACTGATGTGTGAGTTGATCAATGTTTATATGTGAATAAAACCCTGAATTCAATCTGTTCATCATATAAGAGTCTCTTCAGAAAATTTGGACTAAACCGCTCTGTCAAGATGTCAATGGGGGGACAGAAAATCTATGAACTATTTTAACACATCTCATTCTCTCCACTCTGCTCATTTTAATCTGTTACAGATGAACTTGTGAAACAATATCTTGCAGATATAATCTATGTAAATAAAGTAACTCTTAGATGTTTTCTTTTATGTTTCAAGGGATTCGATGAGTACATGAATTTGGTTTTGGATGATGCAGAGGAGGTTCACATGAAGACCAAGAACAGGAAGCCCCTGGGTAAGTGTGAATTTTGCGACGGTGGAGAGTTATGCTTTTCAGAGAAATAAAGTTCACTTGAAGTAAATAAGATAAGGTTTGAAAAAAAAAAAAAATGTTTTCTCTCCGATAGGACGGGTTATGTTGAAAGGAGACAACATCACATTGCTGCAGAGTGTGGCCATTTGATCGTCTGTTAGGAGTTCATCTGGATATCACTTGTTTGCTGTTAGATTGTTGGTTTTACTTTGTTTTCATTTGTCAATATTTGGATTGTTGACCCATGCTTGCAATTGTGAACACATGATTCTAATTTTCCCCAAATAAACCTTTTCTTTTCTCTATTTCAGACTACTTTTTTATGAAGCCTGGGCTAAGTGTTGAAATTAAAATTTATTTACAATATTGAGTTTTGGTCTACCATATAAAGTCAAGTTTCTCTATGAAAATTCTTATAATATGCTCTTTTGACCATTAGCATATGTTCATCAGGTTGAAAATTATTACTTTCAAAAGTTTGGGGTTGGTAAGAATTATATTTTGAAAGTCTCTTATGCTCACCAAGGCTGCATTGATTTGATCAGAAATACAGTAAAAAAAATATATATATTTTTTTTACTGTGATGACAAAGCTGAATTTTCAGCATCATTACTCCAGTCTTCAGTGTCCCATGATCCTTCAGAAATCATTAAAATATGCTGATTTGCTGCTCAGGAAACATTTTTGATTATCAATGTTTGTTTAAAAGTTGTACTGCCTGATATATTTGTGGATTTCAGGATTTGACGAATAAACGGCATTCATGTTAAATAGAAATATTTTGTAACACAAACGCCACTTTTGTTCGGTTTAATGCACGCTTGCTGAAAAAAAAAAAGAATAGTTTCTTATTTTTTTTAAACATCTGACCCCAGACCTTCGAACTGTAGTGTTTTTGTGCACTCAAGCAGGACTGCTCATGGACATAGTTCTATGTTGCTTATATTATTTAAAAATACATCCATTTTAATAGTTGTTGGAAGTAATTTTTTAATTTAAAAAAAAAATGCAAACTCCTATTTGACTCCTGTCTGCAGTTTACCATGTAACCACTAGAGGGCAGTACATTAGTTTGTCTCTGGGCTGATTTTTAATATTGAGAATTGTCTATGTAAGATGTTACTTGTGGCATTTTGTACACCTTTTTAAAAATGAAAAAACAATTTTTTGTTGCTTTTTATATTACTTCAGATACGCTTAGTGTTTATGTTCAAATGTCGAAGTGAGCACAGTATTGTATTTTACTCGCACAGCCCAATGATACAAACTGCAATACCTGACCACTCAAAAGTCAATTTTGGTCACAAATGTTACGTGTGGGACTAAATGGGTTAACAGCCTTTTAACCAAAACAGCTAGCTATTAAAAGTAGGCCTACACAGCAGGTGATTTTATTATAGTAAGATTATAGGCTAGCCTATATAGAAAAGCTGTAGCTTGCTTCCGCCACTGAGTAAAAAATAAAAAGTGCAATTGACACTTTCTCACAATTATGTATTTTTGTAAGATATTAAGTCCGACAAAAAAAATCAGAATTGAGAGATAAAGTATCGTAGTTCCCTTTTTTAGAACATTTTTTTAAATTCTGTGGCCGAAATAAGTTCCTAAGATAACTTGCTGAGAAGTTTGAAACTTGTTGGTCCTTTTATTTTTGGCTAAACAAAATTATTTAATATAATATTCCTCACTATATTGCTTTTCAAGGTTCTAAACAACTAGACTATACAAAAGAAATAAAATAAAAACAGCAATGTTTAAAACAATTACAACACATATGCAGTTATAAAGTCGTAGGATATGCGCAGCAAAGCCATGTTTAATCCATATGTAAAGATTGTTCAAGAGATAAATACATTTGCATATTTCTTTATCTAAAAACGCTGTTGTGTTGCAGTAGGCTATAGTTTCAAATACCCCGTTTTGTTTTTGCCTCCCTCGAAAAACACAATAGCTAATTTTAAGCCTACAGCAGATTTCAATAACGGTTTTCTTCCTCAAGGGGAAGTTTGATACAAATCTGGAAATATGAAAACAGCATCAAGTCAGCAGTGCTCATATGGGTTTGCCAGAGAGCAGGAGAGCTGTACTTTGAAATCTGAGGCAGTGGTTGGTGAGCTATAGATAGGGACTCTCTGCCAAACCTGTGGAGGAAGCGGTATCTAAATCACGAGTAAGAGCTTTGCGTGTCTCAGAGCCGGAGAACCAGATGCAGGCGTGAAGCTCATCGGGAGGAAGTCAGTTGCTGACTCCAGAGACTTTAAGCTCACTTCATAACTGCGACCACACGCTTTTAGTCGTTCACTGTGGGTTCAACCACAGTAATGTTGCATAAAGTCAATCCCCTTGTGAATATATCGGTGCATCTTCGCCGGGGGGCTTTTAAAGGTAGGCCTACATGCTCAAAACTGCGCGAGTTTAGGTATTTTGCTGTCTTTTTCATACGAAAGTGTCGAGAATTCCCAAAACTGCGCAAAATCTTGAAGGGTTAGTTCACCAAAATAATAATAATAATAATAAATTCTGTCATGATTTGCTCACCCTCATGTTGTTCCAGCCCCGTAAGAATGTCGTTCATCTTCGGAACACAAATGAAGATCTTTTGATGAAATCTGAGAGATTTCTGTCCCTCCATTGACGCAACTACTATGAAAAGTTCATAAAGGGATCATAAAACTAATCCATATGTGGTGAGGGGTTTGGTCCAAATTTACTGAAGAGACACGATAGCTTTAGATGATTTCATCAAAAAGTTCTTAATTTGTATTCTGAAGATGAACGAAAGTCTTGCAGGTTTGGGATGACATGGGGGTGAATAAATGATGACAGAATTTAAATTTTTCTGTGAACTATCCCTTTAATACACACTCATGGTATTATTGTAAACAATTTATTGGTGCACATTATTCTAACAGGGAAAAACTCTTTGATTTTGCTCATCAAAATAATAACTTGTTTTTATTGAATGACTTTGCTTTTCAGCCGGTGTCTTAGGCCTTTTCACAATCCAATCAAATCCCAATGGATAAAAATACAACCCTACTATTTGTTCTTGTTTGGAATTGCATAGGCCTACTCTTAATTTATCTGCATTATGTGTATAGTGTGCACAGTTTGTGAATTTTTGGTGTAAATGAAAAAAATGTAACAGATTTTTTAAAAGTGTGTTACCAAGGCAAAATTTCTCTATTTCTTTTAGTTGAACTTGACGTACTAAAATAATTAAGGTGACACGTAAAATCATTTTTCCTTTTCATCAATTTTTAGATCTCTAGAGGTCATGTGGCCACTGTGGTTTTCCGGTCATACTCTTCCAAGCACACTTCTACACTTAATGACACACAGTTTCCTTATATTATGCAAATCCCACCCTACAGTAAAAACCTGCACTTCCCACCCAGGCAACAAAAAACAAATAGACAGTCCATTTCTGCCGTGACCGTCCGGCTATGCAGGCAGGTCGACCCTTGCTGGGTTTAGCCGTCGGAAACACTGCCCAGGTCAGATTGGCATCCGGGAGCTCCCGAGGGGCCTTCCTGTTCCTGCGGGAGAGATTGTTGTGAGCGTGTCCTTTGTTCTCCCTTCCCCCGATCCGACCTGTCTCCTACCTCGGCTCCGTCCAGACAGGTTCAATCTGTATGCTTTCATTGCCCTCAACATCCATCGCCATCAATCCCTGATGTCTGGTTCACTCACATTTGTGCACTGATGTTGTTTTTGTTCACTGTAAGGATAGTGTTTGCGTTCGTATCCGAACAATCACATTAAAAAGTGATTTAAAAAAGACTTTGGGTAATTTATCTGACTGCCATCCTCTCTGTCTAGAAAGAGTGATGGCCTATTTGTTTTCATTGTTCTGAACCGAGGATGAAAATACTTCATGTAAAGATAAAAATAGCTCAAACAAGAATCGTAAACCTGGGAAAGTGGATTAAGAAGTAAATTAATCTTTTGTAATAAAAAAAAAAAAAAAAAGATGTATGAGAAATGGCACTTATATTTCTGATAAACCAGTCTGTTTCCGTTTCAAGATAATGATTTGATAAGGCCGGAGATCAGTTATTGAAATAATTAAGTGAACTAAAGAACTTGTTTTATTAACTGAAAATGATATAATGTAAACCCCCAGACATATGTCAAGGTCAGTAAGTCTCTTAAAAATATTAGATCATTTTTTACTTCATACCAAGTAAAGAGATGTTTTATTACTTTAAATGAATCAAAACATTTGTTGAAAATTAGAACAATTTTATTTGAATAACTTCATATATTATTTTAAAACATATTTCATAGTCCTATTTATCAAAGACTTGTAGGTTGTTGACGTATAACCTTCAGAACAAAAAAAAATACCTTCCTTGTTAATAGGGGAAAAAAAAAAAAAAACCCTGCAAATGCTGTTTACATGAAGGTGACACTCCACCAAAGCATTCTCTGAGCGCACAGGCAGTGACCTGTGAACATGTTGCTTATCTTGTTTTAACAGTGTGGTCGTAATGCATAATACCTCCATTTTTCTCCTATTAACACGTACAATAATATGCAAGTCCGATAAGGGCTTTTGTTTCTCATTTTCACCCAAGGAAACATTTGTAGCCTTTTTCATTGTGACTCAATTTGGCTGAAATGGACATGGCACCGTTGGGCAAAGGTCCAGACTCTGAGTGTAAGAGAAAAAGGGTCCAAATCAGGCCAGGCTTTGTGCAAATAAATAATGAACAAGCTTCGGACATTTTGATGTATCATCATCATCAGATCATCAGTGATGATAGAGGGCATCAAGGGACTGTTGGTGAATGGGTGAAGTTTGCAGTAAACTTTTCTATGTAATCTTTTCAGCAGTTATACAAGTGTAAAACAGATAACATGAAAGCAATAGCATGTTCTTAGCAGTAATTGTGATTCAAAGAAAAACGTTCCTTTCCATTGTGAAAAGATGATTTTTAAACATTCTGAGATACATAATGTTTTCAATTACATTTTAATCTCAATCTAAAATAATGAAATTTTAAATATATTATTTGGATATAATTATGCCTTCTTAATTTAAAAAATTTAAAATTTTAATGAAACATTATTAACTGTGTTCAAGGTCATCAAAATGCAAGGTGTGTTTCATAAATAATTTCTTTAAATAAGTTATATAAATATATAGGCCTACATGTTTGGGACATGATTACTTTTGTTTCTGTATCTTCCCTTTTTTGTTCAAATCCTTATTAGGAAAAGAAATGCTAAACAAACAAAAGGGAGGGAAAAAAGGGATTTTTGGATGATGCCTTCTATGACACATAGTGAAACTTGGCATCAGCTAGCCATTGTTAAAGTCATCATTCGCACATATGTAAATGAGGGACCCTACAGGCACCAGTTTTAAAATGACCCTAAACAAACAGAGTACAAAGTGACACTTATGTAATTTAGTGCGTTTTTGGAATTTAATTTGTTGTTGCTCTTTCTGTAGTAAACAAATAACTCTCACTCTTTAAACTTCTCACTTATATTTGCTAAAATTTCAGTCACTTTCCACCTGTCATGGCAGTATTTTTTATCAAAGACTTTTGCACGCGCACACACACACACACGCACACGCACACACACGCACACGCACACACACGCACACACACGCACACGCACACACACACACGCACACACACACACAGTGTGTTGGCAATTCAATATGAAGTGCCTAAATGTACCGAACAAAAGACCTGCAGGGGAGCAAAAGGAGATGTGGAACAAAAAACAAACGAGTAATGAAATTATAACAATACAGAGAGAGAGAGTGAGGGGTGCGGGTGCCACAATGGCAGGGAACAATCGCGCCGCGTCAATGGAAAAAAAAGTGTGTGCGGAGAAGGAGGGGGGGTAGGCTTTGGACAATAGGCCGGTGACAGCGGCACAATGGCGGCACTGTTTTCAATTAGACATTATCTCATAGACAGAGTGGCAGGTTTCATTGTGCTAGGGGGCTATTTTCAGGGCCGCCTTTGTGTGCGGCACTGCCAATATTCCCTTCAGCCCCTGCCGTGAGCTGGCCTTTTATTCTCGTTACTGTTGTTTTTTTTTGCACAAGCGCTAAAGTAGAAATGTGGGTGGTTTTGGAGCAGACAGGCCTCTGAACGGAGAAAAGGGGGGAGTGGGGCATAACTTGTGCCTTGTCACCTGGGTTTACCACGGCAAATTGGAAATAGCCAGAGCTGGAATCTCTAGGCAGACTAGAATGCAACGCCAATTTGACATGCACTGCGTGTGTGTGTGTGTGTGTGAGTGTGTGTGTGTGTGTGTGTGTGTGTGTGTGTGTGTGTGTGTGTGTGTGTGTGTGTGTGTGTGTGTGTGTGTGTGTGTGTGTGTGTGTGCGTGTGTGCGCTTACCACTAGTGCAGTTTGCAGTCCTGGTGGGCATCATGAGGTGCGCTCCAATTTACAGGTTCCCTATGCAGTGTTCACTGCTCCCTACTCCCTGAATCTGGGATATATGTTGAAGTGAACTGACATTTGGAACGCCCTGCTGCAACATCATCAAAGAAAAGCAATGACTGGGTCACGCAGATTATGATATAACATAAATAGACATAATAATTTACTTCAAAATTTAAAATCCATATACAAAACACATTATCTATAGGCCGCAATGGTGATGTATCGAGTGATGTATTGAGGTATCCCCTATGCCATTTACAGGGCATCCCTCCGGATTGAAATCTCACTTAAGATTGTGAAATACCCTGTGAAGTCCACTTAGCACTCCACTTACAGTCGAATGGAACACACCTATGGTCTTGATAGGCTTGCATTGTGGTTTAAAATGCAATATTGTCCCAAACCAATGCCTTTTTTTATGACACACAAGCAAAGACTTATTTAAAGAATCTCATGGGTCATGGGTTCAATTCCCAGGGAATGCATGCACTGAAAAAATAAATACTTAAATGCAATACCAGTTTTTTGGGGGATAAAAGCATGTCTGTCAAGCTCCAAAAATATCAAAATACATTTTAAAAGTTGTGCAAAAACAGTCCATGCAACTTGTGCGCTACATCTCACATCTTCGCAAGCCCTATTGTAAGTGGAAAAGATTGAATCACCATAGCAAGTATGATATCACTTATTCTGGATACAAGCATGCCAATTTTAAAAGATTGGTTTCAGCTCATTATCTGCCCTGCACTCATGTACCTCAAACGGTAGAGCATATGCCAAGGCCATGGGTTTGATTCCCATGGAGTGTGCGCACGGAAAAAGAAATGCTTGAACGCATTGTCATTTGATTTGGATAGTGCATCTACGAAATGCATAAAAAAAAATGTATGTCAAGCTCCAAAAATGAAAATATAAAAACACTATCAAAGTATATCAATAAAACAGTCTATATGACTTGTGCACTAATTTCAAATCTTTTGAAACCATATTGATTTGTATTGAGGAAAACAAATACAATTTGAAGCACCATAGCAAGTTTGATATAATTGATTGCCAGATGTAAGCACACCAGTTTTATTTTAAATCTCACAGAAAAAATTACAGGTTTGTAACAGCATGAGGGTGAATAAATAATAACAGAATTCTCACTTGTACATGAACTAGCCTATTCTAATAAAATTTTAAATGCAAATAATTTTGTCAACAGCCTCTTTGCAGCTTGTTTGCATTATGTGTAGAGATGGCGATATTTACATGTGCAATATCTTTTCTGTCATACATACTGGACTCCTTTTTGTAATTAATTGTGTATTTTGCTTTAGTTCTCTGCAGAGCTGTGATGTTCGTTTCTGTAGAGTTTTTCATGGTAAAATGTGAGATCCAAACAAGTATACGTGAAACAGGCGAGGTTAATGCCCTTCGCCCATATCCTCCGGTTTGGAGAGAGAATTCTGGCACATCGAAACAGAATCAGGCCGAAAGCCTGAAAGCACCATCAGATATACTTGGTGCCTCTCAGCCCATTTTGTTCCGGTGCGAGATATTTGATGAAAGCCAAGTTGCACAAAAAGCTGGTAATTGGCCTGAAAATAAACAAGGCCTAACTTGCCACTCAAATATTTTGGTTCTCAAACCACCTGCTGCTTTTTCGCTATTGCTTTTACCTCAATTAGGTTGTGCAGACCTAATTCTTGTGATTTCACAGATCGTTTGCGGTCAAAAAGGAATGTTTTGCAGCCTGTTTCACACAAACAAACACGTTTGTTGCCTGATATCAACGAAAAAGGAATCGGAACGGGTTGCGGCTTTCCGATAATTCTCAGAAATAATACGCTTGACCTTATCGCATTTGTGTTTTTAGACGTGTATCTGTCATGTTTGCTGTTCTATATCACCCTGGTACCCTCCCATGCGGTTTGAGTGACTATCTGGCTCAGTATTATTTCCCCATCAACATTTTGTGCACTTTTTTTATGAGGACACATTGGTTTTTGCGAAATGCATACATAGACAAAAATGCCATTTTGGTTGGAGAGTAAACAGCGCAGATAGCAGTTGCAAAGGAAAATAATCATTTCATGGTGGTTTATGTCGTTCTCCCACAACTCCACACTCCCGCCACATTGAACAGGCACGATTGGTTTGGTGGCCTAGATAATCCATAAAATGTCAAAGGTTCAAAAGTAAATCACTCATTGGGAACCTAAATTAATCAATTCAATATGTTTTGTCTCATTAACAAAGCATTTTTTTTAAATTAACAAAATATGCATTCTGAATGTTCACTGAAATACTGTGGTAAAACAGTGTACTGCCAAAATCAGCATCTTCTAATCAGTTAATCATTCACATGTATTGAAAACAAGCACAAAAACATGTATCTTAAACAAAATATCTACAGATAATCGGGTCTGTTCAGTGGGAAAACAAAGAAAATTAATCACATTTTTAATAATGCTTTAAATGAGACACACTTTCATGTGTTGATGAAGATAAAGATCTTCAATAGGCGAGTTGGGGGGGTAAAACAGCACAGCAACGCACAAGCAAACAGGAAGACAGAAAACAGGCATATCCGCTCCCAAAGTTCTTTTTATAATGTATGCCATTTTTGCAACCACAATGTGAGATTATTCTTATTAGTCACAATGATTGCCTAATTGCCATAGTGTGTAGCGCAGAGAATACCAAGTGATTCTTACAGGCCTGACAGGCAGGCTGTGTTATAATGAAGACAAGGGGTCTAAAGAACGTTTGGTCGTGTTCCAAAAGACTGAACTAACGTCTTCATTCTATGGAGTCATTTGCATTTGTAAATGCCACGGTTTTGCAGAAATGCTTGCAATAGTGTTTGGGTTCGACAGTCTTTTGATGCACAAAGGCCTGTCCTGACATTGGGAGCTCATACATAGGGAGCGTTCCAACAACATCTAGAAACATACTCTGTGCGAGTACACAAGAAAACCATTCATAGGTTGATTACTTAAAAAAACACTGAAACATTGCTGTGTTTGTTTGAGCATCCCAGTCTGTATGGGAAACATGTATTACTTATTGTATTACTTTACTTGATTTTAGATTTTATTTGGTGATGCTAATGGTGCAGAAAATACAAACTTCCCCTTTAACATTTATTGTCACGTTATTGTGGCTGAAGTAAACATCATGGGGGCGATAGAGATACTAAACTATCATTAAACTTGAGTTTTACGTTCAAGTACTTTCTTAGAGTATTTTTTTGTGCACTTGTTAGAAACTAATGCTCTTAAAATAATAATTATGGAAAATCTTTATGATGAGTCGGCATAACAGTGAAAACTAATTCCATGTTTTCTTATAATATTTACAAGTGGCATCATATATATTGAAAATAACAGAGGGCCTAACACGGATCCTTGTGGCACTCCTTAATTTACTGACGGTATCTTAGATTTTTCCCGGTTTAAATAGAAAACTGGTAATGGTCCGATAGGTACGATATAAACCACCGTAATGCCTGTCCCCGAACACCATAATTTTGTAGTCGATCTAAGAGTATGTTATGATCTATAGTGTCATTAAACTCAAGTTTTCCATTCAAGTACTTTCTTAGAGTATTTTTGTTTTGTCCTAAAGGTTTTGCTACTGTTTCAAACCAACATTCTTAAAAGAAAATTCACTGTAAATAGTGATCAGTTGACTTAACTTTAAAAAAGCGAGGAAACTTTATTTATTGAAGACAACGAGTTTATTCACTTTTTTAAGTTGTGAACTGATCACTTTTTACAGAGTTTGTAGAAAACAATATGATCTTTTAATAAAAATTCTCACGTTCTTAGCGCAACATTTCTTGAACGTTTTAAACATTAGGGGCCTTATGCATAAAACTCGAGCAGAATGAATTTCTTTGTAAACTGTTTTAAAGTAAACAGTTGCGTTCAATTTAAATGCTGAATGATAAATAGAATGTTTTTGAACGATTTAGCAGAAATTTGTTCTGATTCATAAATGGAACGCTAGAAGAACATTTCAGGAACGTTTTTGGAATCCTACCGTTTCCACATCGAAAATGGAATCTTTGTAACACGTTTTTAGAACAAAAAACTTTTTTTCTTTGATAAACAACAGCATGAATCACTAATAAACACTATGGACTCCAGGATAAAGGGTGCGGGGTCCATGCTGAAACGTACAGTGCTCAGATGGACAATAAAGACTTCTTTTTCATGAACCCTTTTCACAAGGGCTGGAACACTGAGGCGGCGTTCATCAGCTCGGGTCTTTCTCAACCCCGTACAAAGCTTCATTCTGGGTAATCCTTTGGACATATGAAGAAAATGGGAGAGAGTAATGAAAAAAAAAAAGTCGCCACCTTCACCTCAGCCCAGCGGGGGACACACAGGTAGAAGACCTGAAAAGCTCCGAGCAGAACAAAGGTGCGAGGGTTCGTCTAAAGCCCCGAGAGTTACTTAGTGACAAGAGAGTGACATGGAAATAAAGAAAGAGAGGTGGATATAAAAGGCAGAGGAAGAAAAGAAGGATGGAGAGGGTTAAAGAAAGACGGAGTGGAAAATAACACTGAAGAAGTGGTGGTGTTGTGGAGGGGGGGTAAGGTTCTGTAATCCTGGAATAGTGGTAGTCAAGCATCTCCATGGAAACAGGCACAAAGGCCTGTGGTTTCCTATTGATGGCTAATTGTATTCTTCACAGCTCTTTTGTTAATTGTTGTCTGCCCAGCTCCTACTTCCTGCTGGGCCACTACACAAAGGCAGGAACAGAGGGGATTAGAAATGGCACATCGGCTTTGCGCTCTCACCCTTGCGCTGCGATGGCTAGTTGTGCGTGTGCTGGGGGGGGGGGGGGGGGGGGACAGAAAGAGACATAAAAACGCAGGTCTTGAGCGCTTTGAAGAACTCAGATTGGCTAACGGGCCCCCGTGCAAATGTCACAAGTGGGGCGACTGTGATGGAGCCCCTCGTTACAGAGAACTTTACTACAATGACGCTGCTGTTGGAAAGGTCTTAATTGAGGGTTTGCTCAAAATGTTTAAGTATTATGTGTCAGGATTTACAGCTTTGGCAAGCATGAATATGGCACACCACTATTTTTCTGTCATAACACATTTTACACTTGTTTTAATAAATAAATAAATAAATACAAATTTTACATTATTTCCCTCATAATATTAAAGCTTTTTTGGAATTTCGGAATTAAATAATTGGACTAATGAATTGTTTTCCCCTCAATTATTTAGACACACAACATACATCAATAAATTTAGCATTTAAAGTGTCGATTCACTCCAAAAATGTCCAATTACTCTCATGTCATTGCAAATCATCAAAACGAGTTACTTTGGCTTGAAAACTGACCCACTAAAAAGCACTAAAGCCATATTGTGGTTTTGACTGAAATTAAAATTTTCATAAAAAAAACGTTATCATGCTTTCCCCCCAAAACTGAGTTTTTTTCGTTATTGTGTGCATTTTGGGGATTTTTTTCGTTATTGTGTGCATATAAGATACATTTGAAAAGGATAAAATCACATTAAAGCTGAACTTGAAACAGCAGGTAGCCTACTCATGGACTGAGCATCTCCCTTTTCCCATTCAAGGAATCCAGCATTTTTCCTTCTACCAAGGGAAACCCAGAGAGAAGAGCTTTCCCTTTAAGAGGGAGGTGAATGACAGGCAGCAGGACCGAGAATGTTGGAAACTGAACACCAGAAAGTCAGTGTGGAGTGAAGGGAGGCTGGATCGGAGAGAGTGAGACGTATTCATCAGCTGTACGCTTGGAGTCTCAGGTTTTGCTGCGAGCCGTTGATAGACAGAGGCGTATTATTCATTGACACGAGGGAAACCACATTTTGCATGCGGCGTTATCGATTCTGCGGGCCCAGAGACTACGGAAAGACTGGAGGAATAAAGTTTGGGGAGCGCAACGCGCAGCGCATAGTTCTTTCGGAGTTGGTAAGTGGGGCAAATGGCGCTTTGTTTGAAACTTTAGGCACGAGTGTTTGACACGTTTTTGTCTGTTTGTAATGAGGTTTACAAAAAACAACAGAAGTAGTTCATTTGGACGAGAATTGTGACGCTATCATTTACTTGAATTACCTTGGCGAGAGTTTTACGCATCCGCCAGGTCAAAATGTCCCAGAACCCGCAGAGTAAACAAATCTAACTTTAACTCATTTTTTCTGCATCAAACGAACTCGTTTCTCCACCTGAAACTGTGCTGTGGTGTGTGTTAGGACTGCATGTTTGTGCATACGGTTGGATGGGAAATGACAACCTGCTTTCAGTGCGTACTCGGTGAATTATTAAAGGGATAGTCCACCAAAAAATTTAAATTGTCATAATTTTCTCACCCTTAAGTTGTTCCAAACCTGTATGAGTTTCTTTCTTCTGTTGAACACAAAAGAAGATATTTTGATGCTGAGGAAAATACTTTGGAATTCAATGGCGTGTATGGTTATCAACATTCTTCAAAATATCTTCTTTTTCATAAGTTAAAGATATAAATTTATCATATAAATGATGACAGATTTCATTTTTGGGCGAACAATCCTTTTAATGTGAGCTGAAAATATATTTAATCTTAAGGGCATTACAGCAAATTATTGTATGTTAAGAAGCAGTTCTTAGTAGTTTTGTTTCATTTAAGTTCCTGCTCAATTTTGACATGAACTTTTACCCATATGGTTTAATAGGAAATCTAATGGGTTTTGAATGCATTTCCTATGCACATGTTCCCAATTATGTTTACAGTTCATCTTATTTTGAGATGAGCTCACACTATAACTGTGTGAAAAAAAAAATGTGTTTTACTCTTCTTAAATGGTTTTGTTTTGGATTGAAATGTGAAAGTGACCTGTGAATAGGGATTAATAGGGATTCTTGTGCTTATAAATGCATAAACAATTAACCAAGAACTTGTAGGTGCTTTTTAGCCCCTAATGAAGGAAATAAAAGAAATTTGAAGCTCACATTATAAGTGGTTGACCAATATGGGCCTTTCAGTGGCGGATGTCGATATCGAAATAGCAGTAGGCAGATGTTATTATACATGATACAGTTTAATGACCGCAAATAAGAAAAAATATGAATTTAAACGACTACATATCTTACACTATATATATATATATATATATATATATATGTGTATATATGTATATATATATATATATATATATATATATATATATATATATATATATATATATGTGTGTATATATATATATATATATATATGTTTAATTTTGTTTTTGCTTATTTTTATATTAATAAAAATAAGCTGATAATTGGCCTGACCAATATCAGTCTTTCACTGTACATCAGTAGATGAAGACGACTGCATCTGCTTTCAATGGATTTTAATTAATTTTTTTTATTTATTGTATCTGAACCTGTTCTTTGTTTTTTATTGTATTGGCACCTGTTAAGAGTTGTTATTCAGGCAGCCGACAGGTCTGACAGATTTTCTGTTGATCTCAATGTTGAAGAATATCAGCCTTCCGGAATAACCAGAAAGCAAAGCTCCTCAGGGCAAACCAACTGTGGTGCAATTCGCTGAATAGGTGTAAAACTTTGATAATGAGTTCTAAGTAGTCATTTATCATCCAAGTTGTGTGTGTGCAAGGTTAAGCCTGCCTTGCCAGTGCAGACAGCCTGTCCCGTGTGTATCCCAGCAAGAACATCCAGCACCTGAGTTGTGCACCTCCATTGGGACGGGCATGTCGACAGATCATTAAAGGAAAAGTTGGCGAAGTGGTCGCGAGTGTTTGGCTTCATAGGTGGCTGACTGCGCACAATGCTGCCTGTCAGCAGGGAGTCTCTGACCTTTTGCTTTTCCCTTCATTTCTATCCATCTTATGTTTACTTCTTTGCATCCCTCTCTGTTTCACCTCCATTCTTATCCATCTCTTTGTATATTTGTACTCAGTTTGAGAGGTCAGGAAACCAGTGGTGGTTCTCTTTAGCTGTCAGTGGGTCTATACATCCGGTCTCTGCGAAATCTTGAGCCCGGATCACTTCACAAACTGATTTATACCAACTCTGTTGTGTTCTTATCTGACTGTCAAGGCTGAAATTTACATTACAGCACTTTGGATGGCAAGCACACTGAAAATGCAATGCTTTTTTAAGCCATCTTAGTGGTTGACTGATAGGGGTTTTCCAGTGACCGATACCTAGATCGCAGTATGGTTGTTATTGCGACACAATTTTGATGGGAAAAGTTGAAAAGACAAGAATACAAACACTTATTTTACTTGTGATTCATTAAATGAGTCCGAAGTTGTTTATGCATTGACAAAGCTGTTTGACTTCCCAATTATTGCAATTCTGTTAATTGTCCAAATGAACATAGCTTGATATTAGTTGCCAAATATTGTCCTTTTTCCAATTAATTGGCCTGGCCAATGTATAATTTTTTTACATCGGGGCTGATGCAACTGTTTTGTCTTTATAAAGCACTAAATATACACTTACCATTGTGTTTCTTTTTCATCTCTCATATTTTCAGCTGGAGGATTCCATTAAATGTAACCTCTGCCGATGCCACGTTTGTCAGCGTTGAGCCAAAGGCAGCAAGTCACACGATGCAGACTGAAGTTGTGAAGTATAAACTCAGCAACAGTTTGAAAAGTTGTCCTGAGAACGTCTGCCGAATCCTTTGCATTATTGATGGACGGACAACCTCGTGACATTATTTCCCATAGGGTAGAGAGTTTAGCTAGGACAGGAGAATGAACAAAAGTCTATTCTTTCTGTTAGTCAAACTTTGACCTCTTCTGTTCGGGTCTGCATTGTTTCATGTGTCCTATTGAGCCGGGGTTTGATGAGAGAGAGACAACAATAGCTTGTTTAGAGAGTTTTTCAGGGCTCGCCACAACATCAATGAAATCAAACAGAGCAGGCCAAAGAAGCTCGCGCTGATAAATGCATTCGATCTTTGCGGCTGCCCATCAAATCATCTTCACGCTTTGACTCTGAGTGCAGCTCACTGACTGCGTTCTGTTCAGACGCTTGTGTTTGCAGTCAAATGCCTCAGTGTGTATGGAACAGAAATATGGAACGTAATTTTGTCTGTAAAACTTTGTTAGATTTGGAAATTCCAACTGGCTTTTGTTGGTGTGTTTTTGTTGATGCAAAATGATGGAACGTTGAAGACCTGCTGTCTTGTTATATTGTCCAAGATGGTTTTCTTTTTATTTACAAAGCTTTGAACTATTTATTTTCAATCACTGTTTCTAAGCAATGCGAATGTTGAAAGTTCTAAAAATGTGCACGTTTTGTTGCTGTGTCTTAAGTGTTTACTACATTGGACAATATTAAGTCTTAGCACTTGAGAACATAGAAACCTTCTATAAATAATCCATAATGGCACACTGTCTTGTCCGAAATGGTAAAATCGCTTTCCGCACATGAGAGGTGTCAACTGGAAAGTGCCATGAGACTTTCACTCTTCGCCTACGTGTTCCCAAAAACCTCCAGATTTTGTTCCACCTACCCTCTCTCTTTACCATGAGATGAGCTCAGAGCGGAAATTAACCAGGCCCCCATTAGAACATTAGAACAGAGAACGTTTCAGGAATCTGACAATCTGACAGCCGCCCATCAAAACGAGCATCACTCTCTGGCTTTTGTCATAACGGTGAACTCAGCCACTTTAGGTAAGACTTGCTATGCAACTTTGCTTTCTTTGTGTTTAGTTGTTTTGCATTAAGTTTTGCATGCTTATACACATTTTTTTTTATTGCGCTTTTAGTTATATTGCATATTATAAACAATATTTTAACAATGGTAAAACAATATATGTATATTTTTAATTGGGGGCACATTTATGTTGCAGCATTGCTTTGTGCCAATTACAAGTTTTACATGTATTTAATTAATAATGTCAACTTTAATTTAATTGTATAATATAATATAATATAACACTATATAATATAATACATCTTAAATGTGATTTTTATTTTTATTTTTATTTCTTTGTAACTACCAAACGGGTTTGATCCCTCTTAGGTTGTGGCTGGACTTTTGAAACTATTTAACATGTTGGATTGTTTTGCACCAAGTTCTAAAAGTTTATTAAAAAGTTACAAAAGGTGAACTTTTATGTGATGCAAGCTTGAACATGACTTTGATTTAGACTGAATATGCTGGTTTGGGTGTGAGCTTAAACAAAGGGTTTCACATAAAAGTTTGAGGGGCAAATTGCAGGGTGGATTTATTGCCCTGGATGTATAACTGTTTAAATTAGGGGAAGAATTATGTTGAATGAAATGAAAATTGAAAGGAGATGAGGAAAAACAAACATGCGCTGTTCAAATCTTGTTCAGGTAATAGAAAGATTCCCATGGCTTCAGATTGTAGTTTCTGGGATTTGGACAATATAGTAAAAATGTAATTCAAAATAACTTCCAGTTAGTTAAAAATTTTCAAGAACATTTTCTGTTAATGTAGAATACACCACCAAATCTCTTTGAGTTTTCACTTATTTGTTTTCCTTTAAATTGCATACAGCTGTATAATTTATTTCTAAAAATTCTTATTTCCTTCAGATTACTTTTAATATATCTAATTCAAATGTAAATTGATTGTCTTTACATTATAAATAAGCCAACCTAAATATAAAATATGCTATTCAGTTTAATCATTTACATTTATCTGAATAATAACGTCAGTGCAAATATTGTCAACAGATTTGTGTGGGCTTCATTTGTTTGTTTGTCATGTGTAAAAACACAAATATCTGGCCATGCTCTATCTCTCAGTTGGAGAAACTGTCATTCTAATACAGTAGTCGTAATGAATGTGACCAGGAAATAATCCCGCAGTCATTTGCATGAACTGCACCGGTCTCTGCTGTGAACTTTGAAAACACAGTGTAGTGTTCCTGCAGGGTTGATATTTTAATAAACTACCGTAGCCTCATGATTTGTTTCTTTACAAATTAATCAGGGATTGTTATATATTAATTCATTCTCAAACAAACAGCCCACAGTTTACACTGGGTAACTTGAATGACAGTTATTTTGAGGTTTGCAAGGTGACTGGTTCGAATCTTATGTGTTGTTATTTATGGTCTGAGAAACTCAGTTAGGTTAGAAATACAGTTCTCTTCATGACTCTTTAATAATATGAGTTCACATTATAGACCGTTTCGCATTTTAGAAAACATCCTGCATGAAAACGACTATATTTTTGGGGTCTCTGAGACATGTTTTTACCATGTTTTTTCTGCGTGCGCATAATTTGTGATAAACGGGGAGATAAATAATATTTCTTAATCATATCTTTTGATTAGTTCAGAATAACTAATTAAAGAGATTATTACAGATGGATTTACACGTTTATTTTTTTCAATGCTATAAGACCCCAAACATAAAAACCTTTAAATAGTTATATAGTTAATAATAATTAAATAGTGCCTTTGCTAATTACTGGATTAATGTCAGATGTCATTATCTGACTAATGGACTAATGTCAGATTCCTAGGCAAATATTTTTAATCATGTTGTCTGACACCTGAGCTTTTCATTGTACATTTTTAGTTCCTCTTCAGATCCCCAGTTGACTCATCACTAACGTAGAATCACAGAAATGTATCATTTACGACTTACAGAGACAGCAATTTAATATAGTGAAAGCATGGGGGAGAGCGCCTTTGCCAGACATCTGTCAACTTATGTCACTGTACGTACGAGCTGACAAATATCAGCTTTCTGTTGAACCACATTTTTACAGGTTCATTGTTAAATGTAAAAGTTTAACACTTACTTGAAAGCTCGTATTTGGAAGAGCGACTAGGGAGCGTCACGGCGAAATCAGTCTGAAATATTGAATCTCAGAGAAAAGTATCGAATTTTACTGCTGACTTAAATAATGTGATTATATTAATAGTTTGCACTTGCAGTATTCAAAAATATGGGTGTGGGGGTTGTGTGTTTATCTAAATGGGAGTGTGTGTAATTCTCGCCTCTACTTGTGCAAGACGTTAGAGAAGCATCTCTGAGATGTTATCAGAAAGTGTGATACTGCATACAGATGTGGCTTTTAAATACAAGCTCAACATTTGTTAGCAGAGATACTTTTTCCAGTCATTTGACAAATGCATTTGCTCTGCCGTTCACTCTGCATCCTTTGCTTTCGTGATTGAAAAGTGAACACTGAACAAACCTGAAAAAAACAGGCAAAAACTTGTTCTGTTTTTTGGGGGGACTTGAGAACATGCAACACATGCTTTTAGAGTTGAATTAAAGCAATAGTTAACCAAAAATGAAACTTTTCGAAGAATCAGTACAACAACAGTTTGTAGCGTCCACATCCGTCAAGCTCCAAAACTGCAGAAAAAGCACCCCGAGGGTGGGAAAATCAAGATAAAATGTTAATTTTTGGGTGGACTTAGAGCGGCTCAAAGAGAAAACTTCTCAAAAGCTGAAGTAAACTTGATGTTCACCCTGTTCAAGGAGGTTGAGTTCATCTTTTGGGTTTTGCTTTCATAACATCTCTTCTCCCTCTCCAAGAATCCTTCTCCATTATATGTTTCTGGTCTTCCTCCGTCATGCCTCCTTCTCCCTCCCTTGTTTCTCAGCCGTGTGGTGAGTGTGTATCCTGTTTTTGACAGCAGGGTCCCACGTGCTCCGTCCTGCGCCGGTGAAGTGGCCGGTGGGGGGGTGGGGAGGCGCACTGGGTCTCAGGATGTCCTGAGAGGTGAAGGTTTCGTCTTCCTTTCGTGTCCGGGTCCTCACGTCGAGCGAGGGAGCACTGCTTTCAGCTTCATCTGAATGTACCGCCAGGTGCTACTATGGCAAAGCGATTCTGCCTTGTTTTCGATTGATTTGTTCTACGCTGAAAAAAATGACTTTGGTGTAGGATTTGAAACTATATTCACTCAGAAATTGCTAGAAAATTTCACAAATAATGAAAAAAGAAACGGCATGTAACAATATTACTAAAACATGAAAGTCTGAAGTAGAAAGAAGGAAACAAACTCCAATAATCTTGCCAAACCCTTGAACAAATTTTCTTGCAGTGTGATTTGAAGTAGTTTGTGCAAAAACGAAGCTTCTTTCATTTTTTAGGCTACTCACCCTCATAGTTTTTTTTTTTTTTTGTGAGGAACATTTTTAAGGAATGGTTATACCATAATTTAATCACCCTCAAGCCATCCTAGGTGCATCTAACTTTCATCTTTCAGCCAAACACAGAGTTATATTAAATAATGTTATTAATAAATATAATATTGTGAAGCGAAGCAATGGGTTTTTGTAAGAAAACACCATGCGTCGGGTCAGAGGTCACTCGTCCGCAAGAACTAGACTCGCGAACGGCCGTTGCCAGGAAGCCAGTGATTTATAGTTTATAAAGTTTTAAATATGGATATTTTTCTTACAAAAATGCATTGCTTCCCTTCAGAAGGCCTTTAATAACCTTTGGAGCTGTATGGATTACTTTTATGATGGATGGATGCGTTTCCTTGGGCATCAAAAGCTCAGGCACTATTTACTACCATTTTTGGGTGAAGTAACACTTCAAGTAGCTAGATCTGACAGTTAGGCAGATAACTTTTATTTTTTTCAAACAAATAATGACTAAGATTTCAGTCTGTTTCTCACACTGGAAAAATAAATGTAATATGATTTACATTGAAACATTTTTCACTCAGAAATTACCTGTACATTTCCTAAATAGCTATGAAAAATCTGCAATTAACACTTGCAAAACGTGAAGTTTTGAAGTAGAAATACTGAAATAGTATTTTTACTCTATAAAAATAATAAAATATAATAAATATAATAAAATATTTTGTTATATTTACAACATTTTTTTTTTTTTGACTTTGGCAGCTTGAACATTGAAAAATGACATGAGGGTGAGTAGATTATGGATGAACTATCCTTTTAAAATCTTGTTTTGGAATAGTGAAGTGTCCTAAATCATTCTGATTGTGGTTTTTAAGAGGGTTTAAAACACTATGAGGTTATCCTCAATGCCCGCTGCTTCCCAACAGATCTTCACTTTGGCCTTGAGACTGAGACCTGCGGTTGCTTAGAATTACCTGTTGTGTTCCTTGTAGCACAAAACGGCCTGATCTGGTCACCATGACAACCTTACAGATGCACCGTCTTTTCTCAATAGATCCCCAACTCATTTCAAAGACCCAAAGACGTTCAAGGACGTGCCAGCAAGACCCAGTGCCTTCTGGAGCTGGTGACGTTATGATCCGTACCTTTGGATAACAACGTCTAATGCATCGCGCACACACTCATAAGCTTATATAAAACAAAATGAAATGGTCCATTTGAATCAAGATTGAACATAAAAGTGTGCCAGGCTTAGAAAACAGCACATTTTAATGTCTTTCGCCTTTGTCTTTCTTTGCCTGAAGGGGGTGGCGGAAGGTTTTTGTGCAGCTTTTTTTTTGTTGCAAAGGGGGCCCTTCACTAACATCTTTTATTCCCTTTCTCTTGTTATATTTCTTTATTCCAAGTGTGTTTTGTGCTCGGCCTCCTTTCATTGCCCCCTCCTCTTGTCTCTCAGATAAATGCCACACTAGCCTTTCACTTGGCACCACAATAACCGGACTGTTTTAGGCCCAGAGAGGCACAATGAAAGAGGCTGCTTTTTAACCTGCGCTTCTCAAAAGCACAAGGAGGAAAAAACGACGGCGACCCACTCTCCTTTCTCTCTCCTCTCCCTCTCTTTTGTGTCCAGAGCGTGGTCGTACCATCATCCCATTTATACGTCTTATTTAGAAGGTCTCAAAAGAACATGAGCCCAAAATTCTGATCTTTTGAGCTGCTTTTGTTGAAAGTCGACTGAAGAAAGTCGCAGACGATGCATGTTTTGACGTATCGTGCTGATTTATGGGAAATATGTTAAGGGTGGTTCTTTAGCTATGGCCACTTTTGTCCTGGTGGACTTTTGGAAAATAAGCTTTTAATACATTTTTCACGTACATACTATTTTTTTTCTGTTTGTCTATTAACAATGTCAGTGGATTTCCATGCATCACATGTAAAGTTTTGAACTTTATGTAATTTCTACTCTAGATTACTTACAAATTGTAGTCGGTTACTGATTCCAAATTACATGAGTAACCTAATCCATTACATTACACATTAAAGTAACATAATCTGATTACTTTTTGATTACTTTTAGATTACTTGTTTATCACATTGATTTGAATAGGATAATTGCGTATCAAATTGACATAAAAATACAAATAGAAAGAAAATATATTTCATTCTTTATCAACAACATGAATATTTGGGTTTCCCAAACTAGGGTTCTTGACGGAAGACCTCAATTTATATAAAAAAAGGAATATTTAAAAGTTAAAAAAGTAGTAGTAGGGAGAATCAATAAATTATGAATAATGTACTGCCACTCTGAGAACAACATGTATTGATGTAATCAATAAAAAATTAGCTGTAGTCTGATTACATTATATTTTCAAATATTCATAATCTAATTACAAGTTCTTAATTTTTGGTGTCTAGTACGTAATCCAGATTACATGTAATCAGTTACTACCCAGCACTGTTTCCATCTTAAATGACGTATATTGTGTTTAAAAGCATTCTGTGATGGAAATGAATCTGATAGTGATGGGACTTATTTTAAACCGTTTTAAATATTTTATAAAACTTATATATAATTATGCAAATCGTATTTGTCCCTAGGATTTTTTTATATATATAATCAAATATTATCCTAAAAACATATACGATTTGCATAATTATATAAAATGACAGGTTGATTGTAAACTAAGCCCAATTTTAATATTCTGTGAAGTGAATATTTTATTCACTTTTAAGTACACTAACTTTTGATAAAACTTATTTGCTAGTTGTTTAGTCATGTTCATCATGTCCAGTAACTAAGTTTTTATCAAGAAGTACTTTTGTAACAGTGAGAAGAAAAAAAAAAAAAGAAAGAAAAAAAAATATATATAATATATATATATGTATTAATATATATATATGTATATATATATATATATACTTTTTTTGAAAATTATTAAAAATAAATAAAAATACCCCCCTGCTGCTTAAAAATGTCTGTAGGTGAAGAATCACCAGTAATACTTTTCTCTTTTTTTGCTTTTTTTTTTGCTTCTAATTTCCAGAAAGATTTAACAAAAGTTTAATAGCTTTAGCATTATCTTTATTCAAATCAAAAATGTGTACGCGTCACAACAATCCGACGTCTGGCATCACAGATTTCGGCTCCAAATCAAACAATCTAAAGCAAACATCAAATGGTGCTAATATAAACTTACGGTGTGCTGACCTTAACCTTTATCTCCTTATCGAGATTTCCGTTGGCCAGACATTTATTCATCTTTTTTTAATAGTTTAAATATTGGTGTCCGAGACACTGTGAGTCTTTAAAAGCTTAGTTAGATAGTGGAGTAGAGGCTTGGACCCGGAAACAATGTACAGTAAGTCCCCGTGTCCTTGTGTTTCCTAAACTCTGTGTAAACCCTGTTGATTTGCATTGTTTTTTTCCCCTTCCTGCATTCAAAACATCAAGACCGGTGAGTTTAGGCGGGGACTGTCAGGGACGGTCCCCTGCACGGAAGAGGAAATTCCTTCAAAAAAGAGCTTTATTGCGCAAAACGCATTCATCAAAATTAAGGAAAATACATTTGCATGTCTTTCATGTTCGAGTCTGCAATGAATGTCGTGGGCAATTGGTTTTGACTACTAGCTTGCCACAAGTTTACTACCATCGTTGTTTTTGTTTTTTAGACACTCAGCTTGTTGCAAGCTACTGTTTCATGTTATTTCTTTGAAAATGCAACCATTCGTATTGTATTGGTTTGTTTGTGAACTAGGTGGCATCGTAATTTGCAAAGTTGCATTATAATATGTCCTATGACGTAAATGCCAAATGAATGTTGTATGTAGCCTACTATAATTCTGTGTATTTCCTCTCTCCTTGCTTTCTCCTCTCCCTCTCTTTTGTGAGAGCGTGGTCATACCATCATCCCATTTATACGTCTGATTTAGAAGGTCTCAAAAGAACATGAGCCCAAAATTCTGATCTTTTGAGCTGCTTTTGTTGAATTTCGACTGGAGAAAGTCGCAGACGATGCATGGTTTGACGTATCGTGCTGATTTATGGGAAATATGTTAAGGGTGCTTCTTCAGCTATGGCCACTTTTGTCCTGGTGGACTTTTGGAAAATAAGCCATTAGCTTTAATAAATGTTTCACACACATAGTTTTTCGTGTGTCTACTAACAATGCCAGTGGATTTACATGCAAAGTTATGAACTTTTTATGTAATTTTTACTCTGCATTACTTACAAATTGTAGCCGGTTACTCATTCAAAATCGACGACTGTCAGGGATTGTCCCTTTGCACGGAAGAGGAAAGTGCATCAAAAAAGAGCCGTTTGTGCGAAAAAATCAGTCCTCAAAATGAATGAAAATACATTTGCATGGCTTTCATGTTCGAGTCTTCAATGATGTCGTCGGCGAGTTATTTTGACTACAGTCTTGCCGCAAGTTTACTACCATCGTTGTTTTTAGACAGCTTTTGCACGCTAATGTTTCATGTTATTTCTTGGAAAATGCAACGATTCGTATTACGTTTGTTTGTTTGTGAACTAAATGGCATCGTAAAAGCTGCATTATAATATGTCCTATGACTTAAATACTAAATGAATGTATTATTTACTGTAATTAATAAGTGATTACAAACTCTGAAAGAAACGCCTTAAAACATGTTTATGAACAATTGTTTCAGGCATTGTATAACGTGATCTAAAAGTCGTGATCTAATAGATCTAATAGTGTGAAATGTTTTTTTTTGGTTAAGAACAAGGAGATCCTTCCAGAAAAGGATTTGCCTGTTACGCAGTTTTTACTCATTTGTTCG
>NW_027509141.1:33252500-33365000 GCF_051911475.1 Siphateles boraxobius
CCACTTTGTAGAAAATTAACTGTACACGTCTAGTAAAATTGATATAGAAATGCAATAGATAATATTGTGCATGCAAAATATATATTTTCTTTTGGACATTACCTTTGAAGCTCGTGATTCGAATTTGATTTAAACAAACCTGTAAAATGTATCATCACAAACTACTTGCTCACTGCAATTAGGTAAAAGCACCCCAATACAACAACCCAATATAGCTTGAATCTCACTATTTTACATTTGTTTCAATTAATGGATCTTTTCCAATCATGTTAAGGGTCAGACATGTATGGAGCCTGTAAAGGGACATGGACTTACAGATGGGAGGTAAAATTATGTCAGTGCTTTTGCAGAGCTTCCGTTTACCACAGCTGATGGGTGATTTGATGAATGTTTATATGGGAATAAAAGCCTAAATTAAATCTGTTCACAACATAAAGCAATCGTGACTCTTCAGAAAATTTGGACTAAACCGCTCAATTCATATGTATTAGTTTTACGATCTCTTTATGAACTTTTTGAAGCGTCAAAGTGGTAGTTGTGTGGACTGTCGTTATTTGTGTTCTGAAGATGAACGCGTTTTGGAACGACATGAGGATGAGTAAATGATGGCAAAATTGTAAATTTTGGGTGAACTATCCCTTTAAAATTCAACACAAAAAATAAAAGGAATTATCTCTCAGATGACAAAAAATGTTGTCAACAATGTCAAAACAATCCCCTTTCACACGGATTAACGAAATGATTAAAAACGCTGTATTCTGCTGCCAGGCCAGTAGATGGAGATGTCACTTTGTAAAGAAACAGTACACACCTACAGACTGAAGACGTAATACGCATGCGCATGATGTCACCGTTTTCACAAATCCCCGTTTTTTTGTTGTTGTTTTTTTGTGGTTTGCACTAAGATGATAATGATGTCGTTTTCAAAAACTTGCACTTTGAAACCCGTTTTCAAAAGTTTGCATTTTCAGGTCCCCAAAACACTGTTGTCGTGTAAATTAACGACCAAAACTCATAAAAAGCTCTGTTTTTTTGTTTTAAAAACGGTGTCCTGTCAAAGTCTGTGGGATTTTTTTGGTGTGTTTTATCGTTTGTCAGTCTGATCAATATGGAAATGAATATAACATCTCTTTTCAGTAAGACTTTGATGTGAATGTATGTGGCACAAATAGTGCGGGGATAGTTTAATAATTAGCTTTAGCAAGAGCTAGTAATAATTGAGCTATTTAAATCATTACTGCAGTAATCTTACCTGAATAACTTTTGCGATGAAAAAGAGAAGCAAAACACATCTAAACCCTTTCCTGTGTTGCCGTCGATTGATGAGAGGTTCTGGGCGGGAGTTTTAGAGAAATGTGTAACAGAGAACAATGATGCTTTTCAGACTGGATGTCAGCAAAGTGCTGTCAAGCAGATGTTCACACACATTGTCAAATTAATGATTAAGACAAGCTTTGCGCTGAGACTGTGTTTTATTCAGTGTTTGTGATATAGTGAGGGCCAGAGGTGGCCAGCGGTAGACTCCCTTTACTCTCAACCCTCCCCCAGGTCTCTGTTCCCCTCGGATTCAATGCCATCGGCCTCATGGTATATGATTCACTTCGAGTTCACTAATTAACACATTTGTGACCTACATTTCCCGGTTCCTGACTCTCCTGTACACACTTGCTTCACCTTTAACCTATAGTGTAAAAATGTTTGTAAATGTATAGAAAATTATCATTAAAGATTGTAAAAATTCTACAAACATTAATTGCTTAATTTTAAGGACGAATATGGTGAAAAACTGTATAAGATTTAACAATACATGTAATTTTAATGTACATTTGTGCAAATTTAGGTTGTTTTGGAAGAAAAATTAGTCACTTTATAATTTATGGTGATAAATACATAGAAGTTCCTAAGAAGTCCCTATACATAATTTGATTACATTTTATTGCCGTATTTCAGTTAGTGAAGGTTCCCAAAGCGATTTTTTTCTGCCTCAGTATAAAAGTCTCTTTTTGGGAGCCTTAAATATTTTTTTGTAAAATAACAATAAAATAGAGGTCAGCAATCTACTGTAATTCTACAGAATGAATACTGTGAATATTGCTTTACAGCATATTACTGTGAAAACGAAATAAAGTATTTTCTAGTATTTTTTTATTTTACAGTAATATACTGGAAGCAGAGATGCCAGCAATACTGTAATTCTATGGTATTAATACTGTCAAATTACATCTATATACCGTAAAAATAAATTTCTGTGATTTTTAATTTACAATATTGTAATTACATGTTTACAAAACATGTAATGTACACAGATTTATATCAGCTCTCAGCCCGATCTTAATTCTGCCTCTTCTAAACTTTCTGACTGTCTGTTGGAAATTAAAGTGGATGAAACTCAACTTTCTAAAACTAAACTGTTCCAAAACTGAAATCTTATTAATTGGCACTCCAATTAATGTCAGTAAATGTAAGGAGTTTAAACTTTCAGTACACAATACGCAATTGTCCCCTTCTGGTCAGGTGCGTAACTTAGGTGTGATTTTTGATGCCCAGCTAACTTTTAATTCACATTTTAAAAACATAACGAAGGTCGCTTTTTTCCACCTGAGGAATATTGCACGTATTAGACCATTTCTCTCTAGGCCTGATGCTGAGAAACTTATCCATGCCTTCATCACATCAAGGCTTGATTATTGTAAGTCTCTTTTTGCGGGTCTACCAGCAAATTCTATTAGGAGGTTGCAATATATTCAGAACTCTGCCGCAGGTGTTTTGACTCATACATCCTCACGCCATCATATTACACCCGTGCTCCAGCAACTGCATTGGCTTCCAGTTCAGTCACGTATTGATTTTAAAATTCTTATTTTAACCTATAAAGCAGTACACGGGTTGGCTCCTGATTACATCTGTGACTTGGTTACTCCATCCATTCCCGTTCGCTCTCTCCGCTCTGCTGGCTCTATTTCTCTGTGTCAGCCTCGTTGTAAATTAAAAACCATGGGGGGGAGGGCCTTTTTCTATAACGCACCCAAGTTATGGAACACACTACCCACATCCATTAGGGATGCTGTCTCTGTGGATTGTTTTAAGAAACTTCTTAAAACACAACACATACAATTTTACAACCTACAATTACATTTATCAGTATGTGGTGTGGATTTTATGTAGGTTAGTACATTTTTATTGCATTTTAGTAGTCGTGCAAGTCATGCAATTTACCACTTACAATAGTAAGAATATTTAAATCAGGTAGTTAAATATGCAGGCACAAAGTTGCACTATTACACTTTGTCACTTTATTTTTCACAGTGAATGTCTGGCACAGCTGGCAGTTTTTCCTGTAGATTTAAACTGTGCAGGTTTCAGATGCACAGCTTGTACAGTAATACAGACGTAGCTTTGGTCGCCATGTGTATGCTCGTCCTTTTTGAATTATGACATGATAAAGAGAGTTATTGTTATTTCTGTAAACATAATGTAAGCCCTTTGAAAAGCAAGAACATCCATTAATTACACACCGAGCTTAGAGCGATCAGGGAGGGAACAGGTGCTGATTGTCTCTGGGCGAGTGCTCTGTGCCTGCAACACCACCTCTTATATCCCCATACCCAATGATCCGAGGAACACACCACCGTATTTCTGAGAGAATAGGCCCCAGCTGCGCGTCACACCTCATAACACCTCATAACGCCTCAACGCTGCAGTGTTAGGAAGTTTTAGGTGGGTCGGCGACAGGGAAAAGCACTTCTAGGAATGCAAGGAGTCATGTTTTATCACGGTTGCTATAACGGACTATTTGAAGTGCATGATTCAGCGTTAGCTCATGAGTAATGTGACAAGAATCCAAGTTAATGAGATCAATCAATCTATTGGAATTATCTCTGGTCCTCACATGAAAAGAATCATAATTTCAGCTCATAAAATTTGAGAATTTATGAAATAAGAGTTTTAGTTGAAACATGCCCCGTCTGTAGCAAGAATGTGAATGTCTCTGGAAGAAGAGATGCTGCTAGTATGAGAATGCAAAAACTGGGATTAGTTTTCTTAAATCCTGTTTAAAAAATGATGAATTCTTGAATCCTGGATCAGATTAGCCAAAAAATAGCTAGTACTTTGAGTGAGTAAATGAATTAAAATTTTTGAGTGAACTATCCTATAAGAAGCCTGGTATGAACATCAGCACATATTTGGGACAGCTAATAACATGTGAAGATATATTAATGAGCACAGAGAAATAATCAGCAGCTGTTACTGTTGAACATAAAAAAAGGAATACAAACCTGCACACATAAACTAATTACTTCAGCACATATATTGGCTTTTTACTAGTATAAGCTAAACCGGAGTTTATATGGTTGGAGTAAAAAAAAAAATTTTTTTAAATAAAAATTTTATCCTTTTTCAAGAATATTTTTTTCTTAAAGTACAGTTTTGGTGTTAACTGCCCAGGTCACAAATACAATCTTGCACCTTAGTTATTTGCCAGTTATATCAGGAATATTTAATGTCTGTCCAATGTGTTGATGCGATATATAATTATTTAACAGGTGTTTTTATCTGCACCTTACAGTAGCAACCTAGGCCTTAAAATCTAGGGCTTAGTTCTATAATGTAACATTTCGAAATGAAACCGGATATTCAATGATAGAAAGTGCATGGTTGACTTGATTTAACCCATCTCGAAATGATTGGATCGCAAACGCACCTGCACTCACTTTTGAGGAAGCCTTTGACCAAGACGTGGAGGCTGAAGCTCAAGTTCCCCCTCAAGAGCATTTCAACGCATCCCGATGGTAAGATATTACATTTCGATATAAAGTTCAGAATATACATACTTTTTGAACGTTTTAACTTAACTTTAAGCATTTTCCTCAAGGGCGCAATTGTGGAGCTCAAATCGACAATCTTCTGGTTGCCAGCCTTAAACTAGAACCACTACACCAGACCACGCTAGTTTCCACCAGCCCACAATAGCTTGATCACAGTCTCTGATACATTAGTTCATGCTTCTGGAATTCCCAGTGGAATCGGAGTCCTGTGGAAATGTGACACAACCGAGCACTTCCCTATTAATTCCCTATTAAAATGCGGCCATGGGACGCGGGTTCAATGCAATTCTTGCGAGTCAACAATGAGGTTAGAAATACCATCAGGCTTCTGAAACCATATGTCCCCAAAATAGGTTAGCAGAGGCCTTTTAACAGACCCCATCAGGGGAGGTGGGAGACCTTCGTTCACAGGAAAGATTAAGATACCATCAGAAAGAGGTGCCAAGAGGGATCAGAGTGGAATGGGCCGAGGGATGAGCTCACCGACGATGAGGCTGTGTGTCTCTGTTCCCGGCCGGATCAGACCCTCTGAAGTGCCACGGTGAGACTTGATTGACATGGACGTAAGTCATGAATGGTTATACTGTATGTGTAGTTATTATTGCCTCTCTGTGAGCTCCTATTGCCCGCTTATAAGAAATCTGCTGACACTGTTCTCTTTGATTGACTGATTTAGATTGTATCTACATTTTCTTGAATAGTTGACAGAACGATCCAGTTAATATTAGTATATTTAGAGGTGTCATTTTTGCATCACTTGTTACAACAAACTCCAAATAATGACAGTTTCGAGCCTTTGTTGAGGTCAAGTTAAACTCTGCTTGACTTCATCATTAAGAAGTAAAAAATTTTTTTTACATTTGACAGCCATTTAAAAGTACCCATGTACAGTATTCTGGGGGAATAATAGCAAGTTTTGCAAGCAACATATAAATCGCTATTATTTAGAAATTAATATTAGAGTTATAGAAATGAACTCAGAAATGCATGTGAGTTAATTTAAAATATTTAACAAAATTAAAAAAAAAGTAGGATTAATGAATTTTCAGTCTTTTCAATTAGTTGTTTAATTAACTGACAGCACTAAAAATTAATTATATATTTCACTAGTGGCCGATTTTGAGAAGGCTTTTAACAGCATGTTCTCCCTGTCTTCTGTTTTAATATTGATTGATAGTCATAAGATATTTTCGGCTAAAAAAATATTCCCGGAACTGAGTGCCAATAGGTGAAAGAAACCAAGGATTCATACTTCCAGGGCTGCATGCATCAGCCAAGCAAGATGAATGGGAATGCTTACTGATAGTTCTCTCCATGTATGTTAAAAGTCTTTGGTTTGCACAGATACTGTAGGTATAGTCCCAACCCCAAATGACACGTGTTGAACTAGAAGCAATGTGCTGCGCCAGATTCACTACATCATTTTTTGCACATCATCATGTTTTCCTGTTTTTTAATTGACAATTTGTGCTGTTGCAGGAAACATGTTTAAATCTGGTATGAGACACTTGCTGATTCAATCATGCCCTGTGTATTCTCTATCAATAAAAGTCGCAGGCTACATCTATACATTAATCCAGATACATTTGAAAATGACATTTTTGTTTCAAAACGCATCTGCAGTGTTTTCCAAAAGTTTCAAGGCAACACTGAAACACTGGAAAATGTTTAAATATCTGTAAACATATTAAAAGCTCCCTGAGATGATACCGAGAGACAAGACATAAAAAAGGTGTCAAGCTATTTATCTGGCACAATCTTTTTATTAGCAAAATATCCCACTACTTATTTTCTTGTCTGGTCAATTGCCCTCTTGTTTTGATACAGGACAGCAGTTGCAAGTCAATGTTCTGTCATCTTTGCAGGAATATAGCGAGCAACACTGAAATTGAATAGCAGAGCAATGCCAGAACAACCATATAGGTACAATATGCATCACATGACTATACATGCGTCATCGTTTTGAATACCTCCGTTTCCACAGTCCAAACTAAAATCTGAAAACTGTGTGTTCAAATTCATCCACATTAGGCCAAAATGTAGAGAAAAAGATTACATATGTAGAGGTAGCCACAATAAGGCCAAAAAAATAAATAAAAATGAATTACCTTTAGATGAAAAGATGAAGTATAGCATCACAAATATCCTTTGCAATCAACAACCAGGGTTTTTACAGACCGCACCTTAAAAAAACTTCCTTGTGCCCTAAAAAAGATTTTTTTTCTCAATCTCCACTTCCTTTGGCCACTGCATAAAATCTATTTTCAGTGATAGTACTTAATCCAGTTCTCCAAGCTCTCCAGTGATTGAATTAAAAATACAGCGGGAGCAAAATGAAGACAACAAGCTGTCTTAAAGCCAATGGAGTCCAGTGACAAAAGCCTTGTCATGCTCTGGTGGGGTCTTGCCTCTAATCCAGAGGGTTTTAGAGGCAGCAGACACTGGCTTGTTGTTCTCTGGCGAGGATGGCTAGGCGCTAAGTAACTAGCAGAGCTACTGGCGACAGTTCCGTCCAGGAAAGATGGCCTGCTAAGCCTAATCACGCCTGAGAATGCCGTCTGGGTCACATGACCTTTCACTAGCTTTAATGGAAGGGGTCATAATTGGGATTTATCACCGCAGAGGCAGCCCGCAGGAGAGGTGCCAGTCAAAGGGTTCTGGGTCCGGGATGTCTGACGGGTATAGCGGAGAAGAATGAGTCATCTGAACGCTTATAGACACATTAAGGCCACACTGAGCACGAAGAAACATCAGACACTCATTCATTCATGTACCTTTCGAATAAGTGTTTGAATGAATGTTGGCTGCGGCAACACTTTATTTTGATAGTCCACTTTAGACATTTTACTGACTGTGAGTAATTTTACAGCTATGTCAACTAGCAGTCATTAGAGTATTAGTAGACTTTCTGCTTAATATCTGCTAACACTTTATTTTGATGCTCCCCTACAGAGTTTCTAATGACTAAGTAACTTTGCAAGTACGTCAACTTATTCTACTAACCCGAACACTACCCTAACAGTCTACAAATACTCTAATGAGAGTTAGTTGACGGAGAGTTTGTTATAATTTGTAGAATGTATAAAGTGGAATATCAAAACTAAAGTGTAACCTTATCTGCTTTTAGTAAAGTGTTTAAATTTATATATGTAAGTACATTGCAAAGAAATTATTTTCTTACTATACTATTCTTACTATATCTGAACATTCTTAAATCAAGATTCACTTGATAAGCAAAATTACTTAAGATATAAAGTTAAATTAAGTGTGTTTATGCATAAAAAAAGATCAAATATCTGTCAAACAATAACCTTGTTTTCCCTTTGATTAAAGTCTCTTTTTCTTACCCCTACTGACAGATATTTTTTTCTTGTTTTAAGCACTCAGTCAAATTATTTTTCAGAAAACTGAAAGTCTTAGAAGTATGCATGAAACGAAAGTTGCGATGTATATCCGAGTGAAGCGGCTTTTCAAACAAGAACAAATGTAGGATAGGATTTGATTTTGTCTTTGGGGGATTTATTTGGACGGTTGTTGTTTGCTATTGGTCGATCTTATGTGAGTGACAAGTTTTCCCGCCCTCGCGCCAGTAAACATCATCAGAAAAGAAAAGAGAAATCGCTCTAAGGGGGAGGGGAAGTTATTTTGAGTAAAAATTAAGAGGGCACATGAATTATAAAATAACAATGATGTGTATGACTGGGATTCGAACCAGTGTGCAAATCTTTTTTTTTTTTTTTTTTTTTTGCAAAGCACTGATACCACCCAAGGGAAATTTGCTAAATACTTCCTGTTCCTACTTGTAGTCCAACTTGCTGTGCAGTTGTTTTATGTTGTCTTGTGGGAACATAAGATCTAGGTCTTTAATTCTATGCGGTGTTGTGCTTGAGACATGCATTGTGTTGTGACATCAACACATTATACTTTAATGGAAACATGAGTGCAGATTTTGCCCCCCAAATCCCGTTTCTACTTTTCTTGGTTAACATGAGGACTCTCCTTAAGTGTAGGCAGAAGTACAGATTGTTGTTTGAGATTTGCTGGAGGGTCCTCTTCAACAAGAAGGCCTTTTCTGTGTCCAGTGTGAGTCTGTTCAGGGTGTCCTAATCCTGTTAACAAGATCCCTGACTGTGGGTGTCTGGGAAGTTGGATCAATATCAAATTCTCTCTTTTCACTGTGCTGCTCAGGCAAGTGATAGGCCAGCTTAAGAGGGTCTGGCAGGAGAATATGTCGGTCTGTGACTTTGCTGTACCAACAGAGATTCAAATGAATTATCTTGCTTCCAAAATTACTATTTTACAAGCTAGAGGTTTAGAAATGTTTTTATTCGTGCCGTTTGGAATGATTGTGTTGTTCTGTTTCTCATTCTTGGGTTTAGGGATTAAAACAAATCTAACCCTAAGTATTAAACTTCAGCGTATAATGTTTGTGCTTCAGACAAGAATGATAGCTCAATTCATGTGGTTTGTTGGTAGTTAAGCGATCCGACATGCAATGTTCATCTGATTGTGATTCATTTAAAACGTTTTACACATCATTTAAAAACAAACAAACATAATTAATACTAATTCTGATATGAAATTCTGACATTAATTCAGCTTCAACCTTTGCAATAAATTGTTGTTATATATTTTAATCAACTGACAGCACTAATTATAAATTATATTTCACCAGTTCCCAATTTTGAGAAGGATTTAACAGCATGTTGTCCCTGTCTTCTGTAAGGAGTTTTAATATACAGTCATCAGTCACAAGACATTTTTGGTTAAAATATTCCCGGAACAGATTGAAAATTAAATTAAATTAAATGAATACATTTATATTCATTTAAACATTTATAACTGATATTTTAAAGATATATGTATTTATAATATTTATAAATATATTAATTATAATATTTAAATTATTTACTAAATATTAAATATCACTTAAAATAATTATAAAATGTATAATAATAATTATTTATTATTATATATAAGGAGTGCTGATGTTTTCAAAATATTAAATAATTTGAAATATGTATAATGATAATTTTATATATATATATATATATATATATATATACAGTCTATAATAATTATTTATTTATATTAAATTTGTGTATATATATATATATATATATATATATATATATATATGTCTATAATCATTTTTATGATATGATGATATAATCATCAGTGGTCCCAATTAGCAGGGTCCACGCTCAGGTGAACAATGGTCCTCCTCATCAGACATGAAATATGCTTTCAATTAATCCGGGGGGATGTAACCTGATCTGGGGTATTTTCTCATCTTCGTCTGGACGGCTGGGGCTGGATAATCCAGAGACCTTGATCTATCATTGTCCTGTTGGATGTCTGCTGACTAATGTACCAGTAAATGATAAAATAAGTAAGAGGGGGTGGTACAAGTCAAGTGGAACTTAATTACCTCTGACATGAGTTTTCGAAGAAACGAAAAAAAGAAAAAAAAACGGATACCAGATCACACACGTGTAGATTGTGTGACAACAATCACCAGCTCTCTAACAGTAAAGGTAATGTATACCACATGATGCAACCTATTATTTATAACCAACAGTTCTTTATAGTTTTAAAGCACATGATGAATCGTACAATACTGGAAATCGAATTATTTCTTTTCCGATCTATACCACCCAGCAATCCGCCTCCAGAAAACATGTTTGTGTGTGACCGAGGCAAAATGACACGTACTGAGAAAAACTCAGTCTCCAGGGCCTTCGATACAGCAAGCGTCCCGAGTTTCTCCTGGGGGTCTGAGCGCTGTGTGCATCTGGAAGAGATATTTGGCTGAAGTTCGACCCAGAAGGCTTTCATAATGTGCCTTCCCATCTCTGAAACACATAAGAGTTGAGATAGATGTCAGGAAGACGAAATGCAGAATTATCGTCCGAGAAGAACAAGAGGGTTTGTGGAACGGAATTGCACGGAACAATTAAACTAATCCGATGAATCACAAACACAAAAAGCATGGCTGATTTTCTCTCTGTTTATTTCCTTAGAAACATTCATCACAATCTTTCCAGCCAACACGTATTATATCTCAAAAATTTATTTTGGATATCCAAGATGTTTATTTCGGGATCTGGTGAACCATGGTTTCAGCTGCACGCCCTCCATGAACTCTTGCACTTTGACTGCTAATCTCAAGTCGCTCCCGATGTTCACACAGGAGCTTTTGGCCGTGCTAATTGTTTTGCTTATTTTTATCTGTCTTCCCATTTTCCTTTCAGCACCGAGCGGAGGATCAGCCAACACGAAGCAGGTCCAACAACATGCCTCTCAGCACGAGCGGGAAGTCTAATTTTCACATCTGCTCAAGTGAGAGGCTTAAATCAACAATCACTTACGATAACAAGACTATATAAATTACAATGGCAATGAATTTTACTAGCAAAGCTCTTAAACACTCAATATTTTGGGCGTTTGAAGGCCCTGCTGAGTTGAGCAACTGCAGTGAGAGTGAGTAACCGGTGACTCAAAGAAGTGGCAGAAGTTCAGATCGACTCTGTTCCAGAGGAAGCAGGTTAAAGGTGTAAATGATATTGCCATATGTCTTCTGCCATGTTTCATATTCCTGGCAACGAGCGACTGCTTTACAGAGATGATGGAACATCACTATTAACATTAGACACTTTGTTCGGTTAATATCAGTATTGATTGCCAGGAAATTTCCAAAATTTGGCAAATGGGTAAGTATTACATTTGAGTATTTCTAAGGAAAACGTCACTCAGAATGAATGACCAGTGACTTACAAAGTGCTCGTACTTTAACTTTGATTTCAACGATAAAGGAGGCTTAAAATCTTACTGACGTATACTATCATTCAGAAGTTTGGTGTGCGTTTTTGAACGGAATCTCTTATGCTCACCAATCCTGCATTTATTTGATCAAAAAATACAGTAAACAATTGTGAAAAATTATTACAATTTAAAAAGGACTCCATATGTATTTTAATGTATTAAAAGAAATATATTTTAATAAGTATTTATTCCTGTGATGCAATGCTGAATTTTCAGCTTCATTACTCCAGTTTTCAGTGTCACATGATCCTTCAGAAATCATTCCAATGCTGATTTGCTGCTTATCAATGTTGAAACAGTTGGTGGAAACCGTGATGCATTGTTTTGTTTTTTTCAGGATTCTTTGATGAATAGAAAGTTCAAAAGAACAGCATCTATTTAAAATAGAACTGTTTGTGACACTATAAATGTCTTTACTGTCAGTTTTGATCAATGTAATGCATCCTTGCTAAATAAAAATATTGATTTCCTTCCAAAAAAATGTGATCTGACACCAAACCTTCGAAGGAAGCATCCGAGTCATAAAACCAGATTATTATAGAAATTGGTCTTTAGATTTGGGAAAAGTCTATGATGAAAGTTTGTAAGTCCATTACAAAGGCATGTCAAAGAGTGTCATTGATTCAGGACGTAAAAGTCTGCTTCATTTGTTCAATTATTGGGGTAATACATTTTTGCTCTCTCCCAGATGAGACTTTCCTTTTTTAATATGAGTTGGGACTGTTTGCCTAGAGTGGCATCTGCTGGGAAAATATGGATGTGTATTGTTCTTCATAGCCACTATTATAAAATGAATAGCTCGTTATACTGATAATCTTCTCTGCCGCTCTTCTCTCAAATTTCATTTGATTTATATTTTCAGTTTATATTCAATATACTATAGTATAGTCAAATTTACCACATCAATCATTTCAGTGAATATCAAATTAAATATCAGTCTGATCAATACATAAAGCTATCGTATGACTTCAGTAGACTTGAATGGACTACTTGTAAGATACTAATAAAGCATGTTTTTTGTAATCTTTAGTGGTTGACAGCCAGTGGTCACCATTCAGTTTTATTGCATGGAAAAGAGCATCTCCTGATGTATTCGATGGCGAACAGAAAGTCAAGGGCTTTGGACTGACATTAAGGTGAGTAAATGATTTTCATATTTGGGTAAACTGTACCTTTAATGTGTTTTAAAAACTTCAATTTGTTTCCTGATAAATAGAGATTCCCTTGAGATGTTAAGTTTGTTGCTGGTTTAGTCAGTTCAAATTTATTTATTTAGTGATTTATACAATACAGATTGTTTCAAAACAGTTTCACATTGGTCATCATGAAATCAAAATGCACAAATCTTATCTTATTATGGAATATTGCAGTATTTTTAATAAATTATTTATCCATACATATCTTTGGTAACACTTTAGTTAAGGGTCCAATTCTCACTATTAACTAGTTGCTTAATAACATGCATATTACTAGGATATTGGCTATTTATTAGTACTTATAAAGCACATACTATATTCTGTATGACCTTAATCTACATTCCTAATCCTACCTAATACCTAACATTAACAACAACCTTACTAACTATTAAAAAGTATTAAAAGTAGCATTTTATTGAGGCAAAAGTCGTAGTTAATAGTGAGAATTGGACCATATATTTTTTTAAATTCATGTGCCCTCATTATCTTTAATCGAAATAACTTTGCCTCCCTCTTGCAGCATCTCTTCTCTGACATGTTTACTGACTTAAGGGCGGGGCAACCTGTCACTCACATGAGATCGACCAATAGCAAACCACAACCATCCAATCAATTCCCCATGGACTAAATCAAGTCCCGCCCATTTTTTCTTGATCCATTTCCATTTCACTTGCATATACATGACAATAGGGAAGAAAAGACTATCGCAACTTGCTTTCATGCCGACTAGAAATAGTGTTAATGTTGTAAAATTCAATTATGAAAAATTCAGTCTGAGCTGTAAAGCAGCTCTACAAAAGACAATATTACCATTATACAGCTCAATTTAGTTCAGTGTTGTTTCAATTCAGTTTAAAAACACAATGTCAGAGTTGCAAAGTTCATCAAATTAAATTCAACTATGAAGCAGCTCTTGTCATAATTAAGCACAATTCAGTTCAACATTGATTCAATTCAGTTCAATGACGGTGTAGATGCTGCAGAGTTAGTTCCATTTTCCAGCATATTTCAGCTTTGTTCTCCTCATAGTGTCAGTGCAGGTGTGTGTTGTGATGTCCAGGTACTCTTAGAGTCTCTGTTGTGCGTCCACACTCAGTTGACGACACCCTCGGGCACTATCTCTTCTCAGGTTTGAGAGAGCATTAGGGTGCAGGACCTCGCTGATGTTTTGATTGTGTATCGATCTTAATGGTCTCCCTGTCTCGATGACTTAAGAAGAAAACGAGCATTCAGGGCTCCATTGCAGCATTGCGGTCGCCCTCAAAACTGCTGTCTTGGGGATAATGCTTATACCACAGACCGTTTCTTTTTTCCATTTATTATAGCTGAGAACTGTGAAGAGCTCCTTCCGCTTGTTAGCATTCTGGAATGTGGCGGAATGTGCAAAAAACACAGTTTGCGGCAAGCATTCTTGGTCAGACGCTCATTTCAGGACTTTTTCCTGACATGGCACCCACATGATTAGCACAGGATCGGAAAACACAATGACTTGTGAGACAGCTGGGAAAGAGCGTACAGAGATGATTCTGAAAGCCAAACCACTGTTGTTGTTTTTATTGTCGTCTAAGGGACTGTCTACATTTACTTTATCTGAATAGTTATAGGCCAGAAACATACTTTACGCAAGTAGAGAGTTGTGGGGTAAACTGTGAAACTTTTTTTTTTTTTTTTTTTTTTTTTTACTTAGCTATTCCTTTGTCAAGTAAACTAATATGCCAAGTTATTTCAGGATGCCTGCTATAAACTGAAATAATAAGAAAGCATCTAAAGAGCCACATGAATACGACATAAATATTTAGTTCAAATATGAACATTTTAGAAAATATGAAAATGTCCCATCGTAATGGTAAGTTGTAAAATTGTGTCAGAATTCTGGAGTAAGATTTTTTTTAAAAATAAATTCTATTTCAAATAAATGCTGTTCTTTCTATACATCAAAAAATCCTGAATAAATATTTATCACAGTCTCTACAGAAATATTAAGCAGCACAACTGTTTTCAAGATTAATAATAATAATAATAATAATAAATGTTTCTTGAGCAGCTAATCAAATGATTTCTGAAGGATCATGTGACCCTGGAGTAATGATGCTGAAAATTCAGATTTGCATCACATGAATAAATTACATTGAAAAATTTTTTTTGAATGTAATATTTCACAGTATTACTTTTTTTACTGTATTATTTTATCAAATAAATGAAGCCTTGGTGAGTAGAAGATACTGCATTTCAAAAGCATAAAAACTTTTGAATTCTAGTGTAAATTATGTAGTTTTACACATTCAGCAACATGATATGATGTGTTTATTAGACCTAGATAAATGCTTTGATATGAAGAAACAAAAAAACAGTTGATGCGTAAAATAGCTTTTTCCAATCACAGGCAGTATTCGTTCCTGGATAAAAGAGGTGACACATCTTACCCACTGACTCTGCCCAAGCGCATGTAAGGGATGTGAGGAGAAATCAATGTATTGCAAATTTGCTGTAGAAAACCTCAGTACTCAAGGGGGTTGATAGAGGTCAAATTTAACGGTTAATAAACCGGATGCTATTAATTCGGTGGCTGGTTTCTCTTCAAACTCTGTGCAGAAAAAGATTGCAATGCGTACTTGCACTGCGTTACGAATTTTGCACAGAATCGAGTTTGCATAGACTCACCTATAGAAGGACTAAACACACTCGTGCACAGCCAGGTATGTTTCGAATATTTTTCTTTGGGGCATATAGCTATTGGGTGGGCCTGCCAACAGTGGCGATAGCACATTAAACGCATCTCGCATTTCACTTTGAAACCCAATGAGTCTAATGCATTTCAACCAGTCGGGGTGACATAGCATCTCCCGCTCCAGGTGCCGTTTCTTCGCTTCTGTCGCCACCAGAGACGTCGCCACCCAGGACGCTGAAACATCCCCAGGCCACGACTTCGAGAGCCTGTTTGTGGTGCCTTCGCCAGCTTCCCTTCTGCTCTTTTGAGATCCATTCAGCAGTTTTATCACACCTCCGCAGGATCTCCAATAAGCTGATGTGTGTTTTGGGCCTGCAGGCGGTTGGTGAAACATGACTGATTTGGCTAAGGTGCATGAGTGATGTCAGGGAGAGAGGAGGGACATATTTCCACCCGGCAGGTCAAGGGTCAGCGTGAGGTTACTCTTAAACAGTGTGGTAGAGCTAAGCAGGGCCTGGGGCTTCTGCCTTTCATAGAGTCGGAGACACATACCTGTTTAGACAACAGTGTGAGGAGCTGCTTCAGTTTTAACTGTCTGACTTAGTTTACACACTAAAGAATGAGTCAAGGTGCAAAAGGTTCCTTTCTGTACATTTTATGCATCGTTGTGTTGCTTTAGAGGAATAGTGCACCCAAAAATGACATTTCTCATGTTGTTCCAAACCCTTTCTTCTGTGTAAATTTACCAATAATAGTGCATATAGTGAGCTGCCAACAGATTAATTTTAGGTGCACACATCAGTTGTGGTAAACGGAAACTCAAGCATGTTGGCTTGATGCGCGAGAACCAATGAAGTTCATTCCTGTTACGCAGCACGTTTGAGCTTCTGCAAGAACCAATGAGGTTTATTCTTGTTACGCAGCACGTTTGAGCTTCTGCAAGAACCAATGAGGTTTGTTCTTGTTACGCAGCACGTTTGAGCTTCTGCAAGAACCAATGAGGTTTGTTCTTGTTACGCAGCACGTTTGAGCTTCTGCAAGAACCAATGAGGTTTATTCTTGTTACGCAGCACGTTTGAGCTTCTGCAAGAACCAATGAGGTTTGTTCTTGTTACGCAGCACGTTTGAGCTTCTGCAAGAACCAATGAGGTTTGTTCTTGTTACGCAGCACGTTTGAGCTTCTGCAAGAACCAATGAGGTTTATTCTTGTTACGCAGCACGTTTGAGCTTCTGCAAGAACCAATGAGGTTTGTTCTTGTTACGCAGCACGTTTGAGCTTCTGCAAGAACCAATGAGGTTTGTTCTTGTTACGCAGCACGTTTGAGCTTCTGCAAGAACCAATCAGGTTTATTCTTGTTACGCAGCACGTTTGAGCTTCTGCAAGAACCAATGAGATTTGTTCTTGTTACGCAGCACGTTTGAGCTTCTGCAAGAACCAATGAGGTTTATTCTTGTTACGCAGCACGTTTGAGCTTCTGCAAGAACCAATGAGGTTTGTTCTTGTTACGCAGCTCGTTTGAGCTTCTGCAAGAACCAATGAGGTTTGTTCTTGTTACGCAGCACGTTTGAGCTTCTGCAAGAACCAATGAGGTTTGTTCTTGTTACGCAGCACGTTTGAGCTTCTGCAAGAACCAATGAGGTTTGTTCTTGTTACGCAGCACGTTTGAGCTTCTGCAAGAACCAATGAGGTTTGTTCTTGTTACGCAGCACGTTTGAGCTTCTGCAAGAACCAATGAGGTTTGTTCTTGTTACGCAGCACGTTTGAGCTTCTGCAAGAACCAATGAGGTTTGTTCTTGTTACGCAGCACGTTTGAGCTTCTGCAAGAACCAATGAGGTTTGTTCTTGTTACGCAGCACGTTTGAGCTTCTGCAAGAACCAATGAGGTTTGTTCTTGCGCCTCAAGCAAGTTCGGTTGAGCTTCCGTTTATGCTCACTGCTCAATGTTTATATGTAAATAAAAGACTAAACTAAATCTTTTCATTATATAAAGCGGTGAGTAATTAATGCCATCATTTATAATAAAGAATGTTATTTTATTCTGTCAGTGAAAAGCTAAAGTTTAAGGTTTTATTTGATTGGAATAGCTAAATTATTGTGGTTCGCTAAAAGCAAAAAAAAAAAATGCATCGAAATCCAACTAGATATATTATGATCTTGATGATCTGAAAGAGAATCACAGTTTTGCACACAGCTAAGTCCTGAAATATTTCTGTTTATCTGTTTCGCCATCAGCAGGAGGGAAGGAGGATCAGGAGGAGATCGTGAAGGTGGCCACTGTCAGACAGGTATGAACAGCTCATCAGATGAAAAATGAAGGTGCTGTTTTGTAGACAGTGCAAGTGTAATTAGCCCGGACAAAGGAGTTGGTCTACGCTTAGTAAAGCTTCTGTTAACCTAACGGGGTCGACAGGTTCACATACGTATGATGTAAACGCAACTCCTTAAAGGAATGTTCCAGGCTCAAGTTAAGCTCTATGGACAGCATCTGTGGCATAATGTTGATTATCACAGAAAAAAACACTTTAAGGTAGCCCTTTATTTTACAGTCCTGTTCCCTGTGTACATACTATACTTATTATAGTAATTGCAATAACTGTGTAATAATGAGTTACTAACCCTGAACCTACTCCAAAACCTAACATTTGTTACCTTACATTACCTAGTACTTTATTAGATAAGAACACTGTAAGTACTGTAGATGTAAGTGCACATACTGTAAAATAAAGTCCAACCCACTTTAATTATATATACATTTTACAAGTATATGGGCCAGTTGTGAACTTTAGATTGTCATGCCAAGAGAACCGCTGCTTTTATTGAATTTTATTGAGTTGTACTTTATTTTATGAGTTATTTTGCATTAAACACTTGAAGTTATTTCCCTGTCATGTCTGTAAGGGCTTGTTTGGATGGCTCATGTTAACACATCATGCCACAGGCACATTTCTGTCTGACATTAAACACATTTAAAGTGTCTCAGGCCCCTCCAAACGCCCCCTTAGGTGAACCAGAGTCTTGACATATTTAAAACAAATTGGTAAATCGGGGCAGCATTCCCCTTACAGGGAGACAATGCATTATTTTAACACTCCAGGCAGCCCACACAAATAAACCCATCCGTGTGGGTCAGGCAGCCGCGGGCGAGAGGAGGATCATGGGAGGTATTGACGTTAAACTGGAACAAAAGGGCTGTTTACATGCATGGGGACACTCCTGAGGGTGCACAAAAACCATTAAAACTCTGAAAAGTGGACAGTTCATCAGTCAGACACATTTAACATGTGAAGAGACAGATTCACGTGACATGCTCATGTTTTTATGCTAGCCCTGCTATTGACACGCAAGGTCTATTTGAGGAAAATACACACAAAGCCTGAAGAACCGTTTTCTCGTTCCTTTTCTCATTCATATTCAAAATGTTCTTCAATAGATCAAATCTTAAAAAAGGAATTTTGCACAATTTTATTCAAAGCAAAAACTGTAAATTCTAACAAAGGTTATATATGATTTAAGTAATTTATGAATTATGGAAAAAAAAATGGAAAAAAAAAGCAAAAGAATATATATTTTTCTTACAGATAGAAACAAAGGTGCACGTGTGCAAAGGTGTTTGAATTTTATTACAAAATATTCCCATATACACATTTATAGGTGATGCAGGAGATTACGTCATTTTCAGTGGATTATGGGATTTGGGCAGTCACTGCTGAGCTGTTTTGCCACTGTTCTGGTTTCCATGGTAACAGCAACGTCTCTGATTGGTGGATCTCTCTTGAGGATTATGGATTGTGTAAGTCGTCACAGGGACTTTGGTTGTTACACCACCTCAAGAGTTTATAGTACGTCTGTCTTCTGATATCCTGATTCTGATATCCCGATTCTGATATCCCCAGCAAAAAGCCGGGCCTACTCAATCGCAGAGAAACCAGATCCAGGACTCACATGAGCTGGGATTAACACAAATATTTGAGCTCTGCCTTCTTCCCAGGTAACGATACGGCCACCTGACAGCTTTCCACATTACTTCCAACCTCTCACCTCCCAAAACAGTGCTTCAGCAAACGTTCAGATTTTTGGCTCTCAGGTTCCACATTTATTGTAAACAGCGGTCTGAGAAGGTGTGTAGGCGTTGTACAGTTGGCCAGTTTCAAGGTCTGCGCATTATAAGTCAGTATTCATTTAAGAACAAAACTCTGCATCTGCTCCATTCGGAGAGATTGTTTTTTTTCTTTCAGTGAGGACCACAGGTTCCCCCGGCCACCAGAGGGTTTGTGCTGAGCATCAGGTTTCAAAAATGTAAATCTTAGACTGAGGTGAAATTAAACACAGGACCACACAGTGCCAATGTCAAACGCCACGACTGTAAATTCACATGCATCATTTTCAATGTTTGGGGTAATGAAGTAAGACTAAGCAATAACAAATGCTTTGTTTAGGTAAGCTTAGGTTTAGGTATAGGTATTGCTATTATAATGACTAATATCATGCAGTTTAATTTCTGTCTACTGCCTTTGCTGGGTAAATGCAGTTATATATATATAAGAAAGAAAGGAAAGGCCAATCACAATTCAGTATGCAAATAAAGATGAGCATGATCTCCAATCCCAATTCAGTGTGCATATATTGCATGCACTTTCATTGTGAACTAACGCTGCATCCGAAATCGAATATTTCCCTACTATATAGTATGTGAAAAACAGATGCAAACAGAGTGTCCGAATGCATAGTGTTCGAAAAACATTAAAGTCCCCGGATGACCTACTACTTCTGCCGAGATTCTGAAGTGTGCATTCGATGGACACTTTGCTATCCCATGAGGCCACGGGAGAGGATTTATGAACAGGTGACTCTGGTAGATCGCGTGACAGTAACAAGAAGGCGGATAGAGTACATCCAAATTTCATTTGTACTATATAGAACAGAGGTCTTCAATCCTGCTTCAATCCAATGTAAATTCAAATTCAAATGTAGTACCTACTCAGACAGTATGCGATTTAGAAGGCAGCGTAAAAAAAAATCTACTCTGACACAATTGAACGGGATTTCCTTTCTGTTACGTTTCGGTTATTTGTTTTCAGTTTTTGTTGAATAATTTCTAATTGGTTTTAAGTAAAGATGTTGAGATTGTCTGTTCTCAAATCTTTGCATGTATTTGTGGTTCATTTGTTAGTATTTCATACTGAGATTGACTCCTTTATTTCCTAGACAGAAAAAGGATTTTCTTCTGAGCCGTACTTAGGAATTTATTTAGCCATTTGGGATTGAAGACATGGTTTTTATTGCATCCCAATTGTAAGATTTAGAGATGCAAGGCATGAGAGGTAGTGAGAGAAAGGCTAGAGCAGGTGTGAATAAAGACCGTAAGTGCTTTCACAATCCACAAGAGGTGCTGACAGTAATTTGTGGTTTATATATCTTTAGGATTTCCAACGAGCAGCTCCTCAGCTGTAAAAACATAGATTAATTTCTCAAAGGTAGCACAGCGAAGACAGGTCGAGATAATCCCTCTTAAGTGAGCTCGATCATCACAGCATTTCGACATCTGAGAGCGTAGTTTTGAGGTGTGATGCGCTTTTTGTGATGTCACAAGGTAATGAATAGTGAGCTAAAGAAAGCTGTCCTAAACCCGTCCTGCGCCTCTCTCTCTCTCTCTCTCTCTCTCTCTCTCTCTCTCTCTCTCTCTCTCTCTCTCTCTCTCTCTCTCTCTCTCTCTCAATCTCCCCACACTTGCCTGCATGGGTGATTCTAATTCAAGCTTCATCTCCTCGCCGGTTGTCTCTCAGCGCCTTGGCCCCTTTCGCTGATCTTATCTCCCAATTACTGCCCTGCAAACATTCCTGCACTCCAAACAGACTCGTAACTTACAGCGCTGGAGTCCATGGGATCACCTGTTCACTTCTAGACACGCATCTACATCCTGTTCTACACCAACAATAAGCAGTTCTTATGTCATTCTTTCAAACTTGCCTTTATACAGAAAATATATTTTGAGCAAAAACGGTTGACCTCTTGTAAGCATCAGTGGTAATAAATAGCATTTCCATTGAGTATAAACTCGTAAAAATAGGAAATATGAATTATAAATGTTAATAAAACCATATTTGTCTTCACCTGTTACTTAAAGTGATAGTTCACCCAAAAATGAAAATTCTGTCAGTATTTACTCACTCTCATGTTGGTCAACCCCGTAAGACCTTCGTTCATCTTCAGAACACGAATTAAGATATTTTTGATTAAATCTGAGAGCTGGATCACTCCTCCATAGGCTTCTTAAGGGATTGAAACTTGTTCCCCGAAAAGTTATTAAAGACATCGTTAAAATAGTCCAAGTGACTACAGTGGCTCAATCTTAAGTTTATCAAGCGACGAGAAAACTTTTTGTGCGCAAAAATAACGACTTTATTTCAACTATTAATTTCCTTCTCTGTGGGCTTCTAGTCAGTTAACGTATAGTGTGATTGCGTAGAGCTACGTCACACGTAGTCTCACTATTGGCCGACGCTGGTCATGTGTGTGATGCGTGTGACGTACAACACAGAAGCGCTGCGCTGTTACACTAGTGAACTCACTCGAGGCCCACAGAGAAGGACATGAATAGTTGAAATAAAGTCGTTATTTTAGTTTTTTTTGCGCACAAAAAGTATTCTCGTCGTTTGTAAAATTTAAGATTGAGTCACTGTAGTCACTTGGACTATTTTAACGATGTCTTTAATAACTTTTCGGGGAACAAGTTTTAATCCCTTAGAAGCCTATGGAGGAGTGATCCAGCTCTCAGATTTCATCAAAAATATCTTTATTTGTGTTCCGAAGATGAATAAAGGTCTTACGTGGTTGAACAACATGAGGGTGAGTAATTACTGACAGAATTTTTTATTTTTGGGTGAACATAAAATATGAATTAAAATTGTTTCAAAATTCCAGCTATTATTTTTGATTTAGTATAATCAAAAAAATCTACACTATAATTTGGGGTCAGTAAAGACGCAATAATGGATCAAAAGTGACAGTAAAAACATTTACAATGTTACAATGTTTTATAATGTTTCTATTTCAAAATAAATTATGTTCTTTTAAACTTTATATTGATCAAAAAAACCATGAAAAAAATGATATAACATGGTTTCCACAGAAATATTAAGCGCAAAACTGTTTTTAACATTGATAATAATCAGAAATGTTTCTAGAGCAGCAAATCATCATATTAGAATGATTTCTGAAGGATCATGTGACACTGAAGACTGGAGTAATGATGCTGAAAATTCAGCTGTGATCACAGGAATAAATTACATTTTAAAACATATTCAAATAGAAAACTGTTATTTAAAACTATAATAATATTTAACAATATTACTGTTTTACTGTATTTTTTTTTTTTGATTGAATAAATGATGCCTTGGTGAGCAGAAGATACATCTTTCAAAAACACAAAACTTACTAACCACAAATTGAACACAGCAGTTTATTACTTCTGATATAATAAAATCACAAGGACATTTAATATGCTAAATAAATATTAATTTAATTAATGGTTTGCAAACATTAATTTTGAAATATTATCAAGAACAATAATTACTATTTTTAATATGCTTTTTGTCATTGTTATAAATAATTATTAATAATAATAATGATACCAATTTAAATATTATTTCTAATTAGTTGCTTCCATAAACATTTAGTTTACTGGTGCAAACACACTGTTAAATAACTAAATGAATTAATTAAATATCTTAAAACAATTTTTATATACAATGACGAAATATGATACATTTAATTTAAATAAATTGGTTCTATCCATCATTTCTTTCCAGATACCGCTTTACATATTATTTAAGTGATGGCAAACATGAATGGATGTTTAAATTAACTTAAATATGTAACTGATTTAGGGTTATTTCTATTATCTGCCTATAAGAGGAGAGGAGAAAAACTTCTGTATGTCCAAGGTTCTGATCATGACCGATACTTTAAATACTTTCCTAAATGTCACAACACTGGCAAACTTCCCATAAATCTCAGTGAATTGTGTGAGTGGATCTGGCTGAGCTCATATTTGACCAGTGACGACTCTCCAAACAGCAGTAACTCTGCCCTCCTTCAGCATGAAGCATTACGACCTGCAGACGCAAGGGATCGTAAGCCCAAGGTAGCGTATCAGTCAGCAAAATAACTGACAAGGGCTTCATGGGAAATGACACGACAAAAAACACCTGAAACCTGGGAGAGCAAGAAAATGAGTGAAAATGGGGGTGAACTGGCATTTGTGGGGCGCCTGATATGATTTACAGAGCTTTAACTCACCCCTCCTCTAGTCCAGACCTCACCTGCCCCTCAGGAAACATTATGTTCTTACTGTGTATATTTGCATTGTCGTGTTTTATTGCACGTTCTGTGGTCCTCGCCTCCCAGAAGTTACGTTTAATGGGCGATCCGAAGAGGCACAGCGGAGGATTTGTCTTTGAGAGCAGATTAACATGAGACATGCCACTGCAATGTTTTCATCTCCCTTCAGTCTAAAACTATGACATTGTTTTATCAGTTTTATTGGCCGCAAGTCAAAAGTTTAAGTCTGGTCACTATGAATATAGTATACATCAGAATTTGCCTCTATAAATAACATAATTTAAAGTTTTATTCAGGGCAGATTATACTCTTCCATTTAACACTTGGAGTTTATTTAAATCTCTAACACGTGGCAAAACATTCCTTATTAATATCCTATGTGTAGACTTTATGAATTTCAGAGCCTGTTTACCCCCAATTGTAAGTAGAGCCATTACATAAATATTTTTTTTACGTTAAAACACCTGATCATCCTTTAATTAACAGCTAGTCATTAACAACATAAATCACTGTATTTATCAAGCGGTGCTTGGTGCGCTGACTGAGTCTTTCCAAGAAACAACCCTGTGATCTTTGGCTCAGTTTTCTCGAGGACCAACAGTATCGTTCTACAAGTGCCCTTGATAGCTTTGACCTCTGACCTTAACATTGTCTGATGTTTCAGTGAAGCAAGAGAGAAGGGCAACATGGGTCAACTAAACAGGAAGCAATTACATTCTTACCAAATCAGTGGGGTTATCACATATGGTAAAGAAAAATATGTATGTCCCCTTTAAATGAATTTAGTGCACATTCAATTCAGTGTTAGCAAGCTAGATGTTTCACTTTTATTGTTATTATTAGGTATAAATTGTATCAAGAACACATATTGTGATTTAGTTTTTTTAATAACATTCTTTACAATCAGTTTTGAATACTTCTCCTATTTTGACCACAAAATAGAGCAGCTGTTAAAGAACATTTATCTTTTGGCAATTAAGTCAGAAACATTAACATTGCATTTCTCAACTTTTACGTCAACAAGCATCCGGTCTTGCACATGCGCATTGTTACTCACTCAGTTCTGCAAAAAAATAAAATAAATTGTACGCTGACTTCCTAATACCGCCTTCCCTATATAGTACTGGATATTAGACAGCAATCTTGTAGTCCAATTTAAAAGCAAATTAGTTGCTAAAATGCAGCACAAAAAATGTTGTCCGATTCATTAGTAAGTAGGTGTGTTAAAGTGACGCTGCACAGACGGATCGGTGTATGACACCAAACTATTACTATAGAGAGATCAGAGAGCAGATGACCGTATGCTTTCTAATCGCTCTCGCTGTACTTTAATGTCATACACTGATCAGTCTGTGCAGCTCCGCTTCGAGTCCAACACACCTGGGCTTCATCCGAAACCTTATAGTTCCTCACTATATAGTAGGCGAAAACAGTATGTGACAAAAAACTATGTCCGAATTTCGCCTTCTCTTTTTAATTCACATAAAAGAGAAGGCGAAAAGGACACGGATGACCTACAACTTCCTGTGAGAATCTGAAGTGTGCACACATGGACACTTTACAATCCCATGAGGCCACGGGAGAGGATTTATGAATGGCAGTGAAGCATCATAACTGACACTGATAGGTCACATGACAATGACGAGGCGAATGTAGCATGTCCGGATTACTTTCATACTATGCACATTCATACTATATAAAACATACTTTTTAGCGGTCATGGAGTAATTACTTTTCAAAATAAGTACATGCTCGAGAGAGTAGGAGATGACTAGTGACTCTTGCGAACTGAATCTTTTATTCAATCAAAAACATGCCGCTCAACCACGATTCGTTGGTAAATAACTCTTACGAGCGGGGTCTTTTTAGTGATTCAAAAACACACTTCGAAACCACTGTATTCCGATTCATGAGTAAATTACTCTTTTGAGTCTGATATTTAAATGAAGGGTGAATTTGGATATAACATCATACTATGGAAACAATAGTAAGAGTAATATGCTATTCCAAATTCAGTTTCTGTCCTTTTTTCAATTTTTTAAAATATTTTTACAGTTCCATTTAAGCAGTGTATTTTATTCGTTGACATCTTCCCAAACGTGTAACATACAAACGCACATTTCCCCCGTTTAAGCATGGCACACAATAGGCCTCAAGATCTTACAAGCGAAAATCAATCCTGCGTCTCTCCTCACATCTGACCTCTGCACTCTCTACAAATCCTGAATTAATTAAAGAGGGAAATCCCACTGGCTAACACAGAAGAGGGATTGAGTGTTTTTGGCCCCCTCCGAGGTACCAGAGGATTAGAAGAGCTCACTCAATGATGAGAGTGTTTCCAAACCTCCTGGTACATGCGGTGACGGACATACCTGCGCTCCTGTTTTCATTGTCGATACCGATGGTGTTCATTGCTCAACTAACCAGGTGATGCTGATGTAAATACTATAGCATGATGGATGAGCTCTTCAAGTTAGGCTACGTCAACATTCAAAATGCTCTCTGTCCACACTAGCATTTCAAGCGTCAGAAAATGCTTAAATTATCTTACTGCGTATGTGTAAAACTCAGTGAGATGATACAGAGAGACTAAATTTCTTATATCATTTTATTATCAAAGAATCCCACTACTGGCGCGTCGCACTCAATCGCCATTCAAATCGCCATTAGTTTGATTTAAAACAAAATTGCCTTCATGTTTTGAAACAGGACAGCAATTTTATGTCTTTTTTGTAGGAATGTAATATGATTGTACAAAGTAACGTTAATCTATTATAACACTGTGAAAGTAAACAACACATAGCAGGCTCATCTATCTGTACAATGCGTCACATGACTAAACATGCATCATCGTTTTCAAAGACCTTCATTTTCGCAGTCAACACTACGAGCCTTTTTAAATTTATCCACTTTGGAGAGTGTCTTCAAAAAGCTCAGTTTTTGCAGGACAAAAACGCCCTCTCAGTGTGAAAGGAAGGCCAAAAAGCTGCATTTTCAAATGTATCTTGATTAATATAGACGTATCCTAACATTTAGAGGCTCAGAAGGATGTTTTTGAAGGCTTTTTGGGATTTTTCCAAAAGGGATAAGACAGGAGTTCACGTTTAACAAGAGTTTTGCTCATGGTTGAGTCACCCCTGGCCTTGCCCCTTCGTCCTAGAGATGGAGGCGGTTCTGGGTTTGGCTGCTGACCCACTTGGAAATCCAGCGCCGTAGCTTCAGCTTACACGGGTCGCTCCTGTGGCAGGTTCCCAGTGGTACATACCCCGCGATAAGGAGCTGCAAGGGAACTATTGTTCCCTGAGCCCAGTCTGTCATCGGGGGCTTGTTGAGCAAATACGCCCAGGTATGACCGCAGTCTCAGCATCTCGCACTCCACCTACCTGTCACTTCCAAACCCGAACCTTGGAGAAACAGGGCAACTTTCTTTAGGAAGAAGCCAAGTGCATGATGACACTTTTGAACGGTCATTAGCACTCATAATTGACCTTATGACCTTGCAGTGGTTATTTAACTACACCCACCGCTTTTTGAGGGCGGGTGCTCTGTATTTATGTGCGTCAAACAAAACGACTGCGAAAGTCGGCTCGCTTGCTGATGTACCGAATGACCTTGGAAAAAATGTGTTATGTTATAACAGGCGAAGATGAGAAAATAGTGAAATTACAATGGGGAAATCTACCCAAGTATCAAGATATCGGACAGTCGACTTGTCATAAATTTTGACATTAATTAACACTTTGAAGATGCAGATTTGGTTCCACTTTATTTCGATAGTCCACTTTAGACATTCTACTAACTATAAGTAACTTTGCAACTACATGTCAACTAACTGTTATTAGAGTATAAGTAGACTGTCAGTAGACTGTTAGGTTATGGTTAGGTGTTAGGGTTCAGGTTAGTAGAATAAATTGACTTGTAGTTGCCAAGGTACGTATTGTCAGAAGAATTTCTGTTGGGGGACCATTAAAATAAAGTGGTAGCAGATTTTCTGCATACAGTCTACTAATACTAATATGACAGTTAGTTGACATGTAGTTGTAAAGTTACTTATAGTCAGTAGAATGTCTAAAGTGGACTATCAAAATAAAGTGTTACTACAGATTTTCCTAAATTTAACTTTGGCTGCATTATTTATTACCAACACTATCTCACGACCAATTGGTAGGAATTCGTTCGAGGGGCGGAGTCAGGGGTAGGTCATTCCTACAAATTGGGCAACTCACAAACTATGTACGATTTAGCAAAAATCGAACAAAACTCCATTAACTAGCCACTCTGCATACCTAGTATCCGAATTACATAGTAACCTTTTTACCATAGTCAAAGGAATTTGATTTAAAAAAAAGAGGTTTGTATGCATCCGTAAGTTCAGTAAAGCTTGATGGACGAATTTGCGGAATGCAACAAGGCTTCTCAACACAGCCATTTGATTGGCTTTTCAGGCTGTCAATCAGTTATCTGTCAAAGGTCAATTACACCTTTCAGAGCCACATTTCCACAGACACTAAAATTCCCCTTCACTGCACAAACAGGAATGGTTTTCTCTGCTCTTCGGTGAAGGAATGGGATTTCTCTGTGGTGTGACCTAAATTTTTCAGGATTGTAATCTAAATGGGAAGGGATGAACCACAGGGCTTGTGAAAGCGATAGCATGGCCTCCTGAACTGGGACTGTAGTCTGAGAGGAAACGCTCTCGTTAAACTGCCACTTTCAATCAGGAGTTCGACCGCGGCGCGATTGCGGGCCCTCGGCGGAGGGAGAGAAGGGGGTAGGAAAGACGTCTCTCGCTTCTGATCTTCATCCAGGATCTGCTCCCTTTACGTGTGTTTGATGGCATTATGTCACTAGCCAGGAGCCCCAAAACAAGAAAGTGTAGCCTATGTCTAAATTGTTGAGCTTGATTTGCAACATGGCCAATGTTCATATATCACCCTAACTAGGCTTTATTTCGATTTTTATCTTGATTTCAGTCATGGGACAGTTCTAAGTTACTGACGGCTCAGTTTTAAGGCACATAACTGTTTTCATATCCAAAAACAACACAGTTTAGCGCCAAATAAAGTTAGTCTCGAGATATTCTCATGTGTGCAATGTGTTGCATCACTAAAGTCACACATTTACTATTCTTCAAATTACAGATGCAGAAGTGCCAGTTTAAGAAGCTGCGTGAAGCTCTCTTAAAGACTCATTCATCATGGTAAAACGGTCATCCTCCATTTCAGAATAAACAGGCGGTCGTTTTTAATACATTCATTCATGGGTGGCCACCCCTGCCCACCCAAACAGCCCATTGGAAGGTCTGGAGAGGTAATTTTCTTTAATAACATACCGTCGTCGTAGTTTGAACATGGTTATTAAAAACCACCACTATTCTGGGCTTGAGGGGTTTTGTGCCAGCTGACAGTCCTGCATCTCTGAACTAATTCCTTAAGAGTAGGAGAAAAATTGCTGAGCAACATTTATGACTGAGCATTTTTTTTTTCTTTACAGATTGACACTGACATAGTATGTTTCCCTTAAACACTGGTTATTATAGTTAAGCATTTTGTGATTTAACTTGCTGTAAAACATAAGCATTAAAGTGCCATTCCAGACCGGTTTTTCAATGCCCATTTAATTTAGTCTAGACAATGTGAATATATAATTAATCTCAGTATTCCAGGCATTACTAAGAGATTTTAATTGGACACCAGGAGAGGTATTTTTATAATTAAAATGTTATATATTTATTATAAATATTTTAGATAGTCCATATTTGTAAATATTATATTTAATATTAATATGTAATTTATACAATCTTTTTTTATTATTTAATAATATTTTAAGTTAACATTGAATCAAAATTGATCATATTTACTTCATAACCCTTTCTGGTCTTATAGTGAACAATTCATCAGTGCATGTTATTTTGAATATTAAATTACTATATATACAGTATGTATGTGTGTGTGTATATATATATATATATATATATACAGTATATAGTACATACATATATATACTAATATAATTTATATATACTAATAAATGAAAAGTATTTATTTATAAATTATTAATAACAAATAAACATTAAAAAATCATATCAAATAAGTATTTGGTAGTAGAGTTTAACTTTTATTAATGTCATTCCAGGAGCTAAATATTCAAGATGTTTGAAAGCAGAAATGAGATCTGTCACACTGTTTATCAGTTAATGGTGATGTTGCTCAGGCTTCTGTCTCAGTTCTGAACTGATGTTTTCACAGTCCAGGAGCACACAAAAATAAACAATTCTCCGTTACCTCGGAACGGTAAGGCCAGGAATGAGGAACGTTTAGCAGGCAGATCTAGTGAACCACAACTCTACCAATGAATATCGGCACAACCTGGGTGTGGATGCCCTCTAAGAAATGAACTGTGAAAGGCAGGAAAACCTGTTTATTATCAATTACATGGAAAATATGCACCTGTCACTAACTCTTATTGCTGTTATGAATTATTGCCAGCTTAACTGTGTTGAAAAGCATCTGGAATACGTGAGTTTACAACATAATACAGCCAGTATTATGCTTTATTTAAAGTCTACATGAAATCAGATTTCACGTCTCTGGTTTTATTTTGCACTATTTAGTGAATGATATTACAAAGAAAACAAATGTTTGTCTTCATATCTTTCAATAAAAGGGCTGCCAACTTTTGAGTTTAACTTGGAGTGAGAATTATGGATGGGGGGTGATTAGATTCATAAGCTTGTGATTTGATTAATTTGGCTAAATCAGGTTAATTACTATTTAGCCATTATTTGCTAATTAGCCATTTTCATGCTACTGTTGCAGCTGCAGCCTCTGCTTAAAACCCATCTTTTTACTCTGGCTTTTAACAGCATGTTAATCGTGTTTAATGTGATTTAAGTGTGTTGTGTGGCAGTACATTCTTTACATTTTTGTTTTATTTATTTTATGTTGTTTTATCTTATTTTTTTACTTTTATCGTATTGTGCGTATCGTATTTTATTATTATTATTATTTTTTTTCCTATTGTGTTTTTATTGTTATGATGTAAAGCACTTTGGAAACCCTGTGTTTATTTAATTGTGCTATATAAATAAAGAGGATTGGATTGGATTGGATTGTCAATAGTTAATGCATATTTTTTAATGCCAATTAATGTTATGTTTTTTAATGTGGACTTTAACCTCGTTCAATCATTCTGAGTTCTGAATGTGCATGTAATCAGTTTACATGTTACTCGGAGTCTAGTGGTGTAATGATGATATTGCATTGTTATTCTCTCTTTCTTTCTTTTTCAGAATATAAATTTGCTAATGTGCTGCGGAGCTATATTTAGACCCCTGGCCAAGCTCTCGATTTTTTTTAATAGGCTAATTGATGTCAGTGGTGTGTATGTGCACGGCTAACACAGAGCCAGAGGGAGCAGCCGGTAAAACACTGCTGGGTTAAGAGAAATGCACTGGTGTTAATAACCAGCTGACAGGTGCAGTACCCTGAACTACAACACGGTGTACAAGCCCAGCGCTCTTGAATAATTAGAGAGTGCAAAGGCCATATAAGAACCACCTGCTACAGTTTGAAGAGTGCTAGCCACTGCAGTCTGCTTGCTGTTCGCCGCCTGCTGATGAAGCTGTAACTAAACCTCACACACAGGTTGTTCCAAACCTGTATTATTTACTTTTGTTAAATAGATCAGGGGATATTTTGAAGAATGTTCAAAGTTTTTGGAATCTAGTGCGCAAGTTGTTGTAATGAAGCTGTATTGTCTTTCTGCAGGTTACAACGTTACGCCAGTAGGGGGTGACAAGTTACCTATATGAGTGAGTCATTGAATCATTTTATTCAAAACACTGATTCATTCAGAAACAAAGCAAGTGACTGGCTGCATCTGACATCGCATACTCCTGAGTAGCTACATTTTATCAATAATACTTTGCACCTGCTAAAAAAGTTAATTCTATAGTAAGGTAATCCAGAATTACTAAATTCGCATGTTGACATTGTCAAGTGACCAGCGTCTGTTGTGTCACTTCACTGACATTCACAAATCCTCTCCCGTGGCCTCATGGGATAGTAATCCATCGTATGCACACTCAGCAGAAGCAGTAGGTCATCCGGGTAATTTTTTCCTACTCTGAGGACTGTGAATGCGGACACAATTCTTTTTGTCACATAGTTTTGAAGAAGCATATGTGATTTTGGATTCAGCCACTGTCTTTATGGGTTAATCAATGAAACATTTATTCATGAAATTTTATTTTAAAACAATATATAGACATAAATATTTTATGTTTTTAAAAGAACATTTAATATTCAGCGAGGCTGCATTTATTTGATCAAATATACAGTAAAATATAAAATTGTGAAATATTATTAAAATATATTTTTTATTTATTGCTGTGATGACAAAGCTGAATTTTCAGCATCATTAATCCAGTCTACAGTGTCACATGATCCTTCAGAAATTATTCTAATATGCTGATTTGCTGATCAAGAAACGTCTTAATATTATCAATGTTGAAAACAGTTGTGCTGCCTAATATTTTTGTGGAACCCGTGATAAAAATGTCTCAGATTTCATCAAAAAGATCTTCATTTGTGTTCATAAAATGAATGAAAGTCTTACAGGTTTGGAACGACATGAGGGTGAGTAATTAATGACAGAATTTCCATTTTTGGGTGAACTAACCTTTTAACTGTGAATCAGCTTTTGAATCAACGTTTTTCTTTCTTGCTTGAGAGAGAGAGAAACAGTACAGCATTTTAAAGCCTGTGTTGAGAATCTGCTGAGTTGTTCTTACATCTGTGCATTGTCCAAATAAACAGGCTGTCAACAGCCCGTCTGTACTGACATTGTATACACGGTACACCGTGAAATGGCCAGTACAAATAGGGTTGAGCTGAACCATATTGCATTTTGGGCCTAACATAGACCAGCTGCATTATCACACTGAACAAACGGGTCTGAAACGCATCTACTGTACCAGCCAAACTGGCTGCTTTGTCTTTTGTGTGCCAAAAATGCCATGCCAACTCTGCCTCTCCTTAGGGCACCACACACTAGAGTTTACACTAGAAATGCCTTGATTTCAAATGGGTGTGTCGTAGGCCACAGAGGGTTAGTGAAGGTGTCTCTCTGTCATCCAATGTCAACAACAAACTGAGAATGATCAATGATAAGTCCAACATGGCAAAATCTGTACAAATATACAAAATGTTTTAATTAATAGATTCCAAATAAAAAGAAGAAGAAAGCCAAAGTAAATAAACATGTCAACAAACTTGAATTAATATGATCTGAAACTACAGCTGTGTAAATAAATATCCGAAAGATGTGCAGATGGGATACAAACACTTGCAATCGTTTTCCACAAAATATTCCACCACAACCCTTTTGTTGTGTCCAGGAAAGACTCACAAACAAACCATTGAAACTTTTGCACCCTCTGCGCTGCTGAATCGGCAATGCATTCTTTAATCCGCAACCTCCCGTAGTGTTAAATCAAAACATCGTCAGGTGTCGCTTTCGCTCTTATATTTCAGTTTATGCTTTCTTTGCTGTTTGCAATAAGCTCAAAGCTGCCAGGGAAATTGCCTTCATTAATGGCAGACTGTTTACCTAATGAATCAGACTCTTGCTTTAGGTTCAGCCTGTGGTCCAGTGGCGGTTTCTTGGCCCTTCACAGGGGCTGGTTGGTTTTGTCAAGTACAGATGCAGACTTTGTCATTAGCTGTGTTTCAATCCAAAGATGCGAATTTAACTTAAGCACAAAATTGGAATGTTGCATAACACATTTGCGAATAAAGCAGCACTTCCATCCCAATTGTTCATGACAACAAAATAGTCACTTCCTGGTAATTTGAGCAAAATATCTGAAATAAAAATGGAAGTTGTTGTAATCAACCACACTGTGGCTTTTTTTCGAACATCATAAATTACCTGCTCTTCAGAGCGCACAGACGAAACGCAATAAACACTGTTATCTAGACCTTCGGTCTCGGATGCCTGGTGTTTGGGACATTTCTGTGAGGTTATTATGCCCAAACATTTTGATGACAGACTTTGGCTCAGGCATTTTAGACTGGCAATCCTTGTGTTTCCATCCAGCATATTTTTTTAATGCAATATCCCAACATTCGCGTAAAAATAAATGGATGGAAACATAGCTACTGTATGAGGTGAGCTGTGCTGCGTGGCGGATTGTGGAGAAGCCACTATGACAAAATAAAATGTTGTAATGTTTCTATTGATCAAGGTGGAAATAAAGAGCTCAGGTTAGTCATTGCTCAGTGAGGGACTGACACCTTACATGACGAATTGAGCTGAAAGGTAAGCTAACTTTCTTTTGTAATTTTTAAGTTATTTTGATATTAATGTGTTTTTATAAACGCAATAATATCAACAAATGTTTGTGAAGTTACACGTTAAACAAATGTATGGACTGTTTTTTCCCACCAAAATGATGTCACTTCCTGGATGATGTCATTAAGGACCTGGCTTTGTTCAAAATATTCCAATTAGAGAAAGGAAAAATAAGGAAAAGCACATGTGCATTCAGCTGTGCATAATAGGAATAGATTACATTGGAAAATATATTTACTTATATATATATATATATATAATATATATATACTTATAAAGAGTATATAGAGAGTAAAATTGACAGATAGGTGGGTAGAATATATATATACACACACACTGAACATTATAAAAGTAACACTTTTGTTTTTGCCCCAATTTTTCATTAGCTGAACTTAAAGATTTAAGACTTTTTCTATGTACACAAAAGGCCTATTTCTCTCAAATATTGTTCACAAATCTGTCTAAATCTGTGTTAGTGAGCAGTTCTGCTTTGCCGAGATAATCCATCCACCTCACAGGTGTGGCATATCAAGATGCTGATTAGACAGCATGATTATTGCACAGGTGTGCCTTAGGCTGGCCACAATAAAAGGCCACTCTAAAATGTGCAGTTTTATCACACAGCACAATGCCACAGATATCGCAAGTTTTGAGGGAACGTGCAATTGGTATTCTGACTGCAGGAATGTCCACCAGAGCTGTTGCCCATGAACTGAATGTTCATTTCTCTATCATAAGCCGTCTCCAAAGGCATTTCAGAGAATTTGGCAGTACATCCAACCGACCTCCCAACCACAGACCACATGTAAATTTCTGCACAGACTGTCAGAAACTGTCTCAGGGAAGCTCATCTGCATGCTCATCATCCTAATCAGGGTCTTGACCTGACTTCAATTCGTCGTCGTAACCGACTTTAGTGGGCAAATGTTCACATTGGATGGCATCTGGCACTTTGGAGAGGTGTTATCTTCACGTATGAATCCCGGTTTTCACTCTACAGGGCAGATGGCAGACAGCGTTTATGGCGTCGTGTGGGTGAGCGGTTTGCTGATGTCAACGTTGTGGATCGATTGGCCCATTGGTGGTGGTGGGGTTATGGTATGGGCAGGCGTATGGACAACGAACACAGGTGCATTTTATTGATGGCATTTTGAATGCACAGAGATACCTTGACGAGGTCCTGAGGCCAAATGTTGTGCCATTCACCCACGACCATCACCCCATGTTGCAGCATGATAATGCACGGCCCAATGTTGCAAGGATCTGTACACAATTCCTGGAAGCTGAAAACATTCCAGTTCTTGCATGGCCAGCATACTCACCGGACATGTCAGCCATTGATTGAACGGATCGGCGTATACGACAGCGTGTTCAAGGTCCTGCCAATATCCAGCAACTTCGCACAGCCATTGAAGAGGAGTGGACCAACATTCCACAGGCCACAATCAACAATCTGATCAACTCTAAGCGAAGGAGATGTGTTGCATTGCGTGAGGCAAATGGTGGTCACACCAGATACTGACTGGTTTTCGGACCCCCCAATTCAGTAAAACTGCACATTTTAGAGTGGCCTTTTATTGTGTCGAGCCTAAGGCACACCTGTGCAATAATCATGCTGTCTAATCAGCATCTTGATATGACACACCTGTTAGGTGGATGGATTATCTCGGCAAATAGAAGTGCTCACTAACACAGATTTGTGAACAATATTTGAGATAAATAGGCCTTTTGTATCCACCTTTTTCCTGGTTAGCGAATTTACCCATGATACATAGCGGGTTTGAACCGGAAGCCGGTTGTCCTTTTCCGGTTCGAAGCTTTATGAAGATTAAGCGCCGCTTGCTCAGAACGCCACAGTGATGTGCTGGTTAGAAAATATGTGAAATAAGTAGGGCTGCCCCTGCCCGTGCACGACTGAAGTTGGGTTGGAAGTTATTAGTGAACGCGCCTATAGAGAGAAATGCACACTTCATACGAATTAACCTATACATAAGCAGAGAGCAGCCCATTTCTGCTCGTTTTTAATTATTTTGTTTAAAAGTACACATTTCAAGCTTTCTATGGATATACTTATGTGTGTGAGGCGAGTAACTTCTACGCTGAGTTTCGTTGATTAATAAGACGCGCTCCAGTTCAAGCGCCCGCGCCTCCGTGTCCTGTATATCTACTACTATTTGTGCTTCTTATTTATTATTCCAGGCAATTTGTTGATAAAACATTGATAAAAATGAAGATACAATTTATACTAAACGAAATTCACTTTAAAGAAAGGCTTTCTACAAAACAAAACTTGATAAGTGGTCAAAATCATGTCTGAGCCATTCCAAATGTTTTCCGATATATTGGGCATCTTAAGATCATATCTCATCTTATGCGGTTCCCTTGTCATATAATCAACATAGATGAAATAAATAAATAAAAAAACATTATATTGTGAAACTTAAATATAAAACGTATGTTTATTTTTTTTTGTTTAACTTATATTTAAGCGGCACACTGCTCCGCTTTGCTCATGTGCTCTGGTGTGTAGCCTATAGCCTTTACATGCATGTGTGCGTGATGTGATGGAGGGGTGCGATTCTCGAATATTAATTGAATAATACCCAGCGATCTTCGAATATTATTTTTGCTTGAAATGCCCATCCCTACTGGTAACGTATTACACCTTTTTCGTTGGATGCTTCAGTTTTAGCGCAGCTGACCAAAAACGTCTACTCTCTGGTATTGAATGTAGCTGATACGAACCGGACATAGGCATTCTCTCCTTTTTATCTTATGCTCAAAGCACCCAGTTTCTAAAAAGTTTTTTATCTTATTTGAATTGTTAAAACAACCAAAAACAGCACATGTAGAGCCTGAACTCATTCTCTCACTGCTAATACAGTACGAACCGGAAGTAGGCAACTGGAGTCGTCGTCATGGCGGCGCCCATTGTTTAGAGCAGAATAAGGTGGATACATAGAAAAAGTCTTAGGCTGCGTCCGAAATCGCGTACTTCCCTACTATATAGTATGCGAAAAACAGTACGCGAGCAGAGTAGTATGTCCGAATTCATAGAATTCGAAAAACAGTAGGCGAAAGTACCCGGATGACCTACTACTTCCGGCGAGATTCTGAAGTGCGCATACGATGGATACTTTGCTATCCCATGATGCCACGGGAGAGGAGTTGTCGCCGTTATATTTGAAAATGGCAGAAACCGGAGACGCGGGAGTTTTCAAGTGTAAGTACTGTATAAAACACTTTTTGTTTATTTGTGGTTAAATTGTGTTTGTTTAACATCATATAAGTAAACGATTGACGTGTTAAACGTTTAAATAATGTAAATCGCGGTACAATTTATATACACACAAACATACATACACAAGCAAACAGGCACACCACTTGTGCTATTACCATCAATGAATGAATCAATAGAGGTAACAGGTACACACACAGACACACATGCATGTATCTATTGATTCATTCATGTTTGTTCATCGATGGTAATATCACAAGCAAATAAATTGTTTTTTCCTTGCCAAAAATCAACATCTGTCATTGTTCATAGGTTTGTGTGTGTGTGTGTGTGTGTTTTCTGAAGTAAAATTTATTAGGTAAATAAATGTTACTTACGTTATTTTTAAACTCCGCAAAAGCTCTCGACGAAGGCGTAATCTGCGAGCAGCTGACCGACGCCGATGAAAACAGAAAGCAGAACTAAAAGCAGCGGGAAGTTGGTGCAGTCAGTGGAACGGGCTCTTTAAATTTTCGCGCTGTTATGACAGCGTATGACACGTGACAATTCCAACATGGCGCATGTAGTACGTCCGGACTCCATTCATACTACCCGTATTCATACTATATAGAACGTACTTTTTTAACGGTCGCGAAGTACGTTCTTATTTAAATGTAGTACCTACTCACATAGTACGCGATTTCGGACGCAGCCTTAGATCTTTAAGTTCAGCTCATGAAAAATGGGGGCAAAAACAAAAGTGTTGCATTTATAAATTTGTTCAGTGTGTGTGTATATACCTTTTAAGACCCCTCGTTTTGGGTGGGCCTCGAACCGTAAATAGGGAGGTCAAACACACCTATGTATAAGGAGCATATCTAATCAGATTTATCAAATTCTCTCTCTCCTCTTTCTCTTTCTATCTCTTTCCATCACTTTTCTAATCTCCATCTCTTTGTCTATCTCTCTTATGTTCCCACCTCTCTTTCTCCCTTGTTTAAACTCCCTGTCTTTTTCTCTCTCTCTCTCTGGTTTTCCTCCACTGTCTGGTGTCTCTCTCTCTTTTCTCTCTTTGTGTGATTGTGTGCTGGACATGTCTAAGCTTGTGAGGTACGGTGTTTGATGTCAGTTAATTTCTCCTGGTGCTGACAGCCCAATGGTCCCAGCGAGGCCTTCGCCAACTTTCGGTTCCCAAGGTAGTCCTGCTGTAATTGTGGACCCGCCATCCCCCTCCAGTGGATTACAGGATTTCTGCCAATTTACCTCCTGGGATGATGTTGCTCTGTGGGAAAAAAAAAGGTGCTCACTAGAGACTCACACACAATATATAGCCTGATGCTAAAAAAAACTAATAAATTGTTTTGTAAGGCTTAGAGAGGCCACTGTTTGAGAACTGCAGTGGATGCTGGGACAATTTATAGGAATTTGTGTCAATTATATTTGTGGCGATCTGTAGAAATGAGCAACAGCGACCAATATGATCAGTTGAGTTTAATTATGCAAATATATCAACAAGAATAAAGGGAATGGAGCATAGGTCTTAATTCCTATGCAATCTAATGGTGGTTTGTAAGAATTTTATGTAATGGTGAATTGTTGGCGAATTATCTCATCTGTATGTTTTTTCTCTCCTTATGCCCGAGTGAAGGTTATGTTTTGAGGTAGAGTTAGGGGTAGACCTTCATGCTTAATTTTTTTTTAAAAAAATCATACTTTTTTTTGTGTGTACGAATTCATTTGAAAATGCCATCTAGTAAAAAAGTTACGTTTTCCTGTAAGATTGCTCAATGCTGGGTTCAGACTACACGATACCAGCCCAATTTTTGGCACGATCCACTTGACATAAGGTGTTTGGTTACACTTTATTGTAAGGTGGTGTAGTTACATTGTACTTGCGTAAATAAGTACTGAATAATATTAATTGACTACATGTACTTACTATTAGAGTTATGGTTATGGTTATGGTTTGTTTTAGGGTTAGTTTAAGCAAAATTTACTGTTATTACTATAGTAAATTCGTAAACGACAATGGGGGTTGGAACGCATGAATTGATAGTTTCATGTCGTGTAGTGTGTCACAGTGAAAGACAACCAACGCTGCGTCAATTTGTTTCAGCACATCTTTAACGTTGACCAATAAGAGCACAGAAGCTCTTCCGTACTCAGCTTTCAAACCTGGTGAGATGAAAGAGGGATGATGGTATTGCTGCGGCTACAGTAGGTGGAATCATACAATAGAGCAAAGATTTTTGAAGCTTTGGCAACAATACTTCTTCCTATATGGTGTTTCCTCGTGGTACTACCACGACAGAGTAAAAAATATATAAATGCTGGCGAACAATAGCGGAGGTGCTTCAGCAACCCGGTGAGTACTGGATTTCGCATTATATGTCTTATATGTGTATATATTTAACCCAACCATCCATGCACAACTAAAACATTATGTTGATCACAGTATAGTAAGCAATAATAAAATAACTTCAAACATTAGCCATGCACTATATATATATCCAATATGTTTTATTTAAAATGTTTAGTTAATCATTATGCATTCTGGTTGTCTTATCCTTATTAAAATGCTGAACAAAATGATGCGTTTTAATCAGGCTAGTTTATGGTGAACAGTGCGAAAGACATCATTGACGTCTTGAACATACGAGGGAGAGAAAGTCGCTCTGTAGTCTAGTGTTGATGGAGGGGGAACCATCTAGAATAAATACGTGATGACCCCCCTGGCACTGGATCAACAGAGTAACATCAGTTACTGTTGTGAGCATTCAGTCTGCCTTTAATGGATACGTTAAAAACGACATGCGCAAACACGGTAACATAATAGTGCTTCTCCGCTAAGAGCACTACCGTGTGTATTTCCCAAACGCTTTTGGCTTGTACTGTGTGATTTCCCAAGGCCGAAGTGCTTGTGTAACATCTGATTTTAATTGTTGGCATTGTTTCGGGGAAAGACCCCCCATGGCAGTGATCCACACCATCATTCAAACAAAATATCCCCAATGCTGCCGCTGAAAGACACATTGTGCATGTGTGTATTTGTAAAATCTGTAACTGCACCATTTTTCTTTTCAGAAGAAATAAAAGTTGAACATCAGCTTTATTGCTGTAATCTAGTGTGGGGCATTCTCCCAGTGCAGGACTTTTAAATTAACATCTCTCAGTGAGGAGGAATTGCTCTCGCCATTGTGAGGGTGGAAAGATAATCTTTGCTGGTGGCAAAGTGCCCAAACTTAGGCTTCGTGGGAAGTCCATACTCCCTTCCCTGACGTCTGCCAACGAGTGCCTTCAACGACACCTCGCTGTCTCCAGAAGCAAACATTTTTCAAGAACACAGTAAGAAATACATGCATGTTTCTTTAAGGAGTTATTTCTACCTGATGTGGTGCTTAAAAACTATTTTCATTAATAACAAGTTGCATAATTTAGGGAATTATTGATGTCACAAATGGTCCAGGATGAGATTCAAATTATTGCAATAAAGTGTTAATTGCTTGTTGGTGTCTAATTTTGGGCTTTTACAGAGTTCTCATGATCATGGAAAACCTGCAATATCAGTTATTTTTTAAAAGGCCTGGCCTGGAATGAAGAAAGTCTCATTATCTATGTAAAAATCTGCATGTCTACAGATCTACTAAGAGACTCGAGAAATGGTGTTTAAAGGGATAGTTCAACCAAAAATGAAAATGAAAAGAAAATATTTTGATTATGTTTTAGTTACCTCTTACTTGAATTGTATGGACAAAAATCTGTGCACTGAGACATTTCTCAAAATATCTGTTTTATGTTTGCACAGAAGAAAGAAAGAAACAGCAGATTTTTTTTTTTTTTTTAGGTGAACTATAACTTTAACCATCAAACGTTTTATCAACTTCTCAGCCTAACTTTTATCAATCTATATAAAAAAGACAATAATAATGTACTTATGTCATTTAAATTGTGCATCTTTCATGTTTAGGTATTCATAAATTGACTCAATCAATTTACTAAAACGATCCATTCAAAAACAATTCGTTCACAAATGGGAATATTGCATTTAGACTTCAAGAATTAAACTTTTTTTCAAATCAAATTTGTCCTCTGACCATCATTTTATAGAAATCAGACATTTACATTTTTCTAGTCTGTGAACCCAAAATTGCTGAGACGAACAGATTTGATTCCTCTCATATCGCTCCTCATGTCCCCTTCAAGCCGAACACTTTTTCAAACTCTGAAACCATTAGTGATAATTTATCACTGCTGAATCCTGCAATAAGTCACTCAGCAGGCTCCGACTTGCCAAGTCCTAAATTTCCTAACGTGTCGGGGCCTGAAGGAGCGCAGAGGCCTGATAAAACTCTTCAATGATTCCTCTTTCCCAGAAAAAGCAGCGAATGCAAATGTTCTCCATATTATGACTGCTTGGAGATGTGATATGCGTGTCTGTTGGAGAAAGTGTTGCACTGGTGTGTTTCACGGTCTGCTGTCCCCTTTCCCTTTGTTGGGTATTATAATGATGTGTCCTTCCCAGGCCAAATTAATGCCGGTTAATTAGTGCCTGACTTGCTGCTAACAAGGTTTTTGTTAAGGCTGCTCTTGACACTAAATGCCGGTTTTAAGCTGTGGACGCTGCCAAGTTACTCTGCCAGGAAACAGGAAATGGATCAGGACTTCATGTCACCATTAAAGCAACAGTAGAACGGTTCCCAGGACCACACTGGTCTCCCGGAGAAATGACATCACCTCTGAACACACCCCTCAACACGGCGATAAGAAGAACGTCAAGAAGAACTGCCGTGATCACAGCCAAGAGGACCGTATGATACATGAGCACGATCAAGAACTCAAGAAGAATAACTTTACATTGCAAACTAGAATGAGCTCAGTGGTTCCCAAAAGCCAGCTTTATTGTTATAAATCAAGACAAAGGTGATGTTTTGGTTTCAGTCAAATGTGACATTTAATTAGTGTACAATTTCCTCAGTTTGTAAAAACAAGCAAAAATTGTATTTAAAGTAAGGCAGTTATAGTAAAAGTCTATAGGGCATTGCACCAGAATAAACTTTAAAATGCACAGTTTTGAACATTTGCTTGGATGTTAATTTGATATATATTTACCTTACCCTATTGGGTTATACTCTATTTTGATGGTCCACTTTAGACAGTCTACTTTGCAACTATGTCAACTAACCCTGTTAGTAGACTGTTAGGATTCGGGCTAGTAGAATAAGTTGACATGTAATTGCAAAATAACTTATAGTCTTTAGAATACCTGTAGGGGAGCATCAAAATAAAGTGTTAGCAGATATCAAGCAGACAATCTACTAATACTCTAATGAGAGTTAGTTGACACCTAGTTGAAAAGTTACTTATATGTCTAAAGTGGACCATCGAAATAAAGTGTTACCATCTAGTGTGATAAAATCACTTACTAACATTGTCAATGCAAAGTTAAATACAATTTTCAAATGTAAGTATGTAAGGATGTTTAGTCCCAGTGCTAAAAAAGACAACTTTACAGCTCAAACAACACACGTTTTATGTGGAATTATTGATTATTGTATAAAATGAAAAATGCTAGAATTACTTCCATTCAAGTTTACTACTTTTACAAACTGAAGGGCCTGAAAAATCAAAAATAGACGTGCTTAACTTCTTTTCAACCCAAACCATTCATTTAAGATTATAATGATTCTTAAATGAATGGTTTCAATTGGAAAGACTGATTTGATTTGATTATCAAATGTTAAATTCTGTATTAGGACTTGTGAATATGTGACATCACATGCACCGGCACAATCATTAAACTGATGTACAATTCCAGGGAGACACAACCACTCTCAAACCCTTGACAAGAGGTTCAGGGTTTGGCATATTCCTCAAATTCCAAACTGTACTCCGATGACACAAGATCAGCCCAGAAGGAAAAGAATGACAGAAAGCATGCAGTGCATCACGACACGTCATCAGGTGTGACCTGGAAGCTGTGCGAATCCAAACGGTGTAATTAAGGTCTTCCTGCTGATTGATTGAAGCAACATCCTCTGCTTTCATTCTCCTCATCCATCCGTCATTGTTAGCGAGTGTCTGACAGAGAGAAGGAGGTTTTTCAAGACAAGACGCTTGAGCTCCACCACATCTGGGTTTTTTTGTTCTTTCTTTTTTTGCCTACATGCTTTTTTAAAGGGTTTTAGCCAAAACTTCTCTGTTTCTGAATGGTGCTGTAAGGTATTTTAAGGTATTTTACTAAGGTATTATAAGGTTTTTATACCAGCTGAGAATGGTCATAAACATACTTCACATAAGTAAACAAATACATATGGACAAATAAAGTAAAATTTGGTAAAAAATATTAGTACACAGGCTAGTTCTTTTTTCAGATATATTTGAAAATATAATTCAAAAATATGTTTCTTATATAATTTTAACATACAGAAAAGTTTTCAATACATTTTAGTTATTTTTTATTCCTCCAAAATGTTGGTCATAAATATATTTTGCATTTACCCAATATGAATTTTTTATTTCCTTTGAAGTACATTTTGTAATATATTTCAGCATTTGAAGGTTTAAATGTATATATATTATCAATTTGAAGAGTATATTTCACTAAACTGTGCTGTTTAAAACATATATTTTAAATATAATTTAAATATATTTTGGATAGACAAAATTATATTTTTTTGCCATATAGCGCAGATGACAAAGTTGAAACAGTTATGTAAATATGAGTTGTTATAATAATTCCACAAAATTATAATTATATTATATATTATAATAATTGCAGTCACTGTATTACTGATGAAGGGGATTTCTCTCAAATGAGATTTTTCTCAAAGAATATTTATAGGTCATATGTGTTGTGCTCTTGGCAGCGAGATCTCATGCATATTGCAAAGTGTTTCCTCCATGTAAAACGTGTGTGTGTGTGTGTGTGTGTGTGTGTGTGTGTGTGTGTGTGTGTGTGTGTGTGTGTGTGTGTGTGTGTGTGTGTGTGTGTGTGTGTGTGTGTGTGTGTGTGTGTGTGTGTGTGTGTGTGGCGGGGGTCATCAAAACCACCTTGCTCTCCATTACTCTTCAACTAAACTGAGATTTTGCCATCTCTCTCCTTTTATTAATTGCATGTTGATATATTCATTGTAACAACAGTCACTTTAATGATATACAGTAAAAATGTAGCACCTTGTATTGACAGATCTGAGAATCGGCTCAACCAATGGCGTGCCAATGAGGAGAGCTTTTTTTGAGCAATTTAATGATTTTTAATGCATTGAGTAATTGTCCACCTTGATTCATTACAATAGGGTACTTGCCGCCCTGACAGTTCTTATGAGCATCATATGCAAGAACGCTGAGAGTTCCGCCTTGCTTGTTTCTTCCTAAACACCCATAAGACCACATTTCGTCCAAGAGTCCAATCGTGAGGGAAGAGTTTGAGAAGGTGCTTGGAATGATTTGTATTGTTGCCTTTTTTAACAAGCTTGATTTGGAATCGATTCTAACCAAAGCCATGAGTCGCTGGTGTTTTATCCTCAGCTGCTGCTTTTGTGATGTTCCAGCCAAGTTTGCGACTTGACAGCTGGAATCAATTTTTTTTCCGGATTGCCGTGTAGCTTCAGTTCTCTGAGGTTTTCTTTAGAGCAACATGTCTTAAGCTCTTTAAATCCACTCTGACACATCTCATCTCAGGTTTTGCTTTTTCATGATGAATGGAATTATGAGAGAAATAAAGACTTGAGAAAAGAGCAAAGAAGCCAAATATAGATCATCCACTCCTGCTGGACTAAATTTACACAAACTTGGCAGTTGGATTGAGTTTAACGCTAATGATTTTATCCTAGATTCTCAATGAAGAGCACTGGAAAAAGTGCGCACTAATGGACAGTATGTTAACACTTTATAATACAGTAACAAATCACTTATAAATCATTTGCATTTAACATTAATGTATTAACTACAGTTTATAAACTATTAGTTGACTATAAACTAATAGTTTATAAACTGTAGTTAATACATTATACAAATAGTGAGTTCTTCATTCATTGTCACTGTAATTAATAAATGATTATTGTTTAATTAGCTCATATAAATTGCATTCATATTCAACACATTTGTTCCTTAAAACGTTTACAAATACATTAAACACATGCGAGCACGCACACACACACACACACACACACGCTCGCGTTGGGTTTCCTTGTTTTATGGGAACTTTCCATTGAAATAATATGCAGTTTGTACAGTATAAAAATCATTATGTCCCCTAACCCTAACTATTTTTTTAACAACATGACCTAATGATTATTTGTATTTCATATTGACAACATTGTTATTTTTATAAGTGGTTATGCTTGGGTATAGGCTTAATGTATTTGGATTATAAACATTTTTTAAGGAAGTCTTAATACTTATGCAATTCATTTCCAATAAAGGTTGGTTTAAAGCACTTATATCTCATCTAAAGTGAGAACTATTTACGGTTAATAAGTTATCAAACTCTTTATATGAGCTAATTAAACAATAATAATTTGTTAATTGTAGTGATAATGAATTATGACAATGAATGGTCTATTAATGTATTAACTACAGTTTATAAACTATTAATTAACTATAATTAATTTGTAATATAATTAACTATTTTACAAATGATCTGTAAATACTCTATTACTGTATACTTCTTGTGTTCCCGACATTTTACACACACACACACACACACACACACACACACACACACACACACACACACACACCTCCAAAAAAAATTGACACCCAACAAGTAACATCATTTAAATTCTTACTACAATATAATGAAGAAAAAAAGTATATAATTTCATTCCATTTTATAGTTGTTTAGAGTTGACTGCATTTGTCGAGCTCCATTACTCAGTCATGTAATACAAGCTATCATAATATGACTAAGTCAAATAAGTAGATAGATAGAAAGTACCAAGATTAAATAAATCATGGTTTTAGACTGTGCTTAAAATTGTGCTTATGCATGGATTGTATAATGTCAAATGTCTTTCGTCATGACTAATGATTGGTTCCCTTAACCCCTGTATTATGCTCAAAATGCATTGCTCAAAATCCAACTAAAGCATTACTGATCATATTATTCCTCTAGCTCAGGTTGTACTTTCTACAGATCAGCTGTAGTTGCAGTGGAGAGACATTCTTGAATGTCAGAGTGAAGGAGGGAGGCTGGTTCGTACCAGAGTCCCTCTAGACTGTGGATCTGGTTTATTATGGGAAACAAGCCCTTCCTAGCCATAACTCTTCTTCAGTCCTCTAAAGCTTTGGCTGCCCGTTTACTGCCCTGTCTGCCATTGTCTGAAAGGTCACTGAGTACCGTTACCATGAGCAAGGAGCCCCAAATCCCTTCTTTATGGGAACTTACACATTGCTTAGGCTCGACGGAGTGGTAGCCCTTAGTAACCATGTCCCATTGATCACTATATTGGAAATGCATTGAGGGTAAAGGAATGTCAGAGCGTACCCGTACACTGTGTCAGGTCCCTGTAAGGGAAGAGGCGTTTGTGCAACCGTTGATCCATACATCAGCATCCTGAAGTCAACATTCTCGCATGAAATGTCTGTGTTGATGGATTTGTGCTTTGGATGTTTGATTGAAATAGTGTCAAGATGGGGGATGTTTCGTTTGCTTCAAGCAAGGACAACATTCTGTGCTAATAGAATTCCTGCCCTCGCATGCTTAAAGGAATAATTCCCCCAATAATGAAACTGTCATCATTTATTAACCCCTCATGACATGCAAAACCCACATGACTTTCTTTCTTCTGTGAAACAGTGCTCTTTTAGTATTATCATGGTATGTATTAATTAGGCTACATGTAAGAATTTTCATACATTAATCGCATTTAATTATAATCGCATAAAAAAAGCCTGTAGACTGATTTTTATGTGATAGACTCGGGGCGTTCTGGCTGGGAAAATCAAAAGGATCTGACGATAATCTCTCGATAAAAAAACGATAAAAAAATACAACGTTCAGAATAATGTAGAAAGATGTCAGGATACAGGCACAGAGACAGAGGTCAGTGAATCCAAACACAGCTTTATTTAACGTGACACAAGTGCATAGGTGAGTATTTTCAAAGTTCAAGTGCAGATTTGGTGAAGATCACTACGTGCGGGGCAGATTATAGGTATGCAGGTCCTCTGCAGGTTAACTGATGTCAAGCAGTCACAGATCTCTTATACTTGTCTTTTCTCTTTCAGATGTCGTCGTGGGAGTGACAACTCGGCGTGAACACAGGGACTCAGGAGAATACAGGGTTTAGGGGAACAGGGATCCAGACAGGATTTCGAGGAACAAGGATCCAGACAGGATTGCAGGAAACACGGATTTGGACAGGATCTCTGAAGACAATGGAACAGGAATGCAGAGGTTAGTAATTCACAGGTGAGTATACGTTACTAGGCTGGAACTGGACATATCAGAGACTTCGGAAGACAAGGGAAATGGTCTGTTCCTGTTGGAGGCTTGACAATGACTGAGGTTGTGGTGAGTGTTTTTATGCAGGGGTTGATGAGGCTTAGAGATTGTGAACAGGTGCAGGTGATTAGTATTCTGGGGAGAGTGATCGTTGTGTGGTGAAGGATGTTGTGTCTGATTGGCTCCTGACATTACCCCCCCCCTCCAGAGTCCGCGCCAGCGGACCTTGGACCCCGACGTCGTGGTGGTCTACCTCTGGGCCGTGGTGCAGGTTTGTCAGGATGTTGAGCGTGAAACTCAAGGAGCAAATTGGGATCAAGGACGTCGTTCCGGGGTATCCAACATCTTTCCTCTGGTCCATACCCCTCCCAATCTATCAGATACTCGAGCTGACCACCTCGACGTCGGGAGTCCAATATCTCCTTTATCAGATAAATGGGCTCTGGTTCAATAGGCGGTATCGGGGGGTTATCTTCCGGAACTGGTTCTGTGGCTGAGTTGGGTACAGGAGGGTGATGAGGTTTCAGGAGGGAGACGTGAAACGTGGAATGGATCCGATGTTCTGGGGGTAGACGAAGTTGGTAGGTGACTGGGTTGATTTGTCTTACAATGGGGAATGGTCCGATGTATCTGGGGTTGAGTTTGCGGCAAGGTTGACGTAGACGGATGTCTTTTGTGGAGAGGCAGACTAACTGTCCGGTTTGATACTCAGGGGTTTGACGTCGACGAGCATCTGCGAAATGTTGTTGGCGATTCACCGCTTGCTGGAGGTGATGATGGGTTTGATTCCACACTCTTTCGCTTTCTTGAAACCACTTATTTACTGCTGGTACTTCTGAGGGTTCGCCGGACCATGGAAACAATGGGGGTTGGTAACCCAGCACACACTGGAAAGGAGTTAACTGCGTGGATGACTGTCTGAGGGAGTTTTGTGCGTACTCTGCCCAAATTAGATATCGACTCCAGATATTCTGGTTGGTCTGGCAGAATGTACGCAGGAAGCGTCCTACATCCTGGATCTTTCGTTCGGTTTGGCCATTTGTTTGCGGATGATACCCTGATGATAGGCTTACAGTCACGTTCATAAGAGTGAAAAAGGCTCGCCAAACTCGGGAGATGAATTGGGGTCCTCTGTCGGACACGATGTCCTCTGGGATGCCGATGTTTCGAAAAACATGTTCCATCAGAAGTTCAGCAGTGACAAAAGCCGTAGGGAGACCCTTCATAGGAATTAGTTTGCATGCCTTGGAGAACCGATCGATGGTTACGAGGATACAGGTGTTGCCGTCAGAAGGGGGAAGATCCGTGACGAAATCTACTCCAATGTGTGACCAGGGTCTATGTGGGACAGGAAGTGGTACTAATTTACCCGCAGGGAGATTTCTGGGAACTTTGGACATGGCGCAGGGAATACAACTTTGAATGAACGTTGTGATGTCCTGTTGCGCCACCAATATTTGAGTTGGAGAGTTGAGAAAGTTTTGCCTATTCCCGGATGACCTGTGCCTACAGAGGAGTGAGCTGATGAAATGAGAGAGTTGCGGAAATCCTCAGGTACGTAAATCTTCTCGGGGGGGCATCCTGGGACTCTAGGTTGTTGTCGTGACAATTCCAATAATTGCTCGTTGATTTCCCACTGGATGGGGTTGACAAACAGTTTCTCGGGCAGGATGGTCTCAGGTTCCCCCATCGGAGTTTCTGGGGCATGGATGCGAGAGAGGGCATCAGCTCTAGTATTCTTTGAGCCTGGACGATATGAGATTCTGAAATGGAAACGGGTGAAGAATAGTGCCCATCAGGCCTGACGTGGATTGAGTCTTTTAGCATCTCTCAAGTACTGGAGGTTCTTGTGGTCGGTAAGTACTAGGAATGGATGTTTCGCCCCCTCTAACCAATGCCTCCATTCCTCTAAGGCAAGTTTCACAGCCAGAAGCTCCCGGTTTCCAATGTCGTAGTTGCTTTCTGCTGTAGATAACTTCTTGGAAAAGAACGCGCAAGGTATGGTCTTGGAGGATGAGTCAGGGTACTGGGATAGAATTCCTCCTACCCCAGTAGTGGAGGCATCTACTTCCACCACAAATACCCTCTCTGGATCTGGATGGTGGAGCAAGGGTGCAGTGGTGAATGCGGCCTTGAGTGAATTAAAGGCAAGCTCCGCTTCTGGGGTCCAAAGTAACATCTTCGGCTTTCCTTTTAACAGGGAGGTCAGAGGAGCTGTCAAGATACTGTAGTTGTGTATAAATCGTCTGTAAAAATTTGCGAAGCCGAGGAACCTCTGGAGTTCTTTTACCGACTGAGGAGTTGGCCAGGACATGATGGCTTCGGTCTTTCGTTTATCCATTTCCACTCCTCTTTCACTCAGTTGGTATCCCAGGAATTCGACACTGGTCTGATGAAAAGTACACTTTTTTGCTTTTAGAAACAGGGTGAATTATCTGAGTCTTTGGAGTACCAGGGACACATGATGTTGATGTTCAACAGGGTTCTTGGAATAAATCAGAATATCATCGATATACACCAACACGAACTTTCACAGGAAGTCTCGGAGTACCTCGTCCATAAAGCTTTGAAACACGGAAGGAGCGTTTACCAACCCATACGGCATGACCAGGTATTCATAGTGCCCTGCAGGCGTGATGAAAGCAGTTTTCACCTCATCCCCTTCTCTGATTCTGACCAGATTGTATGCACTCCTCAGATCCAATTTGGTGAAGATCTTGGCTTCCCTGAGCTGTTCGAGGGCTGCTGGAATGAGAGGTAGTGGGTAGCTGAATTTCACGGTGATTTGATTCAGGGCTCTGTAGTCGATACATGGTCTTAAACCTCCATCTTTCTTGGCAACAAAAAAGAAACTAGCGGCAGCAGGGGATGTAGAAGGACGGATGTAACCCTGTTGCAAAGCTTCTTCGATGTACTTCCGCATAGATTCCTGTTCAGGAACTGATAGAGAATAGATTCTACCCTTGGGAATCGATGCATCGGGGACCAGATCAATGGCGCAATCCCATGGTCTATGAGGTGGCAAGTTGGAGGCAGTGACAGGGTTAATTATGTCAGAGAACGAGGAATAACATGAGGGAATATTTGTGGACAGATTTTCTGTGGGGCTTTCGATGGAGGTGGAACTCACAGTGAGCGCTTTCTTAGGTTCAGCACCAGGTGGAGCAGAGTGTGGGCTTTTCTCAAGTGGGCAATGACATCCCCAACTGTTTATCTTACCGGACTGCCAATTTATGGTAGGTTGGTGACGAATTAGCCATGGACGGCCTAGGATTATGTCTGCTTGACTATTTGAAGAATGAAAGGTTCGAACATTTCGTGGTGAATCTTTTCAATGCATAACTGGATGGGTGTTATTTGAGCTGTAACATACCCCTTGTTAATGGGTTCGCCGGTCACTGCATGGATGGAATATGGCTTGGGAATGTCGACCTTCCTGAGGTTAAGTTTCTTGCAGAGCCGCCCTGATATGAAGTTCCCCGCTGATCCGGAATCGACGATGGCTGCTACAGATACATGGAAATTTTGGGTTTTCAAGGTTACAGGAATAGTGAGTGGTGTCGATACGGCGAGGTGATCCTGAACGGAGCTTACCGTCATCTGACGTGGTCGAATGGGGCATGCGAGTCGAAAGTGAACTTTAACACCACAGTACAGACATAACTGCAATTCTCTACGACGAGAACGTTCAGCCTGGGTCAGGCGGTGAGTATCGACTTGCATTTCTTCTGGGGGTCTTTCAGACTCATGGTTAGCGAGGACATGAGGGGATGTGGCATGAGAATGTCGAGCATCTCGATAACAGCCCTGAGATCGTTGATGGACACGGACAGTTTGCTGTATGAATTTTTCCAGCCCCAGATTATCATCATAGATCGCCATTTGGAGACGGTGTGCAGGATTTAAACCACCACGATAAACAGCCAGAAGAGCCTTTCCGTTCCAACCACTCACTGAAGCTAGAGTTCGAAACTCAATGGAATACTCTGAAACGGGTTTCTTATCTTGTCGAAGTCGCATTAACTTATCGCTGACGGATGAATCATTGACTGGGTGGCCGAAAACTTCCTTGAAATGGTTAATGAAACTTTGTAATGACATGGTAACCTCAGTTTCTTGTGCCCACAGCGACTCAGCCCATCTCAATGCTGTTCCAGATAATTGCTGAATGTTGAAAGAGATTCGTGAGCGATCGGTGGGAAACAGATGAGGTTGCTGTTCAATGATGAGCGAACACTGGAATAGGAAGCCGTTGCAATCTTCCGCCCGGCCGGAGAATGGCGCTGGTCGAGAGTTGGAACTAGCAATGCATACCAGTGTGGGAGTGGGGTTTGCAGAAGTGGTGGTGGACTGAGGAAGCGAACTCGCCGCATCGGTTGCAAGTTGCCCTGGAATGGCAGCGGATGGCGGTTGTGTTGGATCCATAGCGGTAGTTGGTCAAGCCTTCTGTCAGGATACAGGCACGGAGACAGAGGTAAGTGAATCCAAACACAGCTTTATTTAACGTGACACAAGTGCATAGGTGAGTATTTTCAAAGTTCAGGTGCAGATTTGGTGAAGATCACTACGTGCGGGGCAGATTACAGGTATGCAGGTCCTCTGCAGGTTAACTGATGTCAAGCAGTCACAGATCTCTTATACTTGTCTTTTCTCTTTCAGATGTCGTCGTGGGAGTGACAACTCGGCGTGAACACAGGGACTCAGGAGAATACAGGGTTTAGGGGAACAGGGATCCAGACAGGATTTCGAGGAACAAGGATCCAGACAGGATTGCAGGAAACACGGATTTGGACAGGATCTCTGAAGACAATGGAACAGGAATGCAGAGGTTAGTAATTCACAGGTGAGTATACGTTACTAGGCTGGAACTGGACATATCAGAGACTTCGGAAGACAAGGGAAATGGTCTGTTCTTGTTGGAGGCTTGACAATGACTGAGGTTGTGGTGAGTGTTTTTATGCAGGGGTTGATGAGGCTTACTGATTGTGAACAGGTGCAGGTGATTAGTATTCTGGGGAGAGTGATCGTTGTGTGGTGAAGGATGTTGTGTCTGATTGGCTCCTGACAAAAGAGCTATCCTGTACTGTTATGTCAATGTGTCATGCAAAGAAAAGGGATTAATTCAAACTATAGATGGACAGATGTATATAGTCTCAAATATACTTTATAATCAAACTATCATAACAGTGTAGTTTTAATGACCTCATCTGTCGACATGTTTCCGGTGAGTTGCTTGTGCAAACATATCCACATCACTATGATCAGATGCTTTCTTAACTGCATCTTTCTCAACGCTGACGTGTGTTGTTGTGTGTTTTGTCGAGAGGAAAGTGCGCATTATAAAGTCCATTATATACTGAAATTATAAATAATACTAAATAATAAACCAATCTAATCTACCACACTTTTCCACTTGATCTTGAATGTCAGCAACAGATTACAGCGTTCTCAGTTGATAATGTCTTTTCTGTCGCCTGACCTTGTTCACCTTATGTAGCAATGCAGAAGTAAGCTTTATTCTGTGATATATGATTACAATAATAAATTAAAACAATATGATGACAAATAACAGTATGCAATATCACGCTGTAACATGTCTGTTTGTTTTTGGACTTCCTTAAGTCTTCATTTTGTTCAGTTTCCCATGTTGACCATCTTCATTAGTTCATTGCTTCAGCTGTTGTGTTTGTCAGTTCTCAGTCCTTTCCCTGTTTGTCACTATGATTACTAATTGATTTGAGTATTCTGTTCAGGTGTGTCTTGTCTATTATCTCCTTGCCCATGCATTTAAGGCCCTGTTTACGCGAGAACGCTCGCGGGTGAAAACGTAAAAATATTTTATCAGATGTGCCTTTCTTTTACACGGCGACGGCGTTTTTGGGGCTTAAAAACGCAAAAAACTGAAACCACCCTCCAGAGTGGAAATCTTAAAAACACTCCACCGTCGCGTTCCCGTGTTTACGTCACAGGCATGCGCCAGTACAGGAAAATAACAACCAACATGTCAGATTTTTCCATACGTCGGACCTTCAAGTTGCCCTAGCAGCTCTGATAAACGTACAAGAGTCTTTTTGCTGTTTGCTTCGCCATGTTTTGATTTCGCGCTGTTAGGAAGAGAAGTAGAAGGAACGTTGTACGCAGGCGCGCGGACTTGCTGTTGTTGTGTTGCAGTGCTTCATATTGCCACCTAGCCGCCCGGAGTGCATACTACATCGAACATCACACTTTTGCGTCATCATATGCACCCAGATTTCCCCCCCATAACGCTCGTCTAAACGCAGAATAAAAACTGATAACGCAATGCCACTTTTGCGTTTTCTCTTCAGATCGTTTCTGTGTAAACATAGCCTAAGCCGTCTGTTTCAGTCAGTCCCTTGTCTTGCATTATTTCAGTTCTCATCGATATGTGGTTGTATGTATCCTTGTTTAAGTATTGAATTAAAGTCCAAGAATTCACCAAGAAGGTGAATATGCTGATCTGAAATGTGACTTCCTGTTTCCTGTTTTCTTCTTCCTCCGGGAAGCCCCGCCCCTTCAGGCATGTGTCGGTCATCCCGCACACGTAGGGTGATCTCCATTTTCCCCTTCAGTCTGTTGACGCTGTGAGTAATATCCTGGGCTGAAATGAGACGGAAATGACAGCGGCAGCAGCAATGCCCAGCTGTGAAACTCCCAACAACACGCCGAGATAAGAAGCAAGAGCTTGCCATGTATCTGACCCTTCCCAGGGCTGAATGAACCCCCCGCCTAAAGTATTAAACTTCAATATGCAACTCATCTTAGGGGTGGGCCTGTAAGTAACCGCCTAGCAATGCCAAGGCAACCAACCAGGCGTTTCACAGTCATGCACCATGCACATATCCTTAAAAAAAAAAAGATTATTTATTATTGTTTTTTATTCCCTGCTTTTAAAAGTGAAGTTGAACATTTTTTTGTCCATTAGACTGACTGCCAGAGCTCATTAACGTTAACTCAACCATACAATTATCCTCTCTGTGTGTTCTAAAAGGAAAAAACAGCTTTCTACAGACAGCATAATGGTAATGCTGGTTGAGATGCACATGAAACTGGTTTCTTTCACTGAAAGGACATTTCTTTTAGTCCCACATTATTAGTTCCTCTCAGCAGCTCTGCAGATGTCAGCAGAGATGCGGTCAACCTCTCCAGACGCTCGCAGTCATTTCACACGCTCTGGAAAATGCTGCCAAACAACCATTTAAAAATGAATTCATACACCAAGTCAAAATGCGTTAGGAAAGGGCTGCAATATGATGTTTGTCATTTTCAGAAGTTCAGATACTGTAGGGGGTGTTAGTCTGGAATGTGCTCAGGCCCTGATAACTTACAATCATTGCCAAAACGTTGGTTCTATGTGTGTGAGTTCCTCTGGAAGATGTCATCTTAAAAATGTTTGTTTATCTGTAATATGTCACAAAAACGGGTTCTGTCGAATATTCGAAAGATGTTTTCATGTGCCAAAATCTAGTGAACTGCATGTGAAGGCAGCATTTTATGGCATGCTAACCAAATGAAACAATTACAGGTGTAAAATTAAGTGTGTAATTTCTGTGCTACTAGTTCCATGAAACAGAATTGCAAAAGTAATGAGCTTAAAAATAATGACACTCCGATAATGACTTTTAAAATTATGAGAAAATATGAATACAGAATATAATTCCATTTGATGCCACTATAGTGAAGAAATTATACACTTCACCTGCAGATAAACATTAATTTAGTTTGAGCAGATGTTGTCATTTTCGGCATGAATCCTAGGTGCTGGTCAAACCTTAATTTCTTTCTCTAATCAACATATTTCAAACAAAATGTGTTTTCTTGCTAATATTTGTTTAAAGGCAGGGAAGGCAATTTCGGAGAGGCTGACAATAGCAAGCGAATGCAATGATTGGAAGAAATTTGTTTTGGTCCTGAGACTTCCATGGAAGATATTTACATTTAAGATCTAAGATAGGTAAAGAAAAAAAAAAATATTTAGACCACATCTATTATTGATTGCTATCAGGATGTGAAGAGAGTTTCAACCAGTAGGCTATAAAAAAAAGTTTTTATGAAAAATGTTGCCTACCCTACCTTTAATTTATAATATTGTATAGTTTTTTTCCCCCCATGTGTCAACAAAATCACTTTCTATCCTGTTGGTAATATCTCTAATTATTGCAAAGACACAGCACTACATTTTCAATGCCCCTTTATCCTCCAGGGAATGACATCATTTTGGAGGGAAACCAACAGCAGTAAGTATTAGTGATGTGATTAGTGCTTCTGATGTTATTTCTTCAACTTTATCTTGTCATTCTCTGTATTCATGGTGGATGTCAATATTCTGTTGATTGAAAGCAATAATTATTAAGTGTTTGCAATGGACTTCTTGCATTCTGTGATGTGTTGTGGTATTAGTTGGTTTGATCCACTCTTAGATCCACTCTGTGTGATAATATACATTTTTCTAAAGATGGTTCAGATATGTAAGCTGTCAATTCTTACCAAGGTTAACTTTAACTCTTAATTACCATCCTTTTCATTGTCTTAGGTGCCTGAACTTGATATATATATCAAGTTCAGGCACCTAAGACAATGAAAAGGATGGTAATGTATTACCATATATATTTTTAAATCAGTGTTAAAGGTACTGCATATCAAAAGTGACCCCTATACCAACCCAAACAGCACAATTCAATTCTGTTTTGTCAATGGAAATATAATGATGCTGATGGTTCAATCAATGTACTCTTTTTTTGAAGAATTTTTCTTCTTCTCATCCTTTTGGGGCAGTTTACATTTACATTTACATTTATTCCGTTAGCAGACGCTTTTATCCAAAGCGACTTACAAATGACAACAATAGAAGCAGTTAAACTAACAGTAGGACAACAATATGCAGGTGCTATGACCTTTCTCAGATTAATTTAACGCAGTACATGTAATTTATTTTTTATATTTTATTTTTTTATATATAAATAGAATAGAAGAGAAGAGAAAGTATAAGTATTACTGGATCAAATGCTGCCGAAAAGAATGCGTCTTCAGCCGTTTCTTGAAAATAGCTAGCAGCTATAGTTGAGTTATGCAGATCTTTCCACCAGCAGGGAACAGTCAGGTAAAGGTTCGGAAAGAGATTTTGTGCCTCTTTGAGATGGCACCACAAGACGACGTTCGCTTGCAGGGCGCAAGTTTCTAGATGGCACATAATGGCCATCCAGAATTGTGCAGTTGTGGCCTAATAGTTAGAGAGTAACCCGAAGGTGGCGTGTTAGAGTCTCAGTACTGGCAGGAGATGTAGGTGGGGGAAATGAATGAACAGTCTCTTCCACTCTCATTACCCACAACTGAGGTGCTCTTGAGTGAGTCACCTAACCCCCAATCGCTCCCCGGGCGCTGCAGCAAAAAATGGCTTCCCACTGCTCTGTGTGTGTGTGCGTGCGTGTGTGTGTGTGTGTGTGTGTGTGTGTGTGTGTGTGTCTGTGTGTGTGTGTGTGTGTGTGTGTGTGTGTGTGTGTGTGTGTGTGTGTGTGTGTGTGTGTGTAATGCAGAGCTCAAATTCTGAGTATGGGACACCATACTTGGCCACACGTCATGTCACTTTTTTAGTGAACGATTCTCTTCCTTTCTACACGCTGTCATTGGTGGAGTTGTTCTTGGCTCTCTGAAGGAGGAAAGGTGCCTCCTTGTGTTGTGGTCTGGCTGGGCGTCCTGGGTGTGGAAAGGCAGATCTTTGTCACGCTGCAGAAATAGAGCTGCCGTTCTCAGAGCAAGGATGGGCCGCTGGCGTTCCTGGGAATGCCGGTGCAACGAGGGTTCCCGAGCCTTGCTCCACTGTACCCGCTGACCTGATCGTGTCATCCTGACATTGTTACGGGTTCTGCTGCTGCGTTGCCATAGAAACAGAATATTGCAAAACAATGATGTGAGGAAATTATGATAGTGGTACAGGCATGGGAAATGAACAGCTGGTTCGTCTGATTGGCTGACATGGAGTGATGTCACGTGCACTTTAGAGAGATGACACTAGCTTAACAACAACAGACTCTTTGAGGTAAACAGTGGCAGAAATAAATAAAAGCTGATCAGATGGTTCTGCAAATGATAAAATAAAATGATTTTTATTGTATTTATGATTTGAGGTGCTTTACATGACCATGTAGAGCTGCATACGGCAGCTAATGTTAATTATTATTATTATTATTATTTGTATTATCTTTCACATCAAAGTACTGTTATAAAACGATTGTGCTTTGGGAACTTAAGTTATTCTTTTGTCATTTAAATTATAGAATATTATCATTTTTTCTTTTCTTAAAAAAAACTTGGTGCAAAGCTTATCATCATAATACTATGGCGATTATCAGCTGACTGGTTTTTAGCATGTTGCATCTATCCAGTTGCTAGAGTGTTTTGGATGGTTACTAGGGTGATGCTTGGTGGTTGCTATGCTTTTAGGTGTTTTAGGTGGTTACTTACTGGCCCAAGAGTGTATAATATTCTGGTCTCAAGATATGACAGTCTCTCCTTCAGTGTTGCTATGCAGTTTGTTTTGGCTGGTTACTAGGGTGTTGCTTGGTGGTTGCAATGCTGTTTTGGGTGGTTGCTAGGGTGTTTTAAGTGGTTACTTACTGGCCCAAGACTGTATGATATTCTGGTCTCTAGACTTGCTTTTGCATTGGTCTCTCTTTCAGTGTTGCTATGTGGTTGATAGATTATTTTGACCGGTACTAGGGCATTGCTTGGTGGTTGTTATGCTGTTTTGGCTGGTTGCTAGGGTGTTTTAAGTGATTACTTACTGGCCCAAGACAGTATGATAGTCTCAAGATATGACTTGGTCTTTCCTTGAGTGTTGCTATGCAGTTTTCAGTGTTTTGGCTGTTTACTAGGGCGTTTCTATGGTATTTTAAGTGGTCACTTACTGACCCAAGTCTTTTCATCTCTACATGTGACTCTGCTTTTCCTTTATTGCGAGTCTATGGGATTTTTTGCCCGCTTTATCCACCAGAAAAAAAATCTAATCAGATTGATTAGACAATAACTATCGTAGCTCTCATGCTGTTTTTGAGGTATAAGTATGCATCTGAAAATGTAAACATCTAATTTACTTATTTATATTTTACATTTATTTATGTACAGTAGCTTAGGCTTTTATCCACAGCAACATGTGATTAATTATAGTGGGAATGAAATTAGCTGCGAATCCAAATTTCTAGAGCAGATCGGTGTAACACCAAACAAAACAATCAGCTCTAACATCTGAACTTGGACTGAACCTACATCCACATTATCTTATGTGTACAAACACCAGCACCTGCTCATGCATTTTCGTAATGTGGCACATTAGCAGTGAACGAAGAAAAGACCGACATGACAACACAGCTAAAATCTGCTCATTGAAACCACAACACCGTCTAGCACTCGCAGAGCCAAAGGAAGTAAAGAAAAAAAAAGTTTTGACGTTGCAAGCTAAGCAGAGAGAAACGGTGGTATGAGGGTGCCAGAGTGTGAATATTTAGGTTGGCAGCCACTAGACCACAACATGAACATGCCAATTCAACCTCAAAAAAAAACATGCAGACCTGCACTTTTTAATGCCAATATTATGAACCTCTGAGCTCAGGGCAAATCAGATCAACTAATTTGTAATTTGTTATGCAGTACATGAAGTCGATTTGATGTGGTTTACAGTAAGAACAGGCACTCGAGCTGCACGATTATTTGTTAAAAGATTGCATTCTCGATTCAAAGAGAGAGAGCATTTATCATATGAAACAGCTTCACAAACAGCTTATTTTCAACCAAACAATATTGTTATTCCTGTTACAAATATTCATATTATCACAGAAGTAGCCTACTGGGCTAAAAGTTAAATAAACATAGATGTCTAAGTTAGCGATCAAAATAGAGCAAATCAATTGTTGAAAGTAACATGGCGCTTTAAATAAAGATTGTATTGATTACAAGTGACTGTTAAAACATTTTTTTGTTATTGAGTCATTCATTCCAGAGGTTCATTCAAAAACGCTGATTCATCAAGTAATGAAGTATTTATGAGTGAGTCGTTGAATCATTCAACCAAAACCGATTTTTACAATAATTCGTTTAGGTAAATTAAACATTTTAAATAGATTGACATTTACTTTAACTGCAGCAATTAACATTTGTCTAGTAAATTACACATCATTTTGTTTAGTTGTCTGTTCAGAATCATGGGAGAATTGTGATCTCTGTTTAAAACAAAAAAGGTTTTTTTCAATTTAACTAGAATCGTGTAGCTCTAACAGGGACAATTCATTTAATTCATAAATTGCTGCGTTGTTTGATAGAACATGTGATGTTCACTGAGATTGAAGGGATAGTTGACCTAGAAATAAAAACAATTTAATCATTTACTGCACCTTAATACTTTTCCAAATGCGTATGACTTTTTGGAAGACCTAACCTATGATTTTGTGTTTCACAGAGGAAATAAAATAATTTGGTGTGGTAATGAAATGGAGGTGAATAAATGATTTTGGGTCTTCATAATATTTTAGAGATCTTTCTGCCTGTTACAAAAACTGACCATGGTAACCATAGTTCTTGCCAAAATACCACAGTTACTACAGTTAACCTTGTAAAACTATAATTAATATGGGATATACTTCAAATAGTGTAAGACTTTCTTTCATTTTGACTTCTTTGATGACAGTGGTTAGTTTTAATGTAATAAATAATAACTGTACTACCTGTGGTATTCTGAGGGAAACTGTGGTTATCATGCTGCAATTTTGCAAAGGGTTCTACTGTGCTATAAAAAGCGGTATGTCTGTAATCTATATGGCCACACTGGATTTTTGTGGCCATTAATGTGTCTGCATTTGTACTCCCTCTGCTAATGGTCATCTTCATCACACTTCAACCGGCAGCTATGAGAATCTGCACATGTCTAGCCTTTTCATAGTCAAAACATGTCAAACATGTCAACATGACCTTTTCATAGTCAAAACAAAACATGAAGGAAGATTTATCTGATTAATTAAGATAATGATTATTTAAAATTAATTTGCACTTTTTATATTTACTGTGATTTGAGTGATTGAGAGAGAATTAAATGGCCTTCCTTGATTGTGCAATCAATCAATCAATCAATCAATCACAATAATTTGTTTTTTTATGTATTATTTATTATTTGATTCTTCTCAACAAATGACTGTAAATTTTCACATGACAGTATTTGTCAGTATGCAACAAAAAACAGTATTTTCGTATGTATGTATGTATTACTTTATTTTACTATAAGGCCAGATCATTTGATGTGTCTTCAACAAATTATTGTAAAAAAATAAATAACCATAAAATAATTGTACAGCCGTTTATTCATTTATTTATTTGTTTAATTATTTATTTCTGTTGTTTTAATATTTATTTATGTTGTTTTATGTATTTATTTATTTATTTATTTAGTTAGTTTTTATTTTGTTTCTAGTTTGATTTTACCATAAGGCCAGATTTCTCAACAAATTACTTTAAAAAATGTAAATAACCATAACATAATTGTAGAGTTATTTATTTATTTATTTAATTTTATTTTTGTGTCTTTATTATTTATTTAATTAATTTCTAGTTTCATTTTACTATAAGGCCAAAACATTTGTTGTTTTCTCAATAAATTATTAGTAAAAAGTAAATAACTTGTAGAGATATTTATTTATTTGTGTTTGTTTTATTATTTATTTATGTATTAGTGTATTTATTATTTTATTTCTAGTTTGATTTTACTATAAGGACAGATCATTTGTTGTTTTCTCAACAAATTACTGTAAAAAATGTAAACAACCATAAATTTATTATAGAGCCATTACAGTGAAGTTTCATCAGTGGCCAGAAACTTAGTGTAAATTCAGTGTGATTTTTTTACAGTGCATGTGTAGCCTTTTCATACCAGTGTAAAGTGTCTCTCCATCAGTGGCGTTTAGGAAGACTGCCCTCAGATCTCATTGAGCCACAGCCTCGTTACTCAGGACCAGCAAAGCTGTGTAAACATCACAAAAATGAGAAGTTGCAGTACGCCCATTTGGAACGTATTAGCTTTACTCCATAACCTATGTTTAAATTATTACAGCCAAACCCAGGAGTTTGGCACTGGCAAGCTGCTCCGACCAAGGCCAGTTAACCTCTGGGGTTACAGATGAAATCGTCAAGTTTAGAGATATGTTCAGCTCCTTGTGGAAAATGTAAATTTGCAGTCCGCTTGGCCATGCGGAGAGGAATTTCAAATGGCTCAATGAGACAGCTATACAACTGTAGAGGGAAAGCAGGTCAAAACAGCATCATAATTCAGCAGGAGTAATTACACCATCGGACCAATCCTACATTCAGAGAGCATTGTGTCATCTTTAGTACTGATCTTTACAGTCGACGAAAGATTTTATTCATCTATTTAGCAAGAATAATGCGTAGGCTTGAAATGTATAGAATTATGCACGCCTGAGAATGCAGACCTTAAATGCAGACAAAATACAAAGTTCAACAGAAATTAATGTCGCTGACTTGGTTTTCAGCCAGTAATTCCTCCTATCATCTGAATGTCACTAAAGTTTTAGAGATTATTAAATAGTGATAATTTATTATTATAATTTGTGTTGTTGTTGCAATGAAATCATTGAAGGCCTGATCATTTTCCTAATTCTCATTCATGCAGCTGACTTTCTTTATCCATTTAAAAAGATTTTTGGCAGACAAATGCAAGTGCTGCTTGTTTTAATTTGAGTGGTAAGCTCTAGTTTAGACCAAGCAAAGTTGCTCCATTTTTTGATCCAGACAGCAGTTTTTGCCCATCACACAGTCTAAGCACACATCTCATTATAGGCAGAGAAGTTGTGCTCTTCAAATTAGCACTTCTCTATTATAGATCTTTATTTTCTCAGACTCTGTAAAAATCTCTGTAATGGAGCATGGCGATCTTGGATAAGAACCTCCTGGTGTTCTCCATCTAATTACCTACGACTACCTCTCTGAGCTTTCTCTGTGTTTAGATTTAATTTGATGTTGGTTTTAATCCCGAAGTGTCAATCTTCATTCCTGCTTGAGCAACCCTGGACAGAGTCCCAAATTAAACAGCCAGCACACTCGCTTAAACGGCCAATTATGAACACACAAAAAGCTTTTTTGTAACCTTAATCATCTTGCTTAAAAGGTCAAGGGTGAGCTGAGATGTCTGCATTGATTTATAATTATTGCGTTTTATAATTTCTTGATTTCAGGGCATGTAAAACGGCATGTTTCAGTAACGATAACATCGCTGTAAACCAGGACTTATTTCACTCTTGACGAAAACGTACACGTCCAAAATCATTAACTGCAGTTCACTATTCGAATCCAACAAAAACGGCTAAAGTCACGCCACATAAACACATTTTTAATTAAATTGCATAGCTCTAGTGTTTTTCCAAACAGCGTAGAGTCTTAGCTTATTAGCTCCCATTAGACGAAGTCTCAATTTTCCAAAGTTTATTTTGTAATTTCATCATTTCTTTTGATAGGTTGTTAGGCTCTGTTCCAAACATTGCAGGACAACATTAAAACCAAATGAAGCTTAAGTCCAGGATCTATTTAAGTCATCGGTGAGGTCAGATGATTTTATTTCATAACTCAGAATTATCCAGTTCAGAAATCTATAGCGAGTTGGAGGACGTTTATGTCATTAGATAAAATGACTTAGGGGTAATCAATTATGCTGACCGTTCACCCTGTAACACTATCAACAATTCATGATGCATGACTGTAGCAATGCATCACTGTAGGAAAACACAACTGACGGCAAGATGGTAGCACTCCACGTCATAGCATCTTCCTGCCAGTTGATTCATTGGCCGTTAGCTTGGCCATAAGATTCCTGTAACTCAAAAGATAAGATGTTTTATGTCTCTGTGCAAAAGAAATGTACAATTAAACTTTTTGACAGGAATAAAGGTTGCGTAGGTTCTGAATAGTGAAGTTTTATTGCTGTATTGGATAAGTCTGCTAAAATGACTTGGCTCCCACTCAGGGATGAATAAATTGTCTGCTTCTTGAGCAGAAAAACACAGCTTCCAGATTTATGCCGCTGCTTGGTGAGGTTTACAGGTTCTCTTCTGTCATTCATAACTCCTAGGCGTTTTATTAAGAGCTATTGCAGATTATGCACCAATTGTTCTCTGAGGAAACAGTTACTGATGTCTTTAGTATGAGGTTTTCAAATCAGTTATTATACATCTTTGTTTCTCTGAAGTCAGTGATTCGTGATTGACTTGATGCTAGTTGGTGTTGTTCATCATGTGTGGCTTGTTTTATTCATCTGCATAATTGCCAGGGTCGAACATGAATTGTTCATTGCAATATTTGAAGAAGGCTTGCATCTCCTTTGCATTTAGAGTACTCGGTTTTGTACCTAATATACCGTGACTTAATATATTGCATTGAACAGCAGAGGTTGGCTGCCAGCTCCCATGATTTCATCACCTGTTTCCCATTCTGCTTGTTAGGGTTTTCCTTGAGCTTGGGAAAGATCTTGCGGAGAGGGACTTTCACAGAGGTGCGTCTTGGTGGTCTTGCTTGACTGTGACAGAGACTCTCAAGTGTAACTTATGCAATGGGTTGAAACATGAAAAGTCAAAATAATCAGCATTAAAAAAACGTTGATTGAAAGCATTTTGCATGTCTTTAAAATTTCTCAGATGCAAGAGAACCATGAACCGGGCCCGAGTACGATTGTCCCCCCTCCCCACTCCCCCTCTGGCCTGCACTCACATAGGGTTTCAGCATTCGTGCCGGAGCACACTTACGTCATTATGGTGCGACGGTTTCGGGATAATCAAGAAGTCCATCAGTCCATCGCTCTGTTTTCTTTGTGGATAATTTTGTGTCGTTTGGTCCACGGTGGTCCACAGCCCTCTCACAGCCTGTTGTTAAACAGATGTGTCGCCTTAGTGGCGCGAAAATTTTCACGTAATCGTGCTGCTCGTATGAGGAGGTTTGCAAGGTACCAGCTGAAGTGCAGCAAGGACTTTGCAGCTTTGATTAGGGACTACAGTTCCCGTACATCACGCGTCCTGTTCAGTGCTCCAGCACGGTTAGCGCTCGCACTGCATGTGAACCGCGCCCGAGTCCAACTGAACCGTGCTCTGGCCCACCTCTTCCAAGCGGGCCAGGGCCGGCCAATCGAGCCGCGCCCGGGCACGGTTCGGAGCACTCACACTAGTCAAACGAACCGCGCTTTGGTGGTCAAACGCACTCGGGCACGGTTCAAACTGGCTAGTGTGAGTACACCCTCAATTCCATCTGGATTAGTTAGTTAGATCTGCCATAGTTTACAAAATTCATGGCATTAAATCCATGGATAATATTTTGTTAAATCCATTGTTAATTCCATTATTTTTGGATTTTACATTTGAAAACTGTATTTCCATAAGGGATACGATAAAAGTGATATTAAAGACTTTTTGAGGGTCTTTTTCTGGGTCCCGATCTACATATGTCCAGTTCTTTTATGTGTTCAAACTTTTGTTAATTATAAACCCATTATTTCTTATATTTTTACATTAACTCTTTCCCCACCAGCTTTTTTGAAAAAAGTTACCAGCTAGCACCAAAATTTTTTATAATTTTCACAAAAGTTTCATGGCCCCCAGTATATTTTGTTGTATAAATATCTGAGCATGCAGTTTTTCAAAAGAAAGAACAGAGCCTCTGCTTACAAAAAAAAAAGTGGTTTATTGTTGTCTTATAAAAAAAAAAGTTTTATTTTAGCTTCATGCATCCTTTTTTGATCAACACTTGAATGTGGATAAGTTTCATAAAAAGCAACATTATGAGCAAAAGCTGAGAAAATCAAAATTTTGTCAAAGTCTACATCTGGATCAGATTCAGAACCATGATTAAAACATAGATGGAGTATGTTCCATATTTTCCTCAGATGTGATTACCTGTAAATGTTTTGCATCACAAAGATTTTTTTGTTTTGTTTTCTGTTTGGACAAGCAAATTCCTTATTGATGGAAATCTGTCGCATTGCTTTCTTAGGACTCAATGTACGTGGACTGTTCTTAGCCAAGATAACCAAGATAATGCAGGCTAGACTTTATCCTGACTAAAGGCCCATTCGTTCACACCAAGAACAATAACTAAAGATAACCATAATGATAACTGTATTAGTAAGTAAGTAGCCTAAGTAAGTATTAGCGTCCACACAAACGGACAATATCATTCTGTTTATTCGAAGAAAATGCTGTAGTTTTGTCGTCTACCGCTCAAGCTCCTTAAAGGAGGATGTATTCTGATTCGCTGACAATGTTTTTAACGTTCATCAGCTAGAAATAAAATTTGTTCTGAAAGTGATTCCTATGCTGTTATATTTAGATTTAGAATCTTTGTGTGTGTAAACATAATTGGCAATAAAGCTCTTTCTGATTCTGATTTATCGTTATCATTATAGTTATCCTCCTTGGTGTGAATAAGTCTTAAAGTCCTCCTAAAGAAAATCAAGTTTTTAATATTCTTTATGTGGTGTTTTTAATATGGTTTAAGACAAACCATGAGCAAATTCACAAGTCAACACCATTGCTCAGTATTTTCTCCTTAAAACTGCAGTGAACAAGACAGTCTCAAAAACGCGGTTTGAAATCGCTGGTGTTTCTAACGTCACAATCTACCTTGCAACCAATCAGGTCAACGTGTGATCGTCAACGAGTGGATCTCTGAGCAGCTGTGAGTGAGTGGAGGCGGGGCTCATTTGCATATCCATAGAACCATGTATGCTAAATGCGTCAAGGGTGTAGTGTTACATTCAAGCTATTTTAAGGCATGAAGAATTTTTTTTTTCAAGGAAAAAACTCTTAAATATGCCATTTTGGTGATCAAAGATGAGTTTTAAGGGATGCAATTATTGACTTTAAGACCTTCCTTTTTGGTCAAAGTCAAATGTATTCCAGCATTCATATCTTTCAAGTGCATTTTCTAAAAGCAGCTCTTAATGCGCTTTAAACAACTTGCAACCTCTTCAAACTCCATTTGCGTTGATATTTGTGAAAGTCTCCTTATGTTTAATTTTGAAGAGGATAGAACTATGTGACAAACTAAAGCTGGCTTGATGGATGGGTCAAATGGAGGCTCTGGCCAGGACAAACACATTGTGAATAGGTCCTCATTCATTTGGGGCCCGTGTGGTCAAGTTTTGAGCTGCGTTTCAACAACACCGCTATTGTGCCTTCTGCTTCAATAAATAGAGGTGCTTATTCAAGGCTGCTATTGATTCGTCATTTTTCATATGTCCAGATGTCACACCACACGACGTATAGAGCTGGGGAGTTTAGCTTAAGCACCTGGAGAGAACATTATGCAAGCAATTTTTAGTTTCACTGAAACTTTTTTATTTAATGCATACTGTGTTTTGCATGGTAAAAAGTCACTGTTCGTTTCAGATTTATGCCTTATTTTGAGAGAAGACATACGAGCAGGCATTTTTCGGCAATCACTGCCAGCATAAATCTAATGTTTTATAGGTGATTTAGCTTTGTTTAAATGAGCGTCACTCTTTAAAAGTGATTGACCTTGATATACTTCCATAATATTAGCTGTGGTAATGTAAGCTTCTTCACTTCATTTCCTCTGTTTATGGTCAATGTCGTTTCAAATCTGGGTGGAGGACGATGAGATTCCCCAGTGAAGGATTGAGTGTATCATTTAAATGAATGATACTCTACGTTTACAAGTCACATCCAAGCATCATTCATCTGTGAGTTCTGAGCTGTAATGAGAAATAATATAACTCACTCACCGGCCCTCAGACCATCTGGCCGTAAGCGAGCGAGTGTGTTCTCTAAAACTCACAGTCGCAGCTTCTGGAGAGTATCGTCTTACTCTCCAACAGGTGGATTGTTAGTGCCTTGTGCAGACAGCCAGAAAAGAGGTTTACAAATGAGAGTCTGAGAACAGTGGGTTACCAGGACCTCGTTTCTTACCCACCAGGTAAAATGAGAAATCTTGCAAATGCAAATACTTTGTCTCTTTTTTTGTAATGATTTTCTTTTTTTTCCCCTCATACAATATTGTTTTTGGAATAAGTCTCTTATGCTCTCCAAGGCTGCATTTATTTGATTAAAAATACAGTTCAAAATTGTTAAATATTATTACAATTCAAAATAGCGGTTTTCTATTTAAAATATTTTCAAATATAATTTATTGATGTTATGCAAAGCTAAATCTTCAGCATCATTACTCTAGTCTTCAGTGTCACATGATCCTTCAGAAATAATTATAATATGCTGTTTTGCTCAAGAAACATTTCTGATTATTATAAATGTTAAAAAGGTTCAGGGTTCCTTGATGAATGGAAAGTGAAACTGAACAGAATTTACTTTGAATATATATATTTTTTAAATATTGTAAATATCTTTACTGTCTCTTTTGTTTAATTCGGTGCACCCTTGCTGAATACGTTTCTTTCAAATAAATCTCACTGAACAAAAACATTGTTTTTCAGAGCAGCATTCACTTTGATGACTATTTATTTAAAGACAACATGAAATCCGTATGGACACTATTTAATTATTTGCATGTTACATTGCATGTTACTGTATTTTATGTTCAATTTGGAGCTGCTAGTGGTCCAAAAAAAATATTTTAAACAACTTTTCTCTATTTTTCCTATGTTAACAGTGAGGTCAAATTTACCATTGCTTGTCCTATATGAGCTAATAATATATGTTGGACTCATCAGATATTTTTTCATCCTCTTCCAAACCCAGAAGCCCACCCAGAGCACAAGAAAGTTCTGCACTTCACAGTTTAACAGCTCTTCCATCACTCAGAGCCGTCATTACGCTCACACAACCGCCCAGAGTTTATAAAACTGAGGCGTTGTGTGCTCCAGTTTGTTTTATTGATCATTGTGCGGAGGCGTTGATTAAGTGAAGTGAGAGTGTTTCTGAGGCTGCGGGGAGGCATCTGTCACCTCATAACTTCACTCATTTAGTCAAAACAGGCTACCGTCTTCAGAGGCCCCATTTACACCTGGTATTAAAATGCGATCTGTATCCAGATAAGTTATCCGGATAATAAAAAACGCATGTTAATGCAAGGTGTAAATATGTTGTGATCGGATTGTGATCGGATCTGCCTGACCACATCTGGAGGTAGTCTGGCTCGCATTGTGTTCGGATCTTTACTAGGTGTAAACGCAATCCGTACGACGTGATGGCATTCGTACCTGGCAAACGTCATCCTCTGCCCGCGAAAACCACACCCCTCAGAAGTAACGTTAAGCTAAACGGACGACAAAAGTAAGACAATTCGTTCCCACCACTCATTACTCCGTTCTCTCATCCACAGAGACCGGTTCACTGTCGTAGCATTCACAGTAGCCGCAAAAACAACAGCGGCAAACAGGGCCTGTCGTTTTTTCTGTTTGCTCGTAATAGAAAAACGTTGAAAATGACCCCTACCGCGACAGAGAAAAAGTAGAAACAGGCGGTACAGTAATAGCATCTCTAACGATCCTACACCTGCCATGTTGACAAACTACAGCTGATTTCCCGCCACCTCAGTGCTCACGCGCAGGTGTCACTCTGGAGGACAGAGATCCGAACTCAATGTGGATAACGAGAACGCATTAAAAATACAAGGTGTAAACGCAAAGGTAAGATCAGAACACTTATTATCCGGATAACTTATCTGGATACAGATCGCATATTAATACCAGGTGTAAATGGAGTGAGACATGCACTCCTCGACTCCTATCCCGCCTGTACGGACACCTTCAGTGTTTTACATCCTTTTATTTCCCAAGATTAGATGGGATGAAGAACTGAAAAGACCTTTATGAAGTTCATCTACAGGGCATTCTGTCCTCTCATCCACTTCTTGATTATTCTATCTCTCTCCCTCCCTCTCATTCTCGGGTTACTGACATCAGGGCTGCGCATTCCACGCTTGTCTTAATAAAGTCAAATCGCAATAAACCTGAACCAATTACACGCGCAGCCAGATGGGCCGACCTCGGCGCGGAGGGGATCCACCTGGAGGGTGATGGCATCCGGTTCTTTGGGGTCACAATGAAAAGCATCACCAAAAACCGGGTGAGTTTTTATGGGAGATTTTTTATGTCAAGGATAAGTCTGACCTTTCCAAAAAAAGAAAAAAAGAAAAGCGCAAAACTGTCAGAAATAATTGTTTTCCACTAGAGTTGTCAAAAAGTACCGACTTCGATACCAAGTTGGTACTGAAATTTAAAAATTTGACAATACCAGCATTTCCCTCATAGCATTTTGAGCGCTGTTGAACGGATTCTTAAACACCTCTGATTGGCCATTGTGTTGATGCGCTCAACATATTTGTCAGTGATTGGCTACAATGATCAGCAATTACATCTTTGCCGCTCTTCACCGAGCACTTACATAAATACACACGGGAGTGTTTGAAAGCGGCGTCTATCAGCGGATCCGTCTATCAGCGGATATATTAGGGATACGTTATTAGAAGCCTGCTTTTAAACGCTCCCGTGTGTCAACACAATGGCCAATCAGAGACGTATATGTTGGGCGCGTTAACCCAATGGCCAATCAGAGACATATATGTACAGCGCGTCAACACAATGGCCAATCAGAAACATATATGTTGAGAGTGTCAACACAATGGCCAATCAGAGACGTATATGTTGAGCGCAAAAAACCAATGGCCAACCAGAGACATATATGTAGAGCGCGTCAACACAATGGCCAATCAGAAACATATATGTTGAGAGTGTCAACACAATGGCCAATCAGAAACATATATGTTGAGAGTGTCAACACAATGGCCAATCAGAGACGTATATGTTGAGCGCAAAAAACCAATGGCCAACCAGAGACATATATGTTGAGAGTGTCAACACAATGGCCAATCAGAGAAATATACAGGTCCTTCTCAAAAAATTAGCATCTTGTGATAAAGTTCATTATTTTCCATAATGTAATGATAAAAATTAAACTTTCATATATTTTAGATTCATTGCACACCAACTGAAATATTTCAGGTCTTTTATTGTTTAAATACTGATGATTTTGGCATACAGCTCATGAAAACCCCAAATTACTATCTCAAAAATTAGCATATCATGAAAAGGGTCCCTAAACGAGGTATTAACCTAATCATCTGAATCAACTAATTAACTCTAAACACCTGCAAAAGATTCCTGAGGCTTTTAAAAACTCCCAGCCTGTTTCATTACTAAAAACCGCAATCATGGGTAAGACTGCCGACCTGACTGCTGTCCAGAAGGCCATCATTGACACCCTCAAGCAAGAGGGTAAGACACAGAAAGAAATTTCTGAATAGGCTGTTAGGCTATGTTAGGAAATAGGCTGTTCCCAGAGTGCTGTATCAAGGCACCTCAGTGGGAAGTCTGTGGGAAGGAAAAAGTGTGGCAAAAAACGCTACACAACGAGAAGAGGTGACCGGACCCTGAGGAAGATTGTGGAGAAGGACCGATTCCAGACCTTGGGGGACCTGCGGAAGCAGTGGACTGAGTCTGGAGTAGAAACATCCAGAGCCACCGTGCACAGGCGTGTGCAGGAAATGGGCTACAGGTGCCGCATTCCCCAGGTCAAGCCACTTTTGAACCAGAAACAGCCGCAGAAGCGCCTGACCTGGGCTACAGAGAAGCAGCACTGGACTGTTGCTCAGTGGTCCAAAGTACTTTTTTCGGATGAAAGCAAATTTTGCATGTAATTCGGAAATCAGGGTGCCAGAGTCTGGAGGAAGACTGGGGAGAAGGAAATGCCAAAATGCCTGAAGTCCAGTGTCAAGTACCCACAGTGATGGTCTGGGGTGCCATGTCAGCTACTGGTGTTGGTCCACTGTGTTTTATCAAGGGCAGGGTCAATGCAGCTAGCTATCAGGAGATTTTGGAGCACTTCATGCTTCCATCTGCTGAAAAGCTTTATGGAGATGATTTCATTTTTCAGCACGACCTGGCACCTGCTCACAGTGCCAAAACCACTGGTAAATGGTTTACTGACCATGGTATTACTGTGCTCAATTGGCCTGCCAACTCTCCTGACCTGAACCCCATAGAGAATCTGTGGGATATTGTGAAGAGAAAGTTGAGAGACGCAAGACCCAACACTCTGGATGAGCTTAAGGCCGCTATCGAAGCATCCTGGGCCTCCATAACACCTCAGCAGTGCCACAGGCTGATTGCCTCCATGCCACGCCGCATTGAAGCAGTCATTTCTGCAAAAGGATTCCCGACCAAGTATTGAGTGCATAACTGAACATAATTATTAGAAGGTTGACTTTTTTTTATTAAAAACACTTCTTTTATTGGTCGGATGAAATATGCTATTTTTTTGAGATAGGAATGTTGGGTTTTCGTGAGCTGTATGCCAAAATCATCAGTATTAAAACAATAAAAGACCTGAAATATTTCAGTTGGTGTGCAATGAATCTAAAATATATGAAAGTTTAATTTTTAACTTTATCACAAGATGCTAATTTTTGAGAAGGACCTGTATGTTGAGCTACAATCAACAGAACCAAACACCGAAGACACAATGGGGGAAAAAATCTCCTTTAGTTAGATTCAGGTTTACATATTCAGGTTCTTCTATGTCATCGCTGCAAAAATTTTTTTATAAAAATAATTCCTTTGGAACCTTTTTTTTTAAGAAGGTTAGATAGGATTCCCAATTCAACCCCATCCAGCCTTCTACTCCCGGTTGTGATGAGTCAAACCTGCCTTCACAGCTTCACCTGACAGCCACAGCGTCCTGCCCTCTCTCACCGCTCCATAAACATCACGTCAGGACTCATTCACCGACCCCCCTCCTCTTCTCTATTAGCAGCTAATAATATTGAGTTACCACTCAGCACATTGCCAAGTGGTCTCTGCTGGGGCTCAGTGGCTGTTTGTACTTGGCACGGGCGGCCGAGAAGAGAGAACCTTAACGTTTTAAAGGTACAATAACAAACATCTCCGACCCTCCGCTCTACGCTAACCTGCTTGCTTTTACACCTCTGGGAATGGCATTATTTTCATGAATCTGTGCTGCTATATGCTACACATTGTATGTAGAGAGCAAATCGGAGAGAGAGGACCTCAACGAAAGATTTCATCAGCGTTTTAAAACACAAGGAGGGTTTAGGCATCAATCAAGCATGCAGCCTGAATGTTGATTCATTAGTTTGATTAAAAACTATATTTTCTGTTCGTCTGGGTTTAGGATTTGTTGCCACGTCTACGTTAAGTGGAAATATGTGCAAATTCTTTAAGCAATATTTAAATCCTGACAAGATATAATAAACATTATTAGACATGCCAAAATGAAATGATTTAGCAGGGTCTTTTTATTTTTTTATTTTTTTCAAACCTTTTAGAAATTAGCAAAGGAATTTTGACCAGACGTGACTTCATTGCTTTTTCTGAGGTGGCATGATTTACAAAGGAGGTTTAGGAGAGATTAATCAAACAAATATGTTTACATTTGGCTTGTGCTCCATCCAGAATAGGATATGACTGTGAGAAAAGATTATTTGATATGTGATCTGCAGTTATTATCGTTCCTGAATATATGTATTTATTTCTGCATGCATGTGGTCTGTTTCTGCTTAGAGCACTAATTTAACATCCCATGGAGATTATAATTCTTATTAATTGTACATTTTTTTCATATATTTCATTTCTATAACTTTTGTGACTTATATTTGTTTTTTCTCTCTCATGTGACTCTCTCATGTTCTGTGGTGTGGATGACAACGTGAACATCACAAAGCAGAGTCAGTGTATATATATATATATATATATATATATATATATATATATATATATATATATATATATATATATATATATATATATATATCATTTAACTGTATTTATTAAAGGATTATAATAAATAATATTTTTGTCATTTAACTTTTTATATATATGTATATATATATATATATATAATTTAACAGTATTATATATATTATATAATACTGTTATTATATTTATTTAATAACAAATATAATTTGGGAGGAACTGTAGCTGTGGAGGAAAAAGATGAGAGCTAAAGACAAGACCAGGAAAGAGAGAGAGAGAGAGAGAGAGAGAGAGAGAGAGAGCGAGGAGAGAGAGAGAGAGAGAGAGAGAGAGAGAGAGAGAGAGAGAGAGAGAGAGAGAGAGAGAGAGAGAGAGAGAGAGAGAGAGGGAGAGAGAGAGGTGTTGGGACAAAGCAGCGTCCTACTCAATGTTTGAAAGTGCTCCATCAAGTCGACTAGTTTAATTGCACAGGGGGCGGTTTGTAACTATTACTGTGAAAGGAATCCTTTAGCAGCAATAACACTAAATCAGCCCTTATTAAAACAGCTATATATCTGCCTGCCTAAATTGTTGCTGGACTCGTGGGTTATCACAATAACCGTAAATTTTGCCAGATTTCTGGCCGTAAAAACTCATTAGGTATTTCCCAGCTAAGAGAGAAGGGGAGAGGGGAACCGCCTGTTGCCTGGGAGCTGGGGAGCAAAGCATTGTGGGGGCTGGCCACGGTTACCTTTGTCATGAATCACTGTGCGAATAGGCCACGGGCCAGGAAAGGCTGCTGATAGTGCTCACGCACACACAAAAACATGCAGCAGACACAATAAGACGCACTGCAGAACTCCATGGAAATGAAAATAATCCAGCAGCCGTCAACCCTGTTACAGCCCCTTTTCTGCCTCCCACAGTGGGCTTGTGTGTGTGTGTGTGTGTGTGTGTGTGTGTGTGTGTGTGTGTGTGTGTGTGTGTGTGTGTGTGTGTGTGTGTGTGTGTGTGTGTGTGTGTGTGTGTGTGTGTGTGTGTGTGTGTGTGTGTGTGTGTGTGTGTGTGAGTGTGCACAGCATGCCTCGCCCCAACACACTCCCTGCCTCTCCAGTGCTGAAAAGACACAGACAATGTAAGTCATATGGGTGTCTGGGGGGGCTGGTGCACGGGGTTCAATTTGTCAAACGTCCAATCAACCCTTCCTCGTCCTGAAACCGTTAGTGTGGTCTTTGCACAGCGAGCTTAAGCAAGCACGAGTAAATCTGCTCTTGTCGACATGTGTGATGTTCGCGGTTTGTGAGTTTCGTGAAAATATGTACATCTTTTCTGCTGCTATAAATTCTCAGAAAAGCATTTTCAGAGCACTCAGCAGCATGAGATCCTTAAAAAATGACATCCTCATGTTTCATGTTGAATGAGGGCCGTGATCATCCAAACATGTCATGTTGTATTTAACAGCAGGTTTAGCATTTAAAAGCTTGTCCCATAAGAAAATTAGATCTCTTTAATATCTATTTCTCCTAGACAGCAATGAGGTTTTCTTCGGGGAAAAAGACCCCAATAATGTCACACGTGCTTCGATCTCAACAAAGTCTAAAATTGTGAATAACTAAAGTGTAGAATCATAAGTCAGAGATATTATGTTTCTCATCCAATTCTTTCGGGTGTAAATGACCCAAGGTATGATATCCTTGTCAATTTCAACTGAGGGTCATTGGAAAAACATTCATTGCCGTTTCCAGCTAATATGAACACTAGTGGCAGTAAAACACCAACAACATTTATTCCTAAATTGTTTGCACAAATTATGATTAAAGAGGCAGATTATTGATTATTAAACACTTATTTTCACACAGTTGCTTTCCTATTACTTTTATGATCTCAAACCACTTTTACCATATTTGTAAACTAATACATTTTAAAGTTTGCATAACATAACCAGCTGCATGTTTGGCTTTTCTTACGTCTGTAGCTCATGGTACAGCATTACGATGTGGAGCTCTTGGATGTGAGTCACTGTAAAAGAGCTCAAATACTAGAAGCATACTAAAATGGATGGTTTCTTCAGCAAATTTGTTTTTGTTTTTTTTGGTCTCGTTTGTTTCTGTTATCACTATCGGTAAGTTTAGGGTAGGGTTTAGGGAACGCTCACAGAACAATGATGAACTAAAAACGAAAACGTTTTTTCTTTGAACAGATGACAGCGTTATCAAAACGATCCCCGTTCACATGGATCCACAAAAACAACTAAAAAAACTGTGTCACCGTTTTCACAGATTCGCGTTTCTGTAGTTTACACGAAACGATAATGGTGTGATAAATTAGCATTTTCAGGCCACCAAAACGCTGTTGTCATGTAAATGAACGGCCAAAACACATAAAAACTTTTCAGTGTATATGGCCCCTTAATACAATAATAACCTTTTTGCATCACATTTAAAGGTGCAGTAAGCAATTTATAAAAAAAACGCTGTTGAAAGTGGATTGGACTGAGCACCATAACAAACTTGTAGTAAATCAGCAGAAGGGGGCGTGTCCACTCGTAATGGGGGAGGAGAGAGTGAGCAAGAGGGAGGTCTGAAGAAAGACTGTAGAAAGAGAGATGGTTGAGAGACATAACAAAAGAGAAAATGTCAGAGGAAAAAGAAGGGATATACGATCAGGCAAGAGGTTTAGGTCCCGTGTTAATATTAGAAAAGCTTCCCAGCGCTGGAGAGACCCAAGCGGTAAGACCTGAAAACGGACGCAGAGGTTGTGTTGTTTCTAGTCCATACGTGAGTAACATTGGTTTTGAGCGTGTGCTTCTGGCAACTAAAATGAGTTTTCCCTTAAGAGAATTAATAATGAGTTGTAATTAAACTAACAACCAACTCTTGCTTGTATAATCTTGTGCCCTGTATGTTAATTTTTTGTGTTTCCTTGTCGCTTCAGCTATGATAAAGAGTCATCCACTCTTGCATTGCATGTTCATGCATTTTTGGGGCGGTGTCACATGTCTGTCCTGTCTTGTGATGCACATGGGTGTTTTGTTATTTTGAGCCATGTGCTCTTGTCATTGTTTGATCCCTTACCCTTGTTATCTGATTATTGGTTTAATTGCTTCACGTGTCTGTCTCGTTACCCTCCTTTGTTTGCCTCCCTATTTAGTCTTCCTGTGTTTGCTGTCTTGTGCTCGTTCGTTGTATTTGTTACGTTGTGTTTGTGTTTGCGCCTTGCCTTGCCTTGCCTTGCCTTGCCTTGCCTTGCCTTGCCTTGCCTTGCCTGCCTTGTTCTATGTAGTTTTGGTTTGTTTATATTATGTTTTATCTTCATTAAACACTCCTTTCGCTCTACACTGGATTCCACGGAATTATTCCCACACGCACCGTGACAGAACGAACGAGCCACATGTGGATTCCGCGGAGCGAACTTTGTCCGGCTGAGAGGGAGAATGGAATTTTTCTCTTTAAATATTTCTCCCTGTGTGCCCAGAGGAATGAGCAGAGGAGGACAGCTGAGTCTTCCTCACTGGTCTCTCCTGGAATGGGATCATCGTCATCGGATCCGTCCAGCGTTGGGATTCCGTCTATGGTTTTAACCAACTTCGAGTATGCACAGATCCGTCAAAAGGGACGGAGAAGGAGATATAATCCGTGTGCCCAGTCAGAGACTGTTCACGTCACGTCTGCCAAGTCAGAGACTGTTCACGTTCGGTCTGCCCAGCGAGAGACTGTTCACGTTCCGTCTGCCCAGCGAGAGACGGTTCTTAAACGTCTGGCGCGGTTCCTGGATATATCTGTATCTGCTATTTCCGAGTCAGAGCCAGAGTCGGTTCCAGAGCCGGGGCCAGTGTCGGCTGTTCCAGAGCCGGAGCTAGTGTCTGCTGTTCCAGAGCCACTGTCTGCTGTTCCAGAGCCGGAGCCAGTGTCTGCTGTTCCAGAGCCGGAGCCAGTGTCTGCTGTTCCAGAGCCGGAGGTAGAGCCATTGTCTGTCCCAGAGCCGGAGGCAGAGCCAGTGCCCGTTCCAAAGCCGGAGCCAGTGCCTGCTGTTCAAGAGCCGGAGGCAGAGCTAATGTCTGTTCCAGAGCCGGAGGCAGAGCCAGTGCCGTCTGCCTTCATGGACCTGGACTATCTGGAGCGTCTGGCTCGGATCCTGGACATGTCCGTGTCTGCTGTTCCAGGGCCGGAGCCAGTGTCTGTTCCAGGGCCGGAGCTAGTGTCTGTTCCAGGGCCGGAGCCAGTGTCTGCTGTTCCAGAGCCGGAGGCAGAGACAGTGCCTGTTCCAGAGCCGGAGGCAGAGCCAAGGCCTGTTCCAGAGCTGGAGCCAATGTCTGTTCCAGAGCCAGCGCCTGTTCCAGCGCCAGACCTAGTGTTTGTTTATGTGTTTGTGTCTGTCCTTGGGACCATTTCTGTTCTAGTGACTGTTCCTGAGCCGGTGTTTGCAGTACCTGAGCCGGTGGCTGCTGCTCCAGAGGCAGAGCCAGTGCCTGTTCCAGAGCGGAGGCAGAGCCAGTGCCTGTTCCAGAGCGGAGGCAGAGCCAGTTCCTGTTCCAGAGCCGGAGGCAGAGCCCATGCCTGTTCCAGAGCCGGAGGCAGAGCCCATGCCTGTTCCAGAGCCGGAGGCAGAGCCCATGCCTGTTCCAGAGCCGGAGGCAGAGCCCATGCCTGTTCCAGAGCCGGAGGCAGAGCCCATGCCTGTTCCAGAGCCGGAGGCAGAGCCCGTGCCTGTTCCAGAGCCGGAGGCAGAGCCAGTGCCTGTTCCAGAGCCGGAGGCAGAGCCAGTGCCTGTTCCAGAGCCGGAGGCAGAGCCAGTGCCTGTTCCAGAGCCGGAGTTAGAGCCAGTGCCTGTTCCAGAGGGGGGTCTTCACCGCCCTGGCCGCCCGAGGGGTCTTCACCGCCCTGGCCGCCCGAGGGGTCTTCACCGTCCTGGCCGCCCGAGGGGTCTTCACCGCCCTGGCCGCCCGATGGACTCTGTGTTTCGCCCTGGCCGCCCGATGGACTCTGTGTTTCGCCCTGGCCACCCGATGGACTCTGTGTTTCGCCCTGGCCGCCCGATGGACTGTGTTTTGCCCTGGTCTGTTCCTCCCGTCCTGGTCTGTCCCTCCCGTCCCGCCCTGGTCTGTCCCTCCCGTCCCGCCCAGGTCTGTCCCTCCCGTCCCGCCCTGGTCTGTCTCTCCTGCCCCCCCCATACCCCCCCCCCCCCCCCTGGCCTGTCCCTCCTATCCCGCCCTGGTCTGATGGAGCGTCTGGTAGCCGCTCCGTAGGGAGGGGGTTATGTCACGTGTCTGTCCTGTCTTGTGATGCACATGGGTGTTTTGTTATTTTGAGCCATGTGCTCTTGTCATTGTTTGATCCCTCCCCCTTGTTATCTGATTATTGGTTTAATTGCTCCATCTGTCTGTGTCGTTACCCTCCTTTGTTTGCCTCCCTATTTAGTCTTCCTGTGTTTGCTGTCTTGTGCTCGTTCGTTGTATTTGTTACGTTGTGTTTGTGTTCGCGCCTTACCTTGCCTTGCCTGCCATGTACTATGTAGTTTTGGTTTGTTTATATTATGTTTTATCTTCATTAAACACTTCTTTCGTTCTGCACTGGAATCCACGGAATTATTCCCACACGCACCGTGACAGGCGGAGCAATGAAGGGAGGGGCGTGTTTATCTGGGTTGATTTCAAATATCAACACTGTTCAACAATGATTCCTGGAAATCAAATACTGCACCTTTTCAAACTGCCGCTCAGGGTTGCCAAAACAAAAGCCCAATTGCTATTCCAACAGTGTAGAAGTTATGAGACTTTGTTTCTGCCACGGAATAAAACAATTTAAAAGATAATTGTGACTTTTTATCTCACAATTCTGATTTTTTTTTGCACATTTCTGACTTTATAACTTGCAATTGCAACTTTATATCACGCAATTCTGAGATGTAAACTTACAATTTTTCAGAAACAACGTCGATATTTAAATCGACTGAGCCGCGAAACAGCAACCTTTATACAATAAAACTTTCTCTGGGATCTCATCAAATGTGTGGCACAACTTCTACCCTGACCTTAATGACCTCTTTCTACAAGTGATTTCAGCTTCATCATAAGACATTTCATCAGTCCATAAATTTGCCTTGGACATGCATTCCATGAAAAACCACAGAGTATGTGATGCATCTCATCCAATGGCCAAAGATCACAGGCTAGTAAGGTTAGTATTAGATACTCAATTTCATTGGTCGTTTCAGCTGAACAATCCGTTTCTTTTACGCGTCCACGGTCCAATGGCAGAGCATTATATGGAGGTTCTGTTCACCTGAGCGGCGTGTCTTTCTCCCTGGGGCGACTGCGCTGCTCCAGAGGGAAACCACATCCTATCCATTAGGTTTAATGATGTTCTGACTCCTGCTCCGGGCGGCAGATCGAGCCAAACCACAGACACATTAACCCCCTGCTTCCCCCAGCAGTTATTTACTCCTGGGTCATTGTTGTAAACAAAGCTTCACGTGCCATCGCTGAGCTTTTAATGAGCGTGCCTTTAAAGTGTTTTCTTTTCCTTTCCACCTCTTTAACGACTCAGCCATGTTTCATTTCAACATCAACTTTGACTCAGATGTTAACTTGGGAAAAATAAAAATAGACAAATGAAACAAGTGTTCAATAAAGTTAGAGTATAGGCTACAGAAGTATATAAAATGAACTTGGATAGCAGTTCAGCTCGGCATTTTCTTTTCTGCTTTGCTGGTTTCCGAATTCAGACACCAAAATAAATTTTTGCAGGTGTATGTTGGTAGTTTGATTTCATAACGGAGTCTATTATTGTTTTATGAAAAAAATATGAAGATGGTTGTGCTCCATCACCACCATTACTACATTTACTGATTTGATGAGTCAAGCTACGCTGTAATGAATTTCACAGTCATGATAGACATGTATTTTGCACTACTTATGTTCATAAGATAAAAGGCAACATATTACAGGCAGCAGCTGAATTGACATGTTTGTGTTTCTTTGACAGTCAATTAGAGTTTTTTCATCTCCTGTTGCCCCCCACTGGAGAAACACGGTACTGCATGGGCTTTTCAATCACCACATGCTGAGAGACAGCAGTGAAGGCATTATTTACACCATGATTTTTTTTCTTCTTCTTCTTTTTCTTCTTCTTTTCTTCAAGCTGATAGATTTAAAAAAGAAGCTTGAAGAAAGTGTTTGTGTGCTTTTCAGCATGACAATTGGTGAGTAGTTCACTTTTTACATAGAAACCAATATTGTAAAAGATTGTGTTGATTGGTTTATTAGAATGGAACGGAAACAATATATATATATATATGCTCAGAGTCGAAACCCTTATGTATGTCCACACTGCTTGTGTGTAATGTGAAAATTGCAAGCTGTTAATATGGGTGCTCAAAGCAAATGTCAACATAAAATTACATTTATAACCCATTTGACTACTATAGTGTATTTTCAACTAAAACAAAATATTCAACAGAAACAAGATGCAGGACTTGATTGAATCAATCCAGAAATTGATTGGAGAGGCAAAAGTGTCAGAGCAAATAATGAAATTTTGATCACTGCAAAAAACTTACTTAAATTTACTTATTCAGGACTTTTTGTCTTGTTTTCATTACAAAAATCAAAAAATTCTTAAATCAAGATATGTTTAGGCTACTTGAGAGAGGAAATGATTGTAGATATGTCTTGATTTGTGAAAAAATAAGCAGAATTAAGTGAACTTGTGCATATGTAAATAAGTGATATAAGTGGCATAAGTGAATATATATATAGGCTATATATATATATATATATATATATATATATATATATATATATATATATATATATACACATGGTAAGAAAATAATTTTGTTTAGCCTCTTAATTAAGTTTGATTGTCTCATACTATTGGAAGATATGTTTTAAGAATAAACTCACTTAATTGTGATCAATTTATCATAAGTCAATTTGCTTTCTCAAGTAAATTATTCTTGATTTAAGTAAGTATTGGCATTTTTAAAGTAGGCATTTTTAATTCTCTGCATCAGTTTATTTAGAAAACCATGTTGTATCATAGACAATAATGAGAATCTTTTAGTTTTGTTGCATGTTGCTTGCTTGCTTGCAGACGCTCTCTCTCTCCCTTCTCATCCATTTTGGCAGCCCACCCTAAACCTCCATTAGGAAAAAGTCCCAAATGCCAAATAAACAATCAGCACGGTTAGTTTAAAAGTGACACCTTTTATTGTTTATGTGGGTGTGTTTCAAGATGAAAAAGCTGTAAAGTTGTTGAGTTAATGTGCATGGATGCGTATGCATGTGTTTGTGTGACTTTGTGGTACGTATTTTCCAGCGCACTCTAGGTATGTTCCCGTTAAACCCCATCCTCCGTGCCTCGCTAAATGCGGCATTAGCTGTAATTGCATGCAGAAATCCTTATCTTGTACTTGAGATGGGAGGCCTTGGCCGCCAGCCTCTTGCCACAAATACCAATTACAGCGTTTTCTATGTCAGGCCGTAGAGATCCTTTCTGTGAGTGAACGGCACACACTCTTCCCCAGGATAGGCCTGCCAGGAAGCCGTGTAAAAGCCTGCAGTTGATAATGTCTGTTTTGCTTTCAGTTGCCTGTGCTTCACAGCACAGATTGAGTCACCTCCCCGGGCCACAAATAAACTCTGCTCGTTTTTACCTTTTACTGTACAAACACCCTTGCTTTTATACGGGTTGAACTGTATTTGGAGCATCACAGAATATGTTACAGAGCCCCTAAAGGGACATGGTGAAGGAAAAACAAATTAGATAGGGAGGAAGAATTATTTGTCAATGCTTTTGCATTCTCTCGTAAATGTTGTGTATTCCATTGAGAAACTTTGCATTTCCTCGCAAAGAACTATTGAGCACCTAAAGGGACATGTGATGGAAAAAATATGAGATGGGATGAAAAATATATTTCAATGGTTTTGCGTTCGCTCACAAGGAGCACAGAACTTTTTCTAAAGAAATAATGATAACACTTTACAATAAGGTTCATTAGTTAACATTAGTTAATGTATTAACTTACATGAACTGACCATGAGCAATACATTTGTTACTGCATTTGTTTATCTTTGTTAAAGTTATTTAATAAAAATACAGCGGTTCATTGTTAGTTCATGTAAGTTCACAGTGCATTAACTAATGTTAACAACCTTTTAATAAAGTATTAGTAAATGTTGAAATTAACATTAACTAAGATTAATAAATGCTGTATAAGTGTAGTTCATTATTAGTTCATGCTAACTAATGTTGTAAACTAATGTTAACTAATGAACCTTATTGTAAAGTGTTACCGAAATAATAATTATTATATTTTCCTTCTCTGTCCGACATTGTTCCGCATCTCTAAAGCTAAACCAAAATCTGCAATGGAGGAAACAGAACGTTAAAGAGATAGTAATTATATAAGGTAAGAAGCATAATTATAATTCTTTCTTTTATCAATTTCTAAAGAATTTCTAAAAACAATCCCAGAATGCAATGTGATGGTGAAAGAGACACAATTTTGATTATTAATATACACTGCTGTTCAAAAGTTTTTGGTCAGCAAGATTTTTTTTTTTAAAATAAAGTGATACTTTTATTCAGTAAGGATGCGTTAAATTGATCAAAACTGAGAGTAAAGACATTTATATTTTCTTTTCAACAAAGAATCCATAAAATATTTATCACGGATTCCAAAATTGATAATAATTAGAAATATTTCAAATCAGAATATAAGAATGATTTCTGAAGGATCGTGTGACACTGAAGACTGGAGTAATGATGCTGAAAATCCAGCTTTGATCACAGCTTTTGATTTTATTTTAAATTGTAATAATATTTCACAATATTATACAGTAGTTTGTACTGCATTTTTGATCAAATAAATACAGCCTTGGTGAGCATAAAAGACATAAAATCAACAAAATCAAAACTTATAAATCACTAAGTATGATAACAATAACACACACATATTTTTCTCACTTGTGCACTTCAATGAATTGAAAAAAAAATCTGATTTGGACCAAAACAAGAATAATGTGAGCATCACTGTTGGCTCAGATGGTCTCGACTCTCATTGAAAATGAATGTGTTCTGGTTGCTGCAGATTGCTGTCAGTATGAACCCTTGACACTGTTTACACTGCAGCGTGACACAATGAGAGCGATCTAGTTTTGTTGCATCCCATCGCTCACTCTCAGTGTAAACACAACGTTACAGTTACAGATAATTAAATTGGCCTTGTCAGATAACGTCAGCAATCTTTTTAAACTGAGATGTAGCTACTTAAGACATCCAGTTTTAAATCTGGATGTTAAACAAACAGGCCCTTAACGCTGCTTATCTAAGCGAGAGCGTGTGGGAGAGGAGGCTTTATTAGACAGAAGAATGCAATAACACAGGTTAAAAACTCTCTCTCTCGCTCTCTCTCGCTCTCTCTCTCTCTCTCTCTCTAGATCACTTATCTGCCCACCCAGGCTCTCCCGAGACCGGTGTGTGGCACGTCTGCCAACAGGCCCGTAAGGCTCAATGTGTCCACTTTCAGGCCAGTTGTGATCGTGTACAGTTCAGTGTGATGTAAAGAGACTGACGTCCAAGACAAACATTTCCCTTCTGAACCATGTGTTGTTGTAGTTTAGTATAACATGAGTTTCACTTGATCTCAACAAACGCAAGATATTAATAAGTAAAAGGTTCATTTATTAGCTGGCTGACAGATTTTAAAGACAAAATACACTTTCTTAAAGGGATAGTTCACCCAAAAATTAATATTCTGTCATCAATTACTCACCCTCATAAAAGCCTAAATTCAATCTGTTCATCATATTAAATTTTTTGATTGTCTTCAGAAAATTTTGATTAAACCGCTCGATTCTTGTGGATTAGTTTTACGATCTCTTTATGAACTTTTTTAAGCGTCAAAGTGGTAGTTGTGTAGCTGTCAATGGAGGGACAGAAAGCTCTCAGATTTCATCAAAAAGATCTTCATTTGTGTTCCAAAGATGAACGAAAGTCTTACGGGTTTGGAACAACATGAAGACGAGTAATTAATGACAGAATTTTCATTTTTGGGTGAACTATCCCTTTAAGACTTAATATATTATGTAGTGTTGCTTCCCAAGTAAATTCTAGGTATTCTAACTTGACAATAAGACAATAATACTTAAGAAAAGTTTTTTGTATCTATTTTTATTTATTTATTTATAATTTTAATTATAATTTTAAAGAAATGTATGCTTTTAAACAAGGATGCATTAAATTGATCAACAGTAACAGCAAAAAAATATTTCAAATGAATGCTGTTCTTTTGAATTTTGATTCATCAAAAAAATCCAGAAAAATATATTGCAAATAAGCGGTGATTTCAGTATTGATAATTATAAAAATATATTTCTTGAGCAGCAAATCAGAATTTCTGAAGGATCATGTGACACTTAAGACTGGATTGCAGGAATAAATTACATTTTAACATTCAAATAGAATTTTTTTTTTTGAATTGTAATAATATTTCAGAATATTACAGTTCTTATTGTATTTTTGATCAAATAAAGGCAGCTTTGATGAGCAAAAACTTTGTCCAAAAACATTACAAAGAAATCATACTCCACACTTTTAAAGGGTAGTGTATAAATGTACAGATTTCTTATAGGTGTTTCAAATTGCAAGATTTTGCAATGTTAAAATGTTACAAAGTTTCAGTGGAACCAAAAAGTACAAAGTCCATTAAATTGATTAAAGTCCATACATTAATCATATGTAAATCAGTTAAAAAGCTTTTTCTCAGCACATACTTGTATTTACCACCTTGAACGTTGCACTAATATTCCTTCTCAGGGTTCATTGGGTTTGCTAATGCTTTCTGTGCATGATGAACAGATTGAGGAGAAGTTCATGCTAATATCCAGCCTTAAACACGACAGCATTGCCTATTCAACAATCATCAAAGTCCGCTCCACACCCCTGTCACTACTGTGAAGCACAATATTAAATCATTATTTTACAACCCATCATTTTTTGACCATGAGACTGTCGTTTCCTGCCTTTCACAGCACAGCAGAGATGGGATGAGGCTGACGGAGGCGAAGGGTCACACAAGCAGATGTCATACGGTATTTGGCTTTCCATGGATCTCTAGCTTTGCATTAGAAGAGGTTTTGAAGGATCACTCTTCAAATCAATGATTTGTTCACAAAAGAATGCGAACAAACAAGATTTGCGCCATCAGTTTCGTGCACGCGGTCGGTTTGAAGGCCGCATGATGCCCGCCACCCAAAACATGCTCCATAATGCTTCTTTTGCGTGTGGACATGGGTACATGCTAAAGAATTAATCATTTTTATATTTTCCTTCTCTGTCTGATATTTTTTTACATTTCTAAAGCTAGAAAGTCAGCCATGGAGGAAACCGATCCCCAGCTATTGTCTAAGAACGTTTTAGATTAATGTTATTTCTGAATGTTCTCTGAACGTTTCCAAAAGTCCAGTTTTTAAATGATTCTTGGTTATAGGAACTTTAATGGGATAGTTCACCCAAAAATGAAAATTCTGTCATCATTTACTCACCCTCAAGTTGTTCCAAACCTGTACGTATTTCTTTCATCTGCTAAACACAAAAGAAGATATTTTGAAGAACGTCGGTAACCAAACAATTGATGGGCCCTATTGACTTCCATAGTTCCATACTATGAATAAACACTATAAATATTCCATACTACTTTTGAACAGTAATGTATGTGATATTTTAAGCCATGTTAGTCCATAGGAAATAACATGTTTGTCTTTGTAATCTTTTTTTCTCCCTGTAATCACTAAAACTACTTTTCATCGTAGGCCACACAGACTAATGGCCAATATTAACCAGTAGACAAATATCCATTGTTTTTGTTTTTTGTTGTTGGTAATATAACCTTTAGGTCAGTGAGTTGAACTTGAGAATCAGATCAGACTAATTCATCAATTAATCAATCTAATGAGGGGATTTGTTTTGACCTGGTTCACAAATCAAGATTCTTAAAATGAAATAATGTAATGAAATAATGAAAAAAAGGGTAAAATAATGACTTGATTTCAGTTTGTTCCTCGCACAAACCAAATGAAGGACTTCAGAATTGAAGGTGCTTGTTTCCTTGTTTCAGTGAATCCTTACATTGAAGTCTGAAAGAGAAGAGGAACAAGCCCATAAATCTTCCATTATGACATGGTTAATATCCATGTATGGATGATGGGTAAAATGATTGCAAAACCATCCCAAGTGGTCTTTGAAACCTGACAACTTCCAATGGAGCGAGACCGAGGCTGCAAGAGCGAACGGCTGCTGTTTGAGAAGATACGCCTGCATGCTCTTCCCTGCATCCTGCATTGCGTGACAACTGCGCTTTTATTAGTGGGTGAAAGTTTAACACACTGCACATCCACTGCATCGTTCACTGTGCTTTGCTTTCCATTCGTGATTTTCATGCTTTTACAGCCACACCTGTTATTTGCAAAGCTGCAACAACAAATGTCAGTTCTGCTTTCATTCATGGCAGATTCTTGAAGAAGGAGCAACTAATTGTGTGACGTTTTAAGGCAGCATCTTTGTTCAAGCAATACTGCACTATTGTTAGTTTTAGCTCCATTAATTTCCAGCATTTTCCACTTCCTTCTTCCGAACACAGAGCCTCCTCTTTGGTAATCATTTGCAACTTTTAAGAATCACATGTCCTGCACGATTTACTTAAATTTTATTATCCAGCTTACTTCATGGCTGCTACCCTGCTCTCTTTGATGTTCCACTTGCTTGCTTTATTGTAATGGAGTTTGGTTTATTTTGCGAGGTGAAAATTGCCCCCAACAGAACCGGCTTGTTTACGCCTTGAGGATTTTCACAGGATTGAATTTCAATGAGAGTTTATCTTCACTTCATTTAAAGGAAAAGAGATCTTTTACTGGATCAGCAGCCCTCAGGTCAAACCCAGAGTCCACAAAACACTTACAAATGCACATCAAACCAACATCACAGGCCATTAATAACCCCAGTACGGGACTCTTTTAACTTTTGGCAAATGTGCAGGAATGATCATTTAGAAAGAAGAACATTTAATGGTACAACATTACACGACATGTCACGCAGCAGACAGATGTGTGCTAAAAACAAAAGACCGTGCCAGGAGAAAAGGGTAATAGGATCAAGGGCAGGTTTATGGGTACAGCTCATTAAAACATGCCCAAGTTATGTTTCTAATGAAAGCTGTTTAGAGTGATTATTTAATGACAATTTTCTTCTCATTCAACATTCAATTCCCGTTTTCCTGTCGTGATTCTCATTAAATTATTATTATGAATTCATAAACGTAACCAATGGAATTCTGAGCTCGACATCTGTGGTTGAAACAAGATTTAAGAAAAATACAGACATTCATTTTTAAGTTCTCGTTTTCATTATCCTGTAGGCCGGAATGGCAAGCAGCAAACAGTCACTAGTGTGGTGGTAAAGATCTTGGCTGGTGGTCATCATCATGTATTTGAGCAAGACACCTAACCTGTCTCTGCGCGACACATGTGCTGTAATTTGCAATAGATACAAATCATCTGGTAAAGCAGTGGTTCAGAACTGGTTTTGCTAGAACCCAGATTTTACATTACACACCGCAAGATGTTCCAAGCCTGTATGAGTTTTTCTTCTTTAGCTGAACACAAAAGAAAGTATTTTGAAGAATGCAGTTACCAAACAATTAGGCCCCATTGACTTCCATAGTATTTCTTTTTCCATATTATGGAAGTCAATGGGATCCATCAACTGTTTAGTTACCCATGTTCTTTAAAATATCTTCTTGTGTTCAGCTGGAGAAACGAATTCATAGTTTAACCCTAATAAAGCTGTTGATGTGATAAACAAAACTTGTTTTAATGATTTATAAATTATTTAATACAAGTAAACAAAAATATAGGACCTCGAAAGTGTGAGTGTGGTCTATAGCCTTTTCAAGTTAATGCAATGAAAATTCCACATTAGGTCAACTCGATTTAATTGAGTTGTCAATTTCCCCATTACTCAATTTAACTGAGGGAATCACTTTCCTTAAAATCATTTGAGTAGTCTCAACTTATTAAGATTTACAGTGTACAGGTTTGGAACAACTGAGGGTGAGTAAATTATGACATAATTTTCATTTTTGGGTGAACTGTCCCTTTAATTTTATTTGATGTAGGCTTTGAATTATTTTCTTTAACCTTACATAGTTTCGACATCTAATTTGACTATTTTGACGGATGAATTTGCACTAAAATGCTGTAGAATTTGATTGGATGCACAACCTTTGACATATATATTGGAAATGTTTAAACAGATAAATGTTGCTCTCCAAATTAAAAGGCATTTTATCATTTGGATTTAGCATTGTTTTTTTTTGTTCTCCTCAAAAGAGACCTGTGGTCCACTTTTGGGTCATGACCCACCCATTGAAAACCAATTAGCTTGACTATTTGGTTTGCATTATGGGATACATGTTCTAATTTCTCCATTAAACCTAGGTTGAAATTGGCCTCAGCATCTGAATGTACTGTGTCTGGAATGACCGCGTTGACCTGTGTCAGTCCATCAGAGTGCCTTTTAAACGCTAATCTGCTATGGTGGATTATTTTCCCATTCTTGGGTGTTTTTCCCAATCTCTCTCTTTACGAGGGACTGGAAATTATTAGGAAAATGAGTCCATTGTGAGGACTACACCAGCCTTGTGTTGAGCGATGACAGAGACTGTAACCTCATTCATCAAGCTGTTCCTCTCTCCCCTTGCCATCAAATTAAACACAAATGTGTAGTGAACAGGCACAGAGAATGGGAAAAGAGTGCCATACGTGTACCCATGATGCTCTAGTGCTTCGTTGCTTGCTGGAGTTCTGTAAGATCATTATTTCACTTTGATTTCCATGTTTTGCCAAAAAAACGAACGATTGGCAGATAAACTACTTGTCTTTTCATCGGCAGCAGGATACATTTTTATGATTTTTAAGAAGAATTTTAGGTCATGACTTGTTATTCCTCATAACCGTGAGAAAGGTTTCTTTCTCAAACAATCAGGTTGAACCGCATCATTTCCCATCAGCGATGAAGCGACCAATCATCAGGGCGATGACTGTCTGGCCGGTCGCATTAATGAATCCCAACCGCGAATTAGTGCAGCGATCCAGCGGTCACACGGCGAGGACACGCGAGATGCCATGGAATGTGCGCCCCGGCCCATCGCACCAGTCTCACTGAGCTCCACACGCCTCCATCGTCTTTTTCCAATCCAGATTTCATTGTCTTGGAATGTTTCCTCCACACGGGCGAAAACACTTTCCTTCCCACATCACTTAAGTGACTCCTCTGAACTTGTATTGTTCAGGATTGGTTTCAGCATCAGCTAATCATTATCAGCAGTACTCCGTGTAGAACAGCGGGGCTTTTTCCTCCTTTCAAACAAATGTGTTTTTGCTGTGCGCTTGAGTTTATTTATGAAACGACTTGATCAATTAATGGACGTATTGTGTTGGTTGACCACCAACAAACATTTATTCTTTATTGTATGGCTCTGTGACACTACTACATAATGCCTTTCGTCAAATATAGAGCATTTAATGCAAATGATTTGCACATTTGAAATCTTTTCATTTGAATCATTTGAGTCTTTGAAATTAAAAATTTTCTGAGGCAAAACATAGGCAGCGTCTGAAAGCTTAGGTAGTTGACTTGACTTGTTGCCTCGCTGCCCTATCAGGCAATGGCTTTGCAGGCAGCATTTGCGCATGAAGGTACCTCATGAAACATCATAATAGTTTAATGATCTACAGCAAAATAATAGTATTTCTTGCTAGAATTTACATCAGAAGTGGAAAACGTTGGTCAAAAACGTACATTTAAGCTCAGATTACATGAGTTTTTAAATCTTAACCGATTGAGAAATCCGGTTGCATCAAGCACATAGGGAGAATATTCACAAATTTTCTTCTTTCAAATCTCAAACCTGCACACACAAGATTTGAAAATCGTGGCATATCACACACACTACATTATATTATCATGCCAGATTTTGCATCTCACGTGATCTCAAGCGGATGTAAACAAAATGGATACTGTGTCGCGGCAACTTGCTAGACATTATATGAGGAGACATTATAAATATACATTACATTATACATTTAAAATTTGATCTGTAAACGCCTCACATTACCAGATAATCTGGAGACCGAAGCCCTGGACGCAATTTTTTTTCTGCGGATGTCGGGAGGGGTAAATCGGACATAAATCGGCCTGAAACTTCTGTAGTCTGATCCCGGTTTCACACACAAACTGACCACCAACTACAGCGTTCAGATGTCCATTTTTAGTTTTTAGCTCAAATGTCACGGCACGGGATTGAGGCAGCGAAGGATACATCTATGTTACTTTCAAAAGTCAATCATATAAAGGTATCTCAGGAGACAGGAAGTGAAACTAATATTGTATTTGGATGTGCCTTGATGCCTTCCCATCCTCCGAAGATAGTATTTTAAAGCATTTGGACGCAGCCGTAGAAACATTTCAAGAAGTTTAACACAGTAGTTGTAAAGTTGATATTTCATTTCTATTTTTTAAAAGTCATCATTAATCCTAGCTAGGGAATGCTAACATTAGCAACCTACACAAGGTAATTCCTTTCCTCAGCAATTTTTCAAATCTATTTCTATATTCATCCTGAAAAAAAGTTTCCACAAAAACAATTAAGCAGCATGTTTTCACCATTGATAATAAGAAATGTTTCTTGAGCAGCAAATCAGCATATTAGAATGATTTAATTTCTATATACAGCCTAGGTTTCAGAGGAATGATGTCCACATATTTCAACGTGCTTTCTGTTAAACACACTTGACTTATGGATGAATTGCATCTCGTGCAGGATATTAGGAGAAAGATGACCCCATGAGCTTCAAGTTTCCAGAGGGATGCTTGTTCTTCTCTCTTCGGTTATTCTGATACAATTAGAAACAGATGCAGAAAGAATAAAGTCAGGTACCATTGCCAATCACACTGCGAAAAGTGTTGTCCCAAATGACAGGGTAATCCGTCACAGGTCAACATGACTGATAGACAGGGATCATAGCATAGATCAAATAGCACACTGTAATATTCCATGTCTCTGTGCTCTACCTGTCAGTTTTGGCACAGTGTTTGTCAGCAGAATAGTTGGAGTTAAAGCAGCTTGACTCAAGTTAAAATACCAAATGATTTAGCTGAAGCTAAAACCCTCTGAATGCTTATTCATGTGACAAGTACTAGATTTTTACATTTATGAGGTTTCAGGTGTGATGCTGTGTTGCCAAGGCATTGCTATGTGGTTGCTAAGGTGTTCTAGGTGATTTTCAGGGTGTTGCTATGCGGTAGGTAGGGTGTATGAGGTAGTTTTCAGTGCATTGCTATACAGTTGCTAGGGTATCCTAGGTAGCTTTCAGGGTGTTGCTATGTGGTTGCTAGAGTATTCTAGATTGATTTCAATGTGTTAGGTTTTTAGGAAGTTTCTGAGGTTGCTAGGGTGTTGTAGGTAATTTTCATGGTGTTGCTATACGGTTGCTAGGGTGTTCTAGTAGGCTTTAAGGAAGTTGCTAGGGTGTTGCTATGTCATTATTAGGGTGTTCTGGTAGGCTTTAAGGAAGTTGCGAGGGTATTGCTATGTGGTTACTAGGATGTTCTACAAGGCTTAAAGGAAATTTTTGTGAGGTTGTTTTAGGTTGTTTTTATGGTGTTGCTATGTGGTTACTAGGGTGTTCTAGTATGCTTTAGTTTCTGTGTGGTTGCCAGGGTTGTTTTAGGTGGTTTTCATGGTGTTGCTATGTGGTTAATAGGATGTTTTAGTAGGCTTTAAGGAAGTTGCAATGTGGTTGCTAGGGTGTTGTCTGTGGTTTTCATGGTGTTGTTATGTGGTTACTAGAGTATTCTAGAAGGCTTTAATGAAGTTTCTGTGAGGTTGCTAGGGTGTTGTATGTGGTTTTCATTGTGTTGCTATGTGGTTACTAGGATGTTTTAATAGGCTTTAAGGAAGATGCTATGAGGTTTCTAGGGTCTTGTTGATGGCTTTCATGGTGTTGCTATGTGGTTACTAGGGTGTTCTAATATGTTTTAAAGAAAGTTGCTAGGTTGTTACTATGGGGTTACTAGTGTGTTCTAGTAGGCTTTAAGAAACCTGAGGCTCATAGAGGTTGCTAGGGTGTTGTAGGTGGTTTTCACGCCATTGCTATGCGGTTAGTAGGGTGGTTTTCATGGTGTTCCTATGAGGTTGCTAAGATGTTCTGGATGGTTTCTAAGTGATTATTTACTGGATTTCATCTTTCAAACACATTTCAAATTGATTTCAAATTAGTCCATTATATAAAAAAGACAAACCAATGTATGACATGCTCTGAGATTTTCAACACAACCTTTGAGATGTTTTCAGAGGTCGAGTTTGTGAGATTTCAGTGTCATTTTAAGCTCATTGGGGAAAAAAAGAATTTAATTTGACAGTCCAAATGAACATCCCAGCTCATATTTATTTATACTTTAATCCATTATTTCCACAGGCCAGGAGAAACTATATCCAGGACACAGCAGAAGTTCTTAAGGGGTTTACCTTGATGAGATTTCTGCTTTGTAGATGCAGTGGACGGAATAAGGATAAGGCCAGAGAACATTCCAGATCCCAGCAGACAAACATTTCCACGAGTGTCGTCTCTGTATGTGGAGAAGTCAATAAAAGCTTTAAAAATCCCATCAAGTCGCTTTTATAGACGACAATAAATACCAAGTATCTTAAACTGCGTAGCTGTTGTCATGATTTGTACCATGACACTCACACCGCTCAGCCATCAACCCCTCCGGCACGAAAGCACACAGGCCCATATAAACTGAATGTTGAGGTGTTCCAGAGACTCGGAGCTCAGCAATATCCTGCTTTACGAAGACGGCGGGCATTAAGCCACGGCTGTGTTTTTATTACAGTCTGCGTAAAAGAGACTGACTCCAGATTACATTTTGCACTTAAGATTGGGCTCTAAAACGTAATGGGGAGAATTCAGACTGATGTTGTGTCCCGGGACAAGTTCATGTTCGATTCCCAGCGAAAACGTGAAAGCATCCCTTGTGATATTAAACCTTGCATGCCCTCAAAACACTTTAGGGCAAACTTTTACTGTATGGAAGTCATGGTTACAGAGCTGCATCTGTCTTTCCTCAAAAACACAGAGCCGCTCGGGTGCATGAACCATCAGCCCTTGTTCGTAATGTAGCATCCCTGCAGGTTTTACTGGGAATTCAGTCCAGTAACCAGTACATTTTATTCCCTGAGGTCCGATTAGTCAAGATTTTGTGCACCCACAATAGTCATAATTAATTTTACATGACCATATTTGTTCTTGCTGGTTTTCTACTGTATCAGTAGAGCGCTGCATCACCTGGTTCCATCAACAAAAACCATTAGGAATTTTCATTGTCTTTTGGATTATTGCATAAAATAATATTTTGAGCTTGTATTCACAGACCTTATTTCAGGCATTTAACCAAAAACCCGTTTAAAAAAAATAATAATAATTGACTTCAGGACAATGGAACTGGAAGTGTTACTTAAAATGTGACATACAAGAAGGACATAAACGTATTTAAAAGGGATTTGATTGAGCTTTTTGAGGGAAGTTAAAATCCTCTTATATCTTATTTTAGGATTAATGATCTAAATATTTACCCAATCTATTAATAAAAAGATGGAATTTTATCAAGTGTTAAAAAGCACGGAGAGCAATCACAATGGGCAATTTCAATATGTTTTGGAAAGTTTGAATCGTGTCAGTGAATACAATATACTTAGTTTGCCGTAAGCCCGTGTTTTGACTGTTATAGACATTTCAAAAGGAAGAGTAGATGTTCAAAGCTCACTGATTACATCGGTATGTTTCCCTCCCCACAGAGAGCTTTAAGCAAAGTTTACAGTGTCCTTTAACTAAAACCCTCATTCAACAGCTGAGCCAGGGGTTGAAATTATCCAAAAGGTTTTCGGAATCATCTTGGATCAGCGAGCTAAAGAATATTCTCACTTTAGCATTCAACACCAGCTGTTATTTAGTATTTGAACAGCTGGCTTTCACATGTCAAGTTGTACACTAAAACACATGATTACAGCGGAAAGCTTCATGTTATAATTAAAACGAAAAATTGCCTGTTATCATGTGAAATAAACACCGTAGATCAACTAATATGCTATATAATTTAGCTAATGTGCACAATTGCAAAGACTGAACAGGATGGTCGTTCACTTTGAAGTTACTAGTGATACATCTGGATAATGAGGGTGTTTTTCACACTGCTTAGATGATGATTGAGATGCTACTGTAATTGGCTAATTTTTTGCAATCTGCACACGCTATATTTGTTTTCATAGACCGACAACAAATGAAAGTGTTCGTCTCAGTGTGTGTGGCCTCATTACTGAACTTGTGATTATGTACAGCTCTTTTTACAGTACCAGGCTTTAATAGAAGCAGGAATGAAAACCTTTTTTTTTCCGTTTAAACTACTGCTTTTCTACAGGTCAGGCTGGAACTGAAATGGTATTGCACGAACAAACACGATTTCAGGATTGCTCATGAAAACATTAAGCTATTTGAAGCTTTGGATTGAAATGTGACCTGGACATATTTTAATGAGATTCACTCTGAAAACTTGTTTGTAGCCCATCCATCCATCCGTCCATTCATCCATCCATCCATCCATCCATCCAATCTAATTCCAATCAATCCATCCATCTAATCCCAATCCATCCATCCATCCATCCAATCCCAATCCATCCATCCACTATCAGAAAAATATATTGATTTTGGGTGAAATTTGACCCAAACATGTTCTTGACAGTTTTCATGCAGATTCACCCTAAAATTGTGTGTTTATTTCAGTAACTCCAGTCACTGTAGGTGGTTTTCCTTACATACGTGTTGCATATTGGTGTGGCGTGCCGTTCTTAATAAATAGGCCTGTGCTCTGGATTGATTCTTGTTTTTCTATTTACAGAGCAATCTTATAATGTGTTTTGCTGGTATATAATTTATCAGTCAGATTGTCAGCGTGTTTGGTCTCAGTTGATGCAATGTTCATGGGGATTTACATTAGGAATCATGTGGACTGAGCTCTCGGGTCAGAATCATTCACCGCATCACTTATTACTGAACCCTCACATTGTGTCATAGTCAAATAAAAAACGCAGACTCCAAAAAGGCAACTACCTTTTGATCAAAAACACTTCTTGAATATATAATTTGAATAGAAAAGCAGCTACGCCTTAAAAGACATATAGATGCTGAAAATGTGGATTCAATCAAAACTTCAGATCAGAGCATTTAAAGTCACGCAGATTTTGATCATGGACTGGTTGATGTTGGGGAAAAAAAAGGTAAAAACATGAACAAATACTCTCATCAAAAGAGAGACTTTGAATACCTCTGGCTAATTGATTTGTGGGGAGACACAGTTTCCTCTATTGATCTACATCTGTTGGCCTGGACCCTCACACCCGCTCTGCCTTCCTCATGGCACATCCTGTTCTGATTAAAGATTTAATTGTGCCGGGTTCTGTGCGTGTGTCTGTATGACTCGAGTTTGCCATCGAGACGCTTTTGTCAGTCTGAATGTTTTGCTCACATCTCAGCAGAGCTGCTTTAATAAAACTGGAATGTTTCAGGCACCTCGTCAGCATAATTATTCCAAAAAGTGTGTGCTGCTTATAGGAAGAAGAAAAAACACATTCACATTCACAAGGCAAGTACAGCATCACTGAGGTTGTCGTGAAGTTAGACAATCCCAAGAGAGTTTTAAGCAGACAGAGAATGTTGTTTGTGAAGTTGAAAGTCACGAACACATTTCAAACTCCATGTTTGAGAAGATCTCCACCCTGTAAAACATTTAAATAATCTTTTGTTTTGACTAGTTCTAGTAGGATTAAACAGTACAAGAGAAATCCAGTCACGTTCCTAGACCTACATGTTGGTCCAAAGATAGATAGATAGATAGATAGATAGATAGATAGATAGATAGATAGATAGATAGATAGATAGATAGATAGATAGATAGATAGATAGATAGATAGATAGATAGATAGATAGATAGATAGATAGATAGATAGATAGATAGATGGATGGATGGATGGATGGATGGATGGATGGATGGATGGATAGATAGATAGATAGATAGACCGGTATATATACCTATTTAAATGGTTTGTGCCTGTATTTGGTTCAAATTAGTGTTATAATACACGTAGCATAACTTTAAATTATATTATGTGATTTTCATTTAAAAGTGATCAACTGTCTTCCTTTAACATCTTCCCTAAATCCAGATCCAGCTTTTATACTTCCTCATGGCCCGTGGCAAAGAAAGTGAAGAGCCAATTCATCATCATACCCTTAGTGTTGATGAATAAGTGCAGCATTTTTGTGCCAAGTGTCTTGCACAGCTGTTGGGGAGATGTTTTATAAACGAATCCTCTTATCAAGATCACCTGCAGGGGCAGAAGACGGCCTCACCTGGGCCTGGAGCAGGGGCCGAAGACACTGTACATTGTTTACCGCTATCTGTTAGTTTACCCCTAGCAGGCCAGTATCTGCCTCATCTCAGCTGGGATTCTTCTGTCTTTTCAAGCTGCTAAGGTGAGCATGACGCACTGTCAGTGTGCTAGAGAAAATAGAGGCGAGAGGGAAAGCCAGAATGAGAAACCCATTACTGAGATTTCTCTTTCATAGCTCAGAACACGTAAATGTGCAGTATATAAAATTATACATAACTGTTTACTAGTTCATATTTGGTTTATAAAGGATTTTATTAGATTAATGTTCTTATATTCACCACTGTGTATTTATAGGATAGAACAATTTTATTAAAAATTATAATATATATATATATATATATATATATATAAATATATGTGTGTGTGTGTGTATGTATATATATATATATATGCATAATTTTGTCAAATTGCAATTTATGATACATTTTTTATATTAAAATAGCTTGTAAAGTTTTACTGTACAGTACGTGAGCAATTTTTTATATTCATATTCATTTTATATTTATATTCTCTTTTTTTAGAATCAAAAACAAGTTTTAATATACATACATATATTATACATGTAATATAGTACATACATGATAAATTTTAATAAAATAGCATTGATTGTAGGCTTTAGTATCTTAGGAAATTGCAACAAAGTTAAGATCTCTTAAAGTTTATAGAAGACACATTTAAGATTATTTACTCCCAATTAGAACTCATAGCTGTCTAGAAGAAACAATTAAGATGTTAAAAATGTCTCATTTGTGATTTTTGCAACACAGTATTGAAGGCATTTTCATGGCATACCATTGCTAATATTAGAAATACTGCATTGACTATTCATTCATTTTCATTTGGCTTACATTCTCCTCAGGTTCTAATTTGAGACAGACTGTTGAAGTAATTACTGTACAGCTGAATTCCCATTTGCTTGATTTAACAGTGAGAGTTAACAGTGAGCTGGACTCAATGAACGGTGCCCTTATTTCTTCATGACAGTATCTGTCAAACTTTTTCTTGATCCTAAAAACTCCAATCTATTCCATCAGGCAATGATCAGTGGTGAACATAAAAACATGAATCTAAGAAAAGCCTTTATAAACCACCACATATAAAAAGAATAGTTGCTGTTTCTGGGAGAGAAAACTCTAGAAGAGAGTTTGACTTAAGCTTGAGGAAAAACATTGAATCTTCCAACCAAACACTACTGGGAGTCTTTGGAGGCTTCCAAGATAATGCAATTCTGCTATAATATGCAATAGCTACAATATCTGCTTAGATTAAGCAGGACATGTTCCCAGAAATCCAAAAATGGAAACTGGTGGAGATAGATTTGAATCAATCCCATAAACCCTAGAGAGAAACGCTGCTTGCTGATGTTTGAAGAATGTCAAAGAATTGCTGTTAATGGGGAAAGTGTAGCTTCCTAAAAGACTCTTAGAGGGCTAAAAATGGACAAATTTTTTGTATAAAAATGAAAAACTTTGTATGCTCTTTGGCTGTTCATTTACATGACGATGGCATTTTGGGGGCCTGCAAACAAAAGCTTTTGAAAAGGGGTTTGAAAGTGCAAGTATTTGAAAAAGATACTGTTATCGTCTCCATGTAAACATCATAAACGTAAATTTGTGAAAGTCACCGCCAACTACTGGCCTGGCAGCCTGGCAGGATCTTTTTGACAACGTTGTCGTCTGTACGTTGAAAAATGCAAATGAAAAAATTTTCAGTTTTTAGTACATTGTTGTCGTGTAAAAGTAGCTACCCTTAGGCTTTTTCTTGTCTATAGTGTTGGCAATATGCCTTTTTGGAGAGGAAGTTCTTGATGATTTTGAACATGAGAATATTAGTTTCTGGATATTTTTAAAGCACCAGTGCAGGTTGTTTGAAAGTTCTTCATTGGCATCAGGCATTTACTTTGAAGTATCCATTCATGTCTACAAACATAAACACCTCCATAAGCACTTGACTCTGGTTCTCCTGATGCTCATTAACAGTTGATTTCATTGCTACAGCCCTAAGTTCCTCAACAGCGTTTAGAGCTTCAACAGTTTACAAATCAGAACGTGGTCGCTCAACGGGCCGTTTATGGAAGCACGTCACCGCTGGTATCAGAGCACAAGTGAAACAGCCAGATTCTCATTGACATCTAAACAAACCCAACTTTAAACAGAAGCAAATTAATGAACTATGATGAAACAGCCCTCTTCTTATTGATTGTCAAATAAACTAAATATTTGAGGATATGAAAAGAGTGTAATCAAATCGAGATTTAAACGCTGGTGTTCCATGAATGGCCATTAAATGCAGATGTTTTTCCATTCATTATGATGAGACACACGGCATTGCACAGAAACATGTGTTGGTTTATTGCAACGGACGCCCTTCTCGATTTAGCTAAACGCTACAAGTGTTTCAGGACGCAAACTATCTCGTTGTTAACTCTGAAAACTCTGAAAACTTCGGAAACAGATCAAACGATTATCTAAACCACCAAATTCAGCCATTCTTAATGACGACAGTAATTTAAAAAAGCGTTTTTTGCATCTGCCATTAGGATGATGAGGAAGTCCACTGGGATGAGGTTTAGGAAAAGCCCATCTCTCTTTCCAGCCGTCTTGTTGCCGTTTATCTTTCATTCCTTACAAGAGCAAGTTTGTCTTTCACAACAGCCTCCATCCCGTGGGTCTTTACGTCCACACGCAGCACAGGCTAATACATTTGCCTGCTCATCAAGCATAAACTAATGTGTATTGGCTTACAACTTTTCACATGATTAATTCCCACGTACAGGGAGGAATGTGGTCCCTTGGAGAGCAAAGGGGTGTTTTTAACTCCCTGGGATGAGCCAGCGCTGCAGACAGACCGAGCTGAGAAAAAGGGAGAGAGCGCAAGAGTTTATTGATAACAGGTGGTCATGCATGCCGAGACATTAACGATAACCAGCTGTGAGGCCGGTCTCGCGCCAAGCGCCCGGTCGGAGGACCGGAGAGAGGGAGGAAGAAGCCCTGCGCTCTGTTGGCCAGCTCTTACCTGACCTGATCTATTAGCTCATCAGTTCTGCTTTTATTGTTTTCTGGGGTCAGACGCAGCTGACTAAATCTTGACACAGCGAGCATCATTACTCCGCGGTAGAGAATCGTTTAGCCGCACATGTGTCAGGCAGCGTATCCTGTAAAAATAGTGTTAGAAACAATGTGTTCGTTCGTCTTGGTCCTCTGCTCGAGAGGCCTTCACATGTCATGCCAAATGGATCAACCATCCAATCTCTGGTCTGATAAAATTTGGGTGTGCTAAGAAAGGAAAAGTTTGTACCCTCAGACATCTGCAGACTCGATGAGGACTGTGAGCAAAGAGCTGAGACAAGCAAGAACTCTCATGCTGGTTAGTGCTGGTTTGGTGCGTCCAGCTGGTGGACCATTCAAAAGTAATGAAAATTGGAAATTGAATTGCAATTTTTTATATTATAGCTTTATTTTAGTAGATGTTTTGCCAGTGAATTTAAGACATTAGACTCTTTTGCTTACCAAGGTTGCATTTATTTGATCAAAAATACAGTAAAAAGGGTAGCATTGTGAAATATTATAACGCATTCTCATTCTTTGGCGTCATATGTGACGCCATATGACAAAACGGCGAAATACTACGCACATGGCACCCTTTATCGTCAATATAACACGCACTGTGATGGGTAGGTTTAGGTGTGGGGTAGGGTCTGCGTCTCATATTCACGCTAAAGGATGCCAGTCAACTTTATGACGCCTTGGGTTCGCGTGTTATATTCATGCTAAAGGGTGCCATGAGCGTAGTATTTCGCCGTTTTGTCATATGGCGTCACATATGCCGCCAAAGGATGAGAACGGGCTCAATATTATTAGAATTTATTTTATATTAATATATTAATGCAAAGCCGAATTTTCAGCATAATTACTCCAGTCTTCAGTGTCACGTGATCCTTCAGAAATCATTCTAATAGGCTGATTTGCTGCTCAAGAAACATTTCTTATTATTTTCAATGTTGAAGAGTTTTGCTGCTTAATATTTTTGTTTATATTCTGTAAACTATATAAAATTATATAAGATAAATTAAATTACATAAAAAAAAGGTGAGCATATTCAAAAACTTCTTAAAAAAAGGTGAGACTTCTTTCAAAAACATTAAAAAATGTTGTATTATTTCCTGGTGGATCATGTGACAGAACTGAATTGAATGGGAATGATAACAGATTATTTGATGCACAATTTATTTGATAAATATTGTGTGCATATCTTACTGAATCAAATGTGAGTGTAAGTTTTTGATGATCATTTTTGAAAATTTTATTTGCATCCTGATGTTTTCATTCAGCTATTTCCAAAAAATTGCATGGAAGAAAACCTAACTTTTGTTTGCAACACGCTTTATGTGAACTGAAGAAACAAACTGTATGTCATTGTTGCAAACCGAACAGAAACACGCGGTAACATCTTTTCTCTTTACATGATCTCCCGATTTGGCGGGAATGGACAATCTGAAGCAGATGCGATGAGAAGCGAGACCACATGGCCAAGATCTGATATCAGCAAGACTTGCTTCTGGCTCAACGCAGTGGATGCAATGAACTTGAAGGTGAGGTGAAATAAGATGCCCTCCAAATTTACCAGCAGCTGCTTGAAAGTTCCACGTTCTGCATTGAGCCATGTTGAAAACGGCAAACAACACATCAGATAAGTGTATCTCCCTTGCTCTCTTTCATCATGAGGTTGGAATCGATGCCAAAATGATGTTATCAGTACAATGCAATCCATATAGAACGCTATAATGAATGCTCCATCGCATTAGTTCACTAATTGTGGTCTGAAGTCTGAAACCATGCCAAGCGCAACAAGAAAATGAGTTTTGTGGGTAATGAGGGAGTCAGAATGTGACGCCCCCCACCCTCACCTCACCGTCACACCCGTCATGTTGGCCCGTATCAACAGCTCTGCTGAATGAAGTGGCGAAGAGCACCTGATGTTCTACTGGCCACACACACTCACGTTCTGTCACTCATGTTAATGAAAAAGAGCCCCCATGGCTCACCCCACTTCCATAGCATAGCTGAGGAGGCGCGGGCCCCCCAGGGGTGAAATACACATGCACACACACACATACAGGCCATACGGAGATGTTATGCATATCTGTGATCAGAATTTCTCAGTATATTTATTTTTAAAGCATTTCTACTGAAAGTGACGAGTAGAGCATATTCATACGTGCTAAAGATGAAGGCTGTCATCAGAATAAGCATGCAAGTCCATTGCAAAAAAAACCCCAAAAACATTCTTAATAAGTATTTTTGTCTTGTTTTCTAGTTAAATTGTCTAAAAATTCTTAAAACAAGATAAATTAAAGGGGTGACTGGCAAAATAAATTAAAGGGGCCGCTGGCAAGATGTGCTTTTAATAAAACGTTAATGTTATAAAAAATGTATAAAAATGTTATAAAAATGTATTTTATAAAAAATGGTTTAGAAACAATTTTCTCTTAGAAATTGCTAGTGAATTTCACAATAACTTAAAAAAGAAAGGCAAGTAACACATTGTATTAAATGTGATTTTTTTTAAGTAGAAAGTCTGAAATTGTACATTCTTGGAAATGGCATCACAACATTTATTTTTCATCAAGAGGTACATCAATTTTTGGCCAAGATATTGTATTCACAATGCACGAGTCCAGCAGTCTGTAAAGTCTCCTCCAGCACATCCCAAAGACTTTCAATGAGTTTAAGGTTTGGACTCAGAGGAGTCAATTCATGTGTGAAAATGATTTGCTTCCTTACAACCATTCATTCACTGTTTGAGCCTGATGAATCTTAACATTGTCATCTTGGATTATGGCCATGATGCCTACATGGTTGTTTAAGAAATGAAAAGCTACACACTCCATCAATTAAGGTTAGAAGAACTGTTGCCAAACATATAACATAATAATCACAGCAATAATTATCCAGTCATTGACTCTTAAGTATTTGCCTATTTAAATCCAAACAGGGATTTTTTTTGAGAGAGATAGAGAGAGAGAGAGATAGAGAGAGAGAGAGAGAGAGAGAGAGAGAGAGAGAGAGAGAGAGAGAGAGAGAGAGAGAGAGAGAGAGAGAGAGAGAGATTTGTCGATTTGAGAGAGAGAGGATTGTACTTTTGCGCACTGATGAATTATGCGTAATAAGAGCAAAAATGTTTGTTAATTAAGTCATTTTTGATGCTGACTTTAAAATTGCCTCCACTATTTAGTAGAAGGTGAAATGCGGCCCCTGGTCATCATTATAAATCCAGTGAAAGCGAAACTATGGACCAGGGCCCGTATTTACACCCACACATAATCGTCCACTTCTCCATCCAAACCACAGGCATTTGACTGATGGATGGAAAGATGGGTGAATAATTGAATATATTATTCACCTAAGCAGAATTTTATTCAGCGTGAGCAGTATTTGGGGTCTGTATGGTTGGCGCTGTCCTTCCCTCGTCGGGGTTTTCACTGCTTTGGGCACACGCAAAGTACTCTTGGCATAAACACAAGTCAAGATACCACACTGTAAATGCCTGAGCCTGTTTACTCGGTGCAGTAAACGCTTTGAGGGCAATTAAATGTCCCACTCCCTAATCTCCAGTGGGAAATGAAAATGTCTGTGGTCTATTGGGTCACTGACCTGTCAGTCTGCGTGATTGACAGGTAGTGCTCACAGTGAGAAAGCGAGGTTATTATGGGGCGGTCAGTCTGATTAATGAACTTTGACCACTCGGGTCAGTGTAAATGACAGTTGAGAAATATTAACTCTTACAGATGTCATAAAAAGGCCCAGTTTCAACTAATTGGATAGTTTTGGCTATGTTAAGAAAAGGCATTTCCACAACTGGTTCTGTCAAAGGTGGCTGGAAGGTCTTTAATTCTTAACCTCTTGAACAGTACTGACTATTTTCTGATACAGTTTTCAGTTTCAGCTAACTGTTCCTTCTTAGATACTGTACCTTCTTTTCAGCTAAACTCGAAGGCAGTATCGCATGTATCCTTCTTACAGGAAAACAAAAACAATAAGGCTTTGGACCAGTTCAGTGAGACAAATGTTGATTATAGATATGCATTTAAAACTGAAAAGTATTGATAAAATAGTTTAGTTTCATTCAATTTAGAATATTTGATTTTAAAATATAAAATAATATTTAATCCCAAATTTTAGTGCTTCTTAGAGTATTCTTATAAAGAGTCAGCTTATAAACCTGCAATTGTTAAAATCGAACACTGCAAAAAAAATTTACTTTCCTAGTATTTTCGACTTGTTTTCCCGTACAAATTTCTAAACATTCTTGGGCTGCATTCAATTTACCTCGGAGGATTGATGTCATAGTTGGGAATGACATCACACCCGACTTGACCGCATTCCAGTGGTCAGAAAACTAAGATGGATGCATCCAGGCAAACCTTTGTTGCAGTATCGTGTCCACAAATGGCGGTTTGATAGTAGTACTGTGTCCACCACTGAGTTTATTAAGACTCAGACAAACAGAAGTGCTAATAAACCATGTCACAGAAGTGCTAATAAACCATGTCGTCGCTGCCCGATGAAACTCACATATGTCCAAAACGGTTACTTTTCAGGAAGTGAAAAAAACACCGTAATTTCAAAAGCAGTTGAACGTAGCGTTGCATACTTGGTACCTTATCTTTAAATGTAACCATATTCTTGCCAGTGTAATGATATAATCCACATTTGACCAAAATGGAGTTTAAATGGACATACGTGCATATTTTACAGTAACGGTGGTCGATACGCGTTCTTCCGATCATTAATTAGAATGACCAAGACGCGTTTCATATTGACAGATGAATAGGCTACGCTCAGTTTATTAAATACGCTCAGTTTATTAAATAGCCTACGTCTCAGTTTATTAAATACGCTCAGGTTATTAAATAGCCTAAGTCTCAGTTTATTAAATACGCTCAGTTTATTAAATGTCTCTTGCAAACTAGGAAGGGACAATGAATCAATACACTGACATGGCAATGCTAGACTGATACTTTGTTTGCACAGTCCTACCGTAATTTTGTGAAAATATAATAAACTTGTGAACAGTTGTCAAAAACAAACGTTTGCTGATACTTTACCTCACAGTGTTATTCGGCTATCCAATGCTGAGCTTCCAGAGACGCTTTAGATGAAACTTCACGAGACCGGCGAGATGCCTCCACAGGGTGGGAGATACGCGGCGTGATTGACAGCTTTGACACCAAATGGATACGTGAAAATCAGACGACATGATTGCACAACTTTTCATTGGTCATTTAGATAATGTGACACATACTGTATACGGAAATGAACCTGGACATTCTATCCGTCGAAAAATCTCAAAATCGGCAAAATGGACATACGCGGTTTTCATCGGACAGCGACGATATATTACTACTGTTTCACTATGGTTGATGTGTTGAGCAGCCATATTGGATTCTGAAGTCAGAGTTGTTGCGCTTTCCCCGAGTTTCCCCGACTTGATGGGGTGTTCCAGTTAAAACTGCAGTTAAACTGGGAACTAGGACTTTCCCACTTCCAAGGACTTTAAATCAAGATATATTTACTGGAGAAGGAAAAAAGTTAAGACATAATGGACTGGTTTCACAGACAGGGCTTAGATTAAGCCAGGATTAGGCCTTAGTTAAATTAGGACATTTAAGTAAACGTGTCTTTGAAAAAACATTGCTGGTGTGCATCTTGAGCCAAAACCATGGCAGATATGCCAGTGGAAGATGTTTTCAGTTAAGACAGCTCAAACATACACTTTAGTCTGGAACTGGGTTTAAGTCTCGTCTGTGAATCCAGGCTTCAAATTTTTTTAAATCAAAATTAAGTGAGTTTATACATAAATTTTTTTTTGTCAATAGGTTCCAGTTGACAAAAACAGCTTAAACCAGTTTAAAACAGATTTAGCTGTTTTAAGATGGTTGTTTAATGTTCTCCATGCTGGTGTTAGGCTGGTTTAGCTAGTTGGCCAGATGGTCAACTAACAGCTGAAATGTGCCTGAAACCCCTCTAAAACCCGCCATCTTGGCCAGACAGGGACCAGAAAACTAGCTTAGGTTGGTTTCCTTTTTCCAATGTAGGGCATAGACAGCTCAGTCAGTTTTAGAGTTCTTGCAACAGTGTATGCAGTGTGTTGCAATCATTGGTTGGTTACCGTCCTTATTTCCATTGAATTAAGAGGAATTGTCCCCATCAGTCTGCTAATCATTAGACTTTGGTATAAACATTCTTTTTCATTAGTGGTTTTCAACCACTTGTGCAGTATGTTAGGCAAGATCTCTCTTTTTTTTCTTTTCCAACAGCTCCATACTCTACGTCGGTGGACGCTAGACTGTCTTTCCTTGATTTCGCTACAACTGTAAGTCCATTGCTAGTTCTTGCCATTTGATAAATTTCCCTTCCAGGTCAATTTGTCATAAACTGAGCTTGTCCACCCTGTCCCCCTTCATTTTCTGCCCACTCAACAACTGCAAAGCACCACACAGAACCTCCACCACTCCTGGGACGGTATACATTGAATGCCCGTGAGCTGATTAATAAAGCAGAGGGCTGATGGGAAATGAACCGCAAATTTACTCAAACAGCAATAAAACAAGTCAGGATTCACAAATCTGCATTAAGAAGGCCCTGTGCTATTTGCTCCCCCTCCTTCCTCCTTTCACCCTGATTTATAAAACAGGACTGGCTGTAATTGACTCCCCCTCGGATCCTAATATAAAGTTATAATCGGACTCGGGCGTGCGAGCCAGGTCTCCGCCACACGTTTAAAAGCAAATAGAGCAAACTGCATGGAGCAAAGAAACACAACCATGAATGATGTCTCTGTGAATGCTGGCTAAATTAAGAGGCAAGGGTTGATTTAGGCCATCTCCCTCTTCTCTATCTATCTTTTACTCGCTTTTTCAGGGTTGCATCCACTGGTTCTTGTACTTGAACTCTATCAGATGCATAAAACTGCTTTTAATAATGACAATAAATGTATAAAATTCATATGAACACTAGTCAAGTCAAGCCACTTATCAAGTTGTTTACATAGCAGATGCAAGTTTAAATTACAAAAGGCCTGGATTTTCAATGTGGTCTCAAACCTTTTGGGTCCCACTGCGTGGTTAAACCAGAATAAACCACTAAACTTTCATTGGGCAGTTTGTTGTTTAGGGTGGAAGTTCTTATCAAGTACTTATCATACAAGATTTTTATAGTGGTTTGGCATGTGCGTTGTGCTGACATTCGTTATTTGATTATGTTGATATTATCTAGGTCTTTAGATGTTGTCTTTCTGGTTAACAAGTGATTACAGACCCTGACAGTAGAGAGATCTATGAAAGTATTTTAGCCGTAGTACATGCTGAGACTGATGGCATCCTTCAAAACCAAAGTTACCCGGGTCATTAACTTAATGGCTTCACTTCAGATTTCATAATACTAACAGTTTTGTGCCAGATTATCTACCTTCATCTCACGCTATATGATACGAGAAGTTACTGCGGTGATGCACATGATGCTTAATTTAGGCAAATATTGCAAACATATACTGATGTTCCTCTGTATTTAAATAGGATAGTATGCATCTGTGAATGCGTGACCAAAGCATTGATATCCATTGTGAGTATTTTTTTACACCCGGGCATTTTCTGTTCTCTACTTTTTGCAGAACATTTAAAAACAAATGAGTTCGCTGCTGAAGAGACCATGAAAAAACACCACCTATAGTATTTGTACATAATATTCTTTTATAATGATCTAAAAATGTTCTTAGAACATTTTTGTTAGCTTGGTATGTGGCTTGAATGCTACAGGTATATGAGGATATTGAAACTGAGAGTTCTTCTAAAAGTTCCTGCTCATTTGGCCCAGAGGACTGTCTAGTGTCGAGTTGATATGTGTTTTACTATTCACAGGGCATTTGATAGGTATGTGTCTTTGAACAGCACCCAGATGCTGTGATCCACACATAGCTGGCCTCTGGCTTGGCAGCTCTCTCGCAAAATGTTTTTTTTTCATAACCAAGGTTGTAATTCATTTCATACTGAAAAATATTGCCATATTAAAGCAGAAGTGGGGGAAGAAATCAATGTCAATATAAATAAAAAAGTGATTAGTTCTATGTCAAATAAAACTTAGCCTTTCATTTGTGATTTCTGTGATTAACACAATGAGTTTAGTGTGTTATATTCATTATACACTCTCAGAAAAATAGGGACAAAACCTAAAGAGTACATCAGTACCTAAATGGGACATATAACCTACCGTCCCAGTGACAGTACTTGTACCTTTTTCTTCTGAGAGTGTATGTACAGTGACAGCAGTTGTTATGACTTACTAGTTGAGTTCAGTAATGCAAACAGAACAAACCCACATACCGTAGTTGATTTTGATAAGCTGCAGGAGCATTAAAGGATAACCAATTTTTGTTACAGCAGTCAGTTTGTGACCCATGAAACTTTCGCCACCACCGTGGCGGCAGGCATACCAGAACATGTATCTCTGCTTACGTAAACAGATATAAAAATCCTGAGAAAAGGAAAAGAGAAAGGGAGCAAAGAAAGATAACATGTTGAAAAGTGCAACTCAAACACTTGCCTGAATTTAATGCAGTCACTGTGAAGAAGCTTCGCTAACACCTGAGTGTGCTTATGACATATTTTGTTTGAGGTATACAGTTGATTATATGGGAATTAAATAACATTTTCAATCTCATTTTCCTCAGAAAGTGTAAAATGTCGTTTTAAAGTTTATTTTCATACCTTATCAGTTAAATAAACATAGCTAAAGGGATAGTTACCCAAAAAATGAAAATTCTGTCATTAATTACCTTCATTTCGTTCCAAACCCGTAAGACTTGCATTCATCTTCGAAATGAAGATCTTTTTGATGAAATCTGAGAGATTTCTGTCCTCGTCAACTACTTTGATGCTTCAAAAAGCTCATAAAGAGATCGTAAAACTAATACATATGAATTGAGCAGATTAGTCCAAATTTTCTGAAGAGACTTGATCGCTTTATATGATCTCTTTATGAGTCAAAGTTGTAGATGCGTAGCTGTAAATGGAGGAACAGAAACCTCTCAGATGAACGAAAGTCTTCCGGGTTTGAAACGACATGAGTGTGAGTAATTAATGACAGGATTTTAATTTCTGGGTGAACTATCCCTTTATTATTATCTAAACAAAATACAATTTTATTAATTTTTTCATATAAAATTTAGCTATCTCTCACACACAAATTGTTTATTTTCATCAAAATTGTGAAGTATTATTACCAACTGTGTCTCACTCAGAAACCTTTCTCGTGTGTGCGATGTTTTACAGCCCTGAAAGGACCTCCGTGCCCTGGGTTGCATCTCTTGGTTTAGGCCGAGTCCGTTACCCACTTTGCTGCCAGCGGCATGCGCTGCTGTGGCCAAACGCACCCCTGAGCCACACGGTGGAGAATATGTAAGCGTCTCCTTCAATTAGTCCTGTTTGGTCTTAAGACTACAGCCGGCGTCGGCAGACCCACCACTCCCAGAGGACACGGCCGGTGATATTTTCAGTGTCAATAAACCTTTACAGCAGACTGGGAGAGACGGTGGCCCTAAAGGACATCAGAGGTACTGCAGTTTAAAACTGTGTGAGAATCAGAGGACTTAGTATCAGTAATATGACCAATCTTTTAACAACTATGAATTTTAATAAACGTTTCACGAAGTGTTAAAATAGGCAGAAGTATAAATAGTTTAAAAGATATAAAACATTTAATTTTTCCACTTTGAAGCTTGATGCATATTTATTTTTATGCAAAATAAATAATAAAATCACTTTTTTCCATTCAATCCTGCAGTAGTTTCGATACAAAGATCAACAGTTCATCCTCATTTCATGCTTTTTTCCCCATTTCATTGGAAAACATAAATAATCTATTTTAATATCATGAAATTGCATACAAACTTGTTTTATTTAATCAGAATCCACTTTTGTACAGAGCGCCGCACATAACATTCATTAATTAGTGCAGGTTTAGTAAAAGTGCCTCTATTTGTCACGGGTGGTTGCAGGAAGACAGACGGAGATGAGGATGTTTTCCACAACGAAGGTTGAACGGATATTACCGTTCATTTAGTGTTTAAAATGGCTGTTTGTGAATGAACAATGTCTGAAAAGTTTCAGAGATCAATGTGCAGGAAAATTACGTAATTGTTTTCCAAAAGAAAGAACCGGTTCTGAACTGCATGAAACGAGTTGTCTGTAAATTCAGTCTCACTTCCTGAATGAACCTACGTATGTTTATAACACATTTGCATAATGCCAGCCTATGGTCTTTATTGGCAGCCTGCGAACAACATCTACTTTGACCCTAAAACACTGTACAGTTGTAGCTGAGACTGGATGGTTTGTGTTGTCGACATGTCGAGAAGATGCTGTTTTCTGCACTGTGAAAGCAAATCAACTTTTGAGAAATTAATAATAACAATAATTTTGAATGGCTGTCAGTGGAGAACAATTTTCCTTCATAATATGCCACAGTGTTGTAATAGGAACCCCTCGCAAAAAAAGAACCCGGGACAATCCCTCTTGAGTTAACCTAGAATTAAGTTCCTTGCTTTTATGAGATCTGTTGCACCAAAGCAAACAATCCAATCCAATGCTGACCGTGACTTGCATATTATGCACATCTGGAGGTTTGTATACAGGTCTGTGGTGTGGTGGCACTTAATGATTGGACGTCATTGGGTCAGATGCCAGTCCTGACCACAGTGTGGTTATTCATTCTTCTGAATTACACCTGTATCCCCAGCAGCCCACGGAGCCCTGCTTTTTTGTTTGCACAGCTGGTTTGCGTTGAAACAGTCCAGGTTAAATACTGTCTTCAATTGTCCCTCTAAGACGTGAACCTACGACCCCGTGCTTTATTTTAGACAGTGGCACAGTAGTTGCAGGTTCAAATCAAGCCTGATCTTGTTCCACCTCCACTTTCTGGCCTGATCTCTACATCATACTGGCAAAAGGGGATTTTATACTTACAGTGCATCATAGGTACACAATTCATCAGTATGCACACTGCAAAATCATTTTGTTGTTGTTAAAATATCTAAAAATCCCTAAAACAACATACATTCATTTGATATTAAGACTAAAAATGTCTAACTCAATATTTCTTTCTTGTCTTCTACAGAGCCCCTAAAGGTCTTGGTGATGGTTTAAAAAAATGAGATGGGAGGAAAAATCTTATTTCAACGCTTTTGCGTTTTCTCGCAAATCTTTTCCGTTCCCCTGCAAACCTTTTGAGTTCTTTGCCGGGAAAAGGTTTTGCGAGGGAATGCAAACAGTTTGCGATAGAGGTTTCCATCACCATTTCCCTTTAGGGGCTTTGTAGTTTTCCAGAACAAATACTGTATCTAAACATTCTTAAATAAAGATAGATTTACTAGAGAAGCGAAATATAGTAACTCTTGCTAAAAAAATTATAAAAATGAATTTGTTTATGCTTAAAACATGAAACAAAATCTGCCACTGGGGAAGTAAAAGTAAACTTATTGTTCTCCCTTTGAATTAAGATTATTTTTCTTAACCCACAGGCAGATAAATGTTTCAGAAAACAAGACTTAATATATGATGTCATTTTGCTTCTCTCGTAATTCTATCTGGCAGATATTTTCACTCGATCTGCCAGTGCAGTAAGACAAAATACATTTGTGTTAAAGATACATTCTTACAAAAGGAGTCTTCAAATCTTATGCAGGGTTAATAAATGTATCTAAATTTAAGGATTTTTAAACAAGTCTAAAAAAGGACTTCTCTAAAGCTTTCCATATTGTGTTCTGACTTTCTCAGAGACTGATCAATCTGAATTGTTTAGTTCTCATAGTAAACAGCACAACTTGTTTAGGGTGGGTTGGATGGATGGTAATTCATTTGGCTAATTTTGTGTTGAGTGTCTCTTCCAGCACTCGAGACAAACGGAGGACTCTCATTATAGGAGCGTTAACGCCATTTGAGGGCCTGATCCTTCATGTATCACATTAGTGCTAAGGTCATTTGATGGTGTGGAGGTATGTATAACTAGTGGTATGTTCCTTGCAGACATCTAAGAATGCTACTGTTGTTTATCACATTCTTGGTACATATCGACAAGTAACATAATACGTTATTCCAAGTTTAGGCACCTTGACAATCCGCAAGCGGGATCGGGGTCCAATTTACACTTGGAGAGAAAAAAAAATGGTTGATTTGCTTCCCGAAGTATATATTTTCCTTTCTCTCTCACTCAAGACTTAGTGTTT